>NW_006399794.1:18663315-18670345 GCF_000299155.1 Elephantulus edwardii
GATAGACATTCTTCTGGTATTCTTTGCTTTCTGCCAAGATCCGTCTAACATTAGCTATAATATCCCTAGTACCCCGACCTCTTCTAAATCCAGTCTGCACATGTGGCAGTCAGAGGAATTTAATGAAATAACATTTGAGCAAGAGCCTATGGTGATGAAGGAGGAAGTTCAAGTTGCTCTAAAGGAATTGTCAAAAAACAAGGCTCCAGGAGTTAACAACATACCAATTGATTTTTTTCAACAAACAGATACTGTCTTGGATGTACTCATTAAGTTGTGTTAGGAAATCTGGAGGACAGCCATCTGGCCAACTCATTGGAAGAGATCGATATTTGTTCCCATTCCAAAGAAAGGTGACCTAACAGAGTGTGGAAATTATTGAACAGCATCATTGATAACACATGTAAACAAGATTCTCCTGAAAATTATCCAAAAGCGTTTGGAACAATGTTACTCAGCATAATGTTCCCTATTTGGCCTGATAGTTACAAAGGCTTTTGGGCCCTTTGACCTGGTTTTTGTGAATCTCCCAAATAAGAAAGATTTGGAAGCAGGAGTGGTATCCACTTAAAAAAAAAAAAGAATAAAAAAGCTTGCCTCCGGAAACTCTATGAACTTGGAGAAAAGCTGGCAGTTTTGTTTTTAAGACTTTCATTCATAAGGTTGCTATGGGTCATCCTCAAGTCTCTGGCACTTAACAACAGCAACAATGCTTCCTAGACTATACTCATGTAATACAGGATTTTATGAAATCATTCTTTCTTAGTGCTTCATACTCTGCATAGTATTCCATTTTGTGAATGTACTGCAAGTTCACCACCCATTCATTTATTGATGGACATTTGGACTATTTCCACTGTCTTGATATTGCTAATAACATTGCCATGAACATATTGCTGTTTTTATGTACTATCAAGTTGCCTGAATTTCCTTGAGACACTATGTACAATGTAGTTGTTTGTTCCCCTGGTGATCCATAGTATGTTCAATATTCTTCTGAAGCACCACAGCTCAAAGGCATTGATTCTTCTTCTGTCATCTTTAGTCATTGTCCAGATGTCTGATGCATAACAGGTAATTGTGAAGACCATGGTTTGGATAAGGTGCACTTTAGTCTCTAGACTGACATCATTGCTCTTTAGGACTTTGGAGATGTTCCTGAGAGAAGACTTCTCCAATGTAACTAGGCTTTTGATTTCCTGACTGCTTCTGCCAACAATGTGGGTTATGGAGCCAAGCATGCTGAAATTGTTAGTAACCTCAATCTCTTCTTCATCTTCCATGGTGCTGCCAAGATGGCCCAGGGGTAAGTATCTTTGTCTTCTTGATGTTGTACTTCCATCCATATTCAGGACTATAGTCCTTGACATTCTGTAGAAAACCCTCAAAGATCCTCCTCAATTTTGACAAGCAAGGTTGTATCATCTGCATAACATAGTTGTTAATGAGTCTTTCTACAATCTTAATGCCACACTCCTCATCATAAAGTCCCTCCTTCCAAATGATCTCTTCTGCATATAGATTGAAAAGGTTTGGGGACAAGAAATATCCCTAATGCTCTCCCTTCCTAATTTTGAAAAATGCAATGTTTCCATGCTTTGTTCTGAGTACATCTACTGGGTATAGGTTTCGCAAAAGCACAATCAAGTGTTTCTGGGATTCTCATTCTTCTCAAGATTAGTCACAATTTGTGATATATACAGTCTTATGCCTTCGCATAGTCAGTGAAACACAGGAACACATTCTTCTGGCATTCTACTTTCAACCAATATCCGTATATTTGAGATAAAATCTCTAGTCCCATGGCCTCTTCTAAACCCAGACTGTATTTCTGGAAGTTCTCTGTTAATGTACTGTTTTAATAATTTTTCTATAATCTTCACCAGAATTTTACTTATATGTGATATTAGTGTAATTGTTTGATATTTTCCACACTGTTAAATCCCCTTTTTATGGGAATAAGAATAAATATGGATTTCTTCCAGTCAGTTAACCAGTTAATTGTCCCCCAGAAATCTTGGAATCTTGGAATGACTTGGTGAGCAAGTCTAAAGCAACATTTACTTAGTGAAATATTTCAATTGGTGTTCTAGCAATTTCTGGGAATTTGTTTTTTGCCAATTCCTTCAGAACAACTTGAAATTTCTCCTTCATCACCAGTGACCCTTGATCGTAAGTTGATTCATAAAATTCTTTTGTGTCAACCACAGTGACTCTGTGTACTCCTTCCATCTTGTTTTTTTTCAAATTTTATTTTATTAATGTTAATGAAAATGTAGAGATTTTGGATTTCTATTCATTCATTTTTGCTCTTTTTCTCCCTGCCCACCCTTCCCCTCCAGTCCGCTCTTCTCTTTGAAAAGAAAAAAAAATCCTTCATTAGTATACAATCCCCTGTCCCCCATCCACCACCAACCCAGAATACACTCTACTATGTAACCTTCATTCTGGACTTTTGTGATAATCATAATACCCTATCATATATCACTTTTAATCTATTCTCTCCATCATCTGTTTCATCTTTTAATGCTTCCTGGATCATTCAATATTCTGTCCATAGCATCCTTAAATATTTCAAATCATGGCTTGAATTTGTTCTTAAGTTCCTTCAGTTTAAGAAATGCAGAGCAAGTTCAGCTCTTTGATTTCATTATAGTACTTTCCCTTGTCTTCAGGAGCTGCCCTTTGAAATCTTCTGTTCAGCTCCTTAATTTCTTGATTTCTTCCTTTTGCTTTGTGTTCTTGGTACTCTAGTGCAATATTCAGAGTCTCTTCTGACATCCCTCTTGGTCTTTTCTTCTTCCTCTACCTTTGTAATGACCTTTTGCATTCTTCCCGGGTAATATTCTTGATATCCTTTCATACCTCAACTGGTTTTATTCGTTAGTGTTCAAAGCCTCAAACCTATTCCTGAGATGATTTTTAAATTCAAGTGGGAGAGATTCAAGGTCAAATTTTGGTTCCTGTGGATTTGATTTAACCTTCTTTAGCTTTGGTTTGAACTTGCGTATGTTCAACAGCATGGTGTTAGTACGATGACAGATACATATATCAATGGAATAGAATCAAGAATCCAGAAATCAACTCAACATTCTGCGGTGAACTGATATCTGGAAAGGTAACAAAACTAAACAAACTGGCAAATAATAACCTCTTTAAGAAATGATGCTATCAAAACTGTACATCTTCCTGGATGATTTTCTATTTATAGAACATTTTGTCTGCAAGGAGGGGTTGTTTCACTTTTTTCTTTGTCATTTCGAGGGTTTTCTGTTTGTTTTTCTTTGTTTTGTTTTGTTTTGTTTTTTAACTTTGTTTCTTTCATTTTACCCTAGCTGTTATTTCCAACTCAGTTTAGAATAATGGAGATGATAGAGGGCATCCTTGTATTGTTCTCACTCACAAGGGAAATCTTTTATTATCTTAATTAGTGAAAAATATATTGGCCATTGATTTAGCATTGTTGTTGTTGTGTTCCATAGAGTTGGAACCTCCTTGCAGTTATAGCTGACCCCCCTCCTTGGTTTTCAAAGGCAATTAATCACACGGAAGGAGACTGTTTGCCTTTATCCCATGGAACAGACAGTGGACTTGAAACACATGCCGCAACTAGACCAGCAGAACTCTCAAAATTATGTCAAGAAATTTACCTACTCTTGATATTTTACTGTTTTTTTTTTTATAAAAATGATAAAAAAATGTGTTGTTATTGTTAGGTGCCATAGAGTTAAACATGACTGATGGTGACCCTATGAACAACAGCTATGAATCCTATTCTATCCTGTGCCATCGTCATAACATCTGGCATATTTGAGCCTATCAATATAGTCACTGTGGCAATCCATGTCATTGAGGGTATTCCTCTCTGTTCCTGATTCTTCACCTTTCCAAGCATGATGTCTCTTTCCAAGGAATGGATCTTCCTAACAACACACCTAAAGTATGTGAGATGAAGCTTTGCCATCATTGCCTCTAAGGAGCACTTTGAATGAACTTTCTCCAAGACATAATTGTTTGTTCTTTTGCTCATTCGTGGGATATTTATTGTTCTTGTCCAGCATCATAGCTCAAATATATCTATTATTCTTCTATCATCCTTATTCATTGTCCAGCCATCTCTCAGGTACAAAACAAGTGATTGAACAGGCCAGGGCCTGAATCATCAAGTGCCTTTAAACTGATGTTAGCCTTTAAACTGACATTATTGCTCCACTATACTTTGGAAAGATCCCTGACAGCAAACTTTTCCAGTACTATGTGACCCATTAAATGGTAAAACTCTATATTTAAGCCCCCACCTCTCTTTGTATCCTTGTCCATGCTCTACTATATTGGTCATATACAGTATTTATCATTATGAGACTGAGTTCACTTAGCATAATGCTCTTCCGTCTCTCACATGTTAGGCAGTAATTTACAAAATCATTGTTCCTGTGTGCTGCATAGTATCCTATTGTGTGAATGTACCACAATTTCTCTATCCATTCCATTGTGGTTGGGCATTTGATCTGTTTCCATGAGCTTGCTATGGTGAAAAATGCTGCCATGAACGTTGATGTAGAAGTTTCTGTGACTCAGTTCTCATTTTCTCAGGGTATATTTCAAGCAGTGGAATAGCTGGGTCATATGGAATTTCTATGTTCAGCTTTTTGAAGAGATATAAAAATGCCTCCCAGAGTGATTGTACTACTTTATCCCACCAACAATGTATAAGGGTTCCTATTTCACCACATCCTCTCCAACATTTATTATGTGATGCCATGTTAAACTTGCCACTGCTGTAAGGATAAAATGATATATCTTTGTTATTTGATTTGCATCTCTCTTATTACCAGTGATTTGGAGCATTTCTTTATATGCCTGTTGGCCATCCGAACATCCTCCTCTGTTAAAAGCCTTTCCATGTCTTTTGCCCATTTAGTAATTGGATTATCACTCTTTTTCTTCTGGAGACTTTGTAGAATTCTGTAAACTTTTGTTAAGAAGCTCTTGTTTAAAACATTATTGCCAAATGTTTGATACTAGTCAGGAGGTTTTCTTTTCACTCTGTTGGAAAAATGTTTTGATAAGCATAGAGATTTAATCTTTAAAAGGTCCCATTCACCAATTTTTTTCCTCTTCAGATAGTATATTTCTGGCTGTATTTGTCAGTCCCTATATGTCGTAGACTAGACTTTTAAGCTTGGTCCCAGTTTGTCTCTTATGAGTTTTATGGTTTGGGGCTTTTTTCCAAGGTCTCTGATCCACCTTGAGTTGATTTTTGTGTAATGGTGTGAGATGTGGATCCTATTTCTGCAGGTAGCAGTACAGTTTTGTCAGTACCATTTGTTGAAGAGGTTGTCATTTCCCCATTTGAAAGGTTTTATTTCCTTGTTGAATATCAGTTGACCATAGATAGATAGGTCCATTTCTGAGTTCTCAATTTGGTTCCATTCACCTATGTGCCTGTCATTGTACCACTACCATACTGTTTTGGTTAATACTACTGTGTAAGTAGGTTTTGAGGTCAGGAAAGTACCTCCAAATTAAAATTTGTTTTTCAGAAGTACTTTGCTTATTCAGGGTCTCTTTCCTATCCCAATAAACTTGAGAGTTTCCCTTTTAATCTCCTTGGAAAATGAATATGGTATCTGTATTGGGATTTCATTGAAGATGTAGATTGCATTTGATAGGATTATCATTTTAACAATATTGAGTTTTCCTATCCATGAACAGGACACAGTTTTCCAATTCTTTGGTTCTTCTTTTGTGTTTTGCAGAAATGTTCTGTAGTTTTCTTTGTATAGGTACATCATATCTTTAGTTAGGTTCATTCCCAAGTATCTCAATTTGTAGTTGACTAAAGCAAATGGTATTGCTTTCTTGGTTTCCTTCTCTGAGTTCTTTCTATTAATATAGAGGAATCCACATGACTTTTGGATATTGATCATATATTCCGCCACTCTGCTAAATTGATCTACTAGCTCCAACAGGTTTTGTTAGGTTTTTTGGTTTGTTTGTGGTTGTTTTTTGTTTGTTTGTTTTTTTTAGTTCTTAAGGTTTTCTTTGTACACTATTATATCAACTGCATGTTGTTGTTGTTGTTATGTGCCGTCGAGTCGCTTGCAACTCATAGCGACCCTATGGACAACAGTGCTAAATTCTGCTCTGTCCAGTGTCAATCGCACTGTCTCTGACACTCCCGACCCGATTATCCCAGTCAGTGAATCAATCCACCTCATAGAGGGCTTTCCTCTCCTGTGCTGTCTCTCCACCCTCCCAAGCATGATGTCCTTCCCCTCCTCACAACATGTCCAAAGTATGTTAGACGGAGCCTCAGAATCCTTGCCTCCAAGGAGCCACCCGGTTTAACCCTTTCCAGGACGAATCTGTTTGTTTCCCTAGCAGTCCATAGTACTCTCAATACTCTTCTCCACCATCACAGCTCAAAGGCATCAATTCTCCTTTTATCCTCCTTGGCCATTGTCCAACTCTGATGCATAACAAGTGATTGTGAAGACCATGGCCTGTATCAGATGTACTTTAGTCTCCAGAGAGACACCATTGCTCTTCAGTACTTTGGAGAGGTCCCTAACAGCAGACTTTCACATCGCAATGCACCTCTTAATTTCCTGGCTACTGGTGCCAAGAATGTTGACTGTAGAACCAAGCAAACTAAAGCTGTGTACAATCTCAATCTCTCCACCATCCATCCTGATGCTGCCAACTGGTCCAGTGGTGAGAATCGTTGTCTTCTTGACATTGAGCCTCAATCCATATTGGAGGCTGCAGTCCTTGACCATCTGCAGCAAGCGCTTCAGTTCCTCCTCACTTTCAGCAAGCCGGGCTGGGTCATCTGCATACCACAGTTTGTTGATAGCTCTTCCACCAATCTTGACCCCACATTTCTCCTCATAGGGCCCAGCCTCCCAGACAATCTGTTCTGTATATAAGTTGAAAAGGTATGGAGATAGGATACATCCCTGGCATACGCCCTTCCCAATTTTGAACCATGCAGTGTTCCCTTGCTCTGTTCTGACAACTGCCTCCT
>NW_006399794.1:18670474-18686314 GCF_000299155.1 Elephantulus edwardii
GTTTTTGGATAATCTTCAGTAAAATCTTGTTTGCACGTGAAATTAGTGAGATTGTTCTATAGTTTCCACACTCTGTTGGGTCACCTTTCTTTGGGATAGAAACAAATATAGATCTCTTCCAGTCAGTTGGCCAAGTGGTTGTTCTCCAGATTTCTTGACACAACTTGGTGAACACGTCGGCGGCGGCATCTGTTAGCTGAAATATGTCAATTGGTATACCATCTATTCCTGGAGCCTTATTTTTTGCCATTTCCTTCAAAGCAGCGTGAACTTCTTCTTTCATAACCATAGGCTCTTGCTAATATGTTGTTTCATGAAATTCTTTTGTATCTGCCAATTCCTTTCGATACAGTGACTCAGTATATTCTTTCCATCTTCTTTTAATACTTCCTAGATCATTTAACATTCTGCCAAAAGCATTTAACTATCTTTGCCAATTGGAATGCCTTTTATTTCCTTATCTTGTAATATTACTCTAGTTAGTACTTCCAATATAATATTGAATAACAGTGGCAACAGTGTACACCTTTGCCTTGTCCTTGTTTGCACAGAAAATGTTTTTAGTCTTTCTCCATTAAAAATGATTTTGTCTCTTGGTATTGTTTATATTCTTCTGACTATGTTGAGAAAATTGCCTTCCATTCCAATTTTGCTGAATGTATTAATCAAGAAGAGATGTTGGATTTTATAAAATATCTTTTCTGCATCATTTGCTAGGATCGTATGATCCTTTTTATTTGTTTTGTTAATGTGGTGGATTATGTTCATTTTTTTTTCCTATGTTGAACCATACCTCTTACAAATCCCACTTGATCATGATGAATTACCTTTTTATGTGCTTTTGGATTTTACTGATTAATATTTTGTTAAAGATTTTTGCTTCTATATTCATGAGACATATTGGTCTGTTAATTGATAATATCTTTGCCTGGTTTGGGGTTTGGGGGTTATGCTTGATTCATAGATTATCTCTGGAAGTGTTCTTTCTTTTTCTATATTTTGAAATAACTTAAGTAGAGTTAATGAATAAATCTTTTCTGAAAGTTTGTTAGAAATCAGCTATGAAGCCATTTGGTCCAGGACTTTTTTTTGTGGGAAAGTCTGTTTATTACCTGCTCAATTTCTTCTTTTGTGATGAATCTGTTCAAGTGTTCTACATCTGACTGTGTAAATCTGGGTAGGACATGAGTTTCAAGGAATTTGTCCATTTCCACTAAGCTTTCAAATTTATCTATGTATGTTGTTGTTTTGTGCTGTCGAGTCACCTGCACTTCATAGTGACCCTATGTACAACAGCCCTAAAACCTTCCCTCTTCTGTGCCCATCTCACTGTCTCCGACACACCTACCCCCATTACACTAGTCACTGAATCAATCCACCTCCAACCTTCCAATCATGACGTCCTTCTCCAAGGATTGGTTCCTCCTTGCAACCTGTCCAAAGTATGTCAGTCAAAGCTTCAGAATCCTTGCCTTCCAGGAGCAGCCTGGTTTAATTTTCTCCAGGATGAAACTGTTCATTTTCTTAGCAGTCCATGGCATATTTAATTCTCTTCTCCAACATCACAGCTCAAAGACACCAATTTTCCTTCATTATCCCTAGTCATTGCCCACTCTGTGATGCATATCAAGTGATTGTAAAGTCCATGGACTGTATCAGTTGTACCTTAGTCTCTAGAGTGACACTAATGCTCTTTAGTATTTTGGAGAGGTCCCTAACAGCAGACTTTACAATCACAGTATGTATTTTAATTTCCTGGATGCTGGTGCTAAGAGTGTTTACTGTAGAGCCAAGCAAACTAAAGCTGTTAACAATCTCCATCTCTTCACCATCCATACGGATACTGCTAATTGGCCCAGTGCTGAAAATCCTTGTCTTCTTGATATTAAACCTCAATCCATATTGAAGGCTGCAGTCCTTGACCTTCGGCAGCAAATGCTTCAAGTCCTTCTCTGTTTCAGCAAGTAGGGTTGTGTCATCTGCATAATGCACATTGATGATGAATCTTCCACCAATCTTGATACCATATTTCTCCTCATAGAGCCCAGGCTCCTGGATAATCTGTTCTGCATATAGGTTGAAAAGTTATGGAGATAGGACACATCCCTGATGTATGCCCTCCCCAATTTTGAACTATGCAGTGTTTCCTTGCTCTTTTCTGATGACTGTCTTCTGGTCCAAGTATAAGTTTCCCATTAGCACAATGAAGTGTTCTGTGATTCTCATTCTTCTCAGAGTCAGCCACAGTTTGTTGTGATCCACAGTCAAACAACTTTGCATAATCACTGAAACACAGATAGACATTCCTTTGATACCAATACTAGTACTCCCTGCTTTCAGCCAAGATCCATCTAATATTAGCTTCAATATCCCTAGTACAACGATCCCTTCAAAAGCCAGCCTGGACTTCTGGCAGTTCTCTGCTGCTGTGCTGCTCCAGTCATTTTTATATAATCATCAGCAGAATCATACTTACATATCATATCAATGATATTTTTTATAATCTCCACACTCTGTTGGGTCACCCTTCTTTGGAATGGGAACAAATATAGATCTCTTCCAGTCAGTTGACCAAGTGGTTGTCCTCCAGATTTCTTGGCACAACTTGTTGAGCACGTCTAGGGCAGCATCTGTTAATTGGAATATATCAAAAGGGTATACTATTTATTCCTGGGCCCTTATTTTTTGCCAATTTCTTCAAAGCTGCTTGAATTTCTTCCTTAATCACCATAGGCTCTTGCTCACATGTTGTTTCATGAAATACTTCTGTGTCTGGCAATTCCTTTCACTATAGTGACTCTGTCCATCTTTTGTTAATACCTCCTGGATTATTTAATATTCTGCCTAAAGCATCCTTCCTGGAAGAGATATATATTTGATCCCATCCCAAGAAGGATGACCCAACAGAATGTGGAAACTATAGAACAATATTATTAATTTCACATGCAAGCAAGATTCTACTAAAGATTATCCAAAAACAACTGGAACAACACATCAGCAGAGAACTGCCAGAAGTCCAGGCTGGCTTTTGAATGGATCGTGGTACTAGGGATATTGAAGCTAATATTGGATGGATCTTGGCTGAAAGCAAAGAGTACCAGAGGAATGTATATCTGTGTTTCATTGACTGTACAAAGGCTTTTGACTGTGTGGATCATAACAAACTGTGGCTGACTCTGAGAAGAATGGGAATCCTAGAACACTTGATCATGCTAATGAGAAACCTATACTTGGACCAAGAGGCAGTAGTCAGAACAGAGCAGGGAAACACTGCATGGTTCAAAATTGGGAAAGGTGTTCTTGCATCCTATCTCCATACCTTTTCAACCTGTGTGCAGAAGAGATTATCCGGGAGGCTGGGCTCTATGAGGAGGAAAGTGGGGTCAAGTTTGGTGGAAGAGCTATCAACAGTCTGCGATACGCAGATGACTCAACCCTGCTTTCTGAAAGTGAGGAGGACCTGAAGTGCTTGCTGCAGATGGTCAAAGACTGCAGCCTCCAATATGGATTGAGGCTCAATGTCAAGAAAACAAAGAATCTCACCACTGGGACAAATGGCAGCATCATGATTGATGGTGTAGAGATTGAGATTTTTCACAGCTTCAGTTTGCTTGGCTCCTCAGTCAACACTCTTGGCACCAGTAGCCAGGAAATTAAAAGACGTATTGCGATGTGGAAGTCTGCTGTTAGGGACCTCTCCAAAGTACTGAAGAGCAATGGTGTCTCTCTGGAGACTAAGGTGCATCGGATACAGGCCATGGTCTTTGATATCACTTGTTATGCATCAGAGTTGGACAATGACTAAGGAGGATAGAGGGAGTATTGATGCCTTTGAGCTGTGGTGCTGGAGAAGAGTATTGAGGGTACCATGGACTGCTAGGGAAACAAACAGATTCATCCTGGACAGGGTCAAACTGGGTGGCTCCTTGGAGGCAAGGATTCTGAGGCTTCGTCTAACATACTTTGGACATGTTGTAAGGTGGGACCGGTCCTTGGAGAGGGACTTCATGCTTCGTAGAGTGGAGGGACAGCGCAGGAGTGGCTGGCCCTCTGTGAGGTGGACTGATTCAGTGACTGGGGTAACTGGGATGGGTAAATGGGAGACGGTGCGCTTGGCACAGGACAGAGCAGAGTTAGAGCTGTTGTGCATAGGGTTGCTATGAGTCGAAAATAACTCGACGGTACATAACAACAACAACAACAACAAAGCATCCTTAAGTATAGCAACCTGAGGTTTGAATTTTTTCAGTTCCTTGAGCTTAAGAAATGCTGAGATAGTTCAATCCTTTTGATTTTCTGACTCCAGCTCCTTGCACCTTTCATTGTAATATTTTACTTTGTCTTCCCACACTGTCTTTTGAAATCTTCTGTTCAGCTCTTTAATATCTTGAATTCTTTCCTCTGTTTTGACTTCTTGGCTCTCTGATGCGATATTCAGAGTCTCTTCTGACATCCATTTTGTTTTCTTCTTCCTCCTCTGTCTTTGCAATGACCATTTGTATTTTTCCTGGATGATACTCTTGATATTCTCCCACAACTCTTCTGGTCTTCACTCACTGATGTTTAAGACCTCAAACCTGTTGCTGAGATGTTTCTGAATTTCAAGTGAGATAGGTGTGAGGTCATATTTTGGTTCTCGTGTATTTGATTTAATTTTCCTTATCTTCAGCTTGAACTTGCTTATAAGTAGTTGGTGGTCTATGCCACAATCAGCACCTGGTCTACTTTTCACAGCTGTTATTGAGCTTCCACACATGTAATAAGTCTGATTCCTATGCATACCATCAGGTGAAAGCTGTGTGTATAACCTTCATTTATGTTTCTTATAAAATATATTTGTAATGAATAAGTCATCGTGAAAAATTCAGTCATTCTCTCTCCAGTTTTATTTCTGTCACCATGTCCATGTTTTCCAACTACTGATCCTTCTTCACTGTTTCCAGCTTTTGTATTCCAGTCACCCATTATTATTATATGCATCTTGATTGCAGTTTGATCAATCTCTGACTGTAAAAGTTGGTAGCCATATTCTATTTCCTCTTCTTTTGCTCTGGTTGTTGCTGCATGTATCTGAATGATAGTGGTATTCACTGGATTTTCCTGTATGTGTATGGACATTATCCTATTACTCACAATATTATATTTCAAGATGGATCTAGAAACGACTTTTTTAACTATGAAAGCAACCCTGTTTTTTCTCACCTTTTCATCTCTGGAGATCATATAGTCATATAATCATCTGAATCAAAATGCCCCATCAGTCCATCTCATCTCCGCAATACCTAGTATGTCAATATTTATGCATTCTGTTTCTTCTTTGACAATATCTAACTTTCCTACGTTCATGGTTCTCACATTCCATGTTCCAATGACTAGTGTCTGCTTACAACTGTTCCCCCACCCCTATATTTCTTTTTTTAAAAAATATTTTTAAATTTTATTATTTTTGTGTGAATGTACCATCAAATCAGATCTGACTCGTACAGGAGGAGATTGTCCCTCCTTCCCCGGCAGAGCATCTGGTGGATTCGAACCGTGCACCTCTGGAATTGTAGTTGTAGCTCCTTACCACTAGGCCACCAGAGCTCCCCCCACCCCTATATTTCTATACTTGAAAGCTCTGCCACTATTTCAGAAGTGGATGGCCAATTCTTCTTCCTAATCTGTCTTAATTTGAATGCTGAGGTTTAGAGAAGTATCTGAGAAACAAGCATTTTACAGAACAGAGCAGATGAAAAATATTTCCCCAATTGTGGAATTAAACATCAGTTTCAGGGTTGTCCTTGTCCTTGACACAAGTGTCTTGACCCACTTATTTCCCTGCTCCTCCATCCACCAGCATCCCCATCCACTCCCACCCACTCCCCTCAACACCTATCTCCCATTGTCCACCCTTTAATCTGATAGCTTATATATCAAGCTTTATGGGCTTCTGTGATTCCAAACACTTCAGCAGCCAACAAATTTTTTTTATGCTGTCTCCAGTATTTTGAGTTTAGGGAACTGCCAGAAGTTCATGCAAGAGTTAGAAGAGGCCATGGCACCAGGGGTATCATTGCTGATGTCAGATGTATCCTGGCTGAAAGTAAAGAATACCAGAAGAATACGCTTTATGGACTATACAAAGGCATTTGACTGCATCATAACAAGCTACGGGTAGCATTAAGAAGGAATGGGAATCCCAGAGATTTTGTGCTCATGTGAAACCTAAACCTAGACCAAGAGACTGTTATGTGGACAGAACAAGGGGACACCACATGCTTTAAAATTAAGAAGGGAATTTTCTTGTATTCTCTCTCCATACCTATTCAATCTATATGCTGAGGAAATTATTTGAAAGTTGGACTCTGTGGGGAGGAATATGGCATCAAGTTTGAAGGGAGATTCACCAATAATCTGCATAAATAGGCATTCTTCTGGACCAATATGATTGATGGAGAAAAGATTGAAGTTGTCAGTGATTTATTTTTACTTGGGTCAGCAATCAACACCTTTAGTACTTTTGTTAGATGTCATCACGTTGAGTGCGACTCATACCACCCCTATGAACAATAAATCTGAATCCCGTCCTGTTTGTGCCATCCTCACCTCACTTGAGCCCATTGCTGCAGTGACTGTCAGTCTATCTTAATGTAGGTCTTCCTCTCTTTCACTGACCTTCTACCTTTCTAAGCTTTGGTATCCTTTTCTAAAGAATGGCCTTTCCTATAAACATGTCCAAAGTATGGCAGATGAAGATTTGTCATCTTTGGCCTCCAAGAAGCATTCTGGCTACACTCTGAGACATAACTTTTTTTTTTTTTTTTTTTTTTTTAGTCTATGAGATATTCAGTACTCTGGTGCAACATAATTAAAAGGCATCAATTATTGTTCTGACATCCTTAGTCATTGTCTAGATCTCAGATGAATATCAAGTGATTGAAACGACAATGGCCTGAGTCAGGTGCACCTTCATCTTCAAAATGATATCATTGCTTCTTGGTATTTGGATAGATCCCTAGAGTGGACTTTCCCAAAGTAATTTATTTCCTTACTGCTGGTTGCTAGTGCTTATTGTGGATACAAGTAAGAAAAAAAATCATTAACATTTTCCTTTCTTTCTTCATCTATCATAATGTTGCCCACTGGCCCAGTGGTAAGAATTTTTGTCTTCCCCCCTCTCCCAGTAATACGCTTACTTTATTATTGTACCTTTATTCTGAAATGTATAATTAAACAAGGAACAAAGATAATAATGAATTTTTCTATAGACTTTCTTATTTACAGTGTTACATTGTTACATTGTAACTAATATTTCCTTGTAAATACATTCAAGCCTCTGCATTACTGTTCTTCTCTTGACCTTTGTCTTCTCAATGTTCAGATGCAATTCATACTAAAGGCTGTAGTCTTTAATCTTCTGTAGCAAAAGCTTCAGGATGTCCTCGTTTTCAGAAAGCAAGTTTGTGTCATCTGCATAATGCAGATTGTTGAATCTTCCACTTGTCCTGATGCCATATTCATCTTTCTAGAGTCTGGCTATACAAATTATTTTCTGAGATTTAATAGGCATGGAGAAAGGATATACCTTTGACACAATACCTTCATGATTTTAAAACATAAGGTGTTACCTTGTTCTGTTTAGACAACAGCTTTTTGGTCTCTCTATAAATTTTGTATAACACAATTAAATGTTCTAGGATTCCCATTTTTTCCCAATGTTAGTCATATTTTGTGTGATCCAAAGTCAAATGCTTTTCCATAATCAGTAAAACACAGATGAGTATTCTTCTGACATTTTCTGCTTTCAGCTAAGATTGCCTTGACATCAACAACAGTGATACCCCTGGTGACAAGGTCCCTTCTAAACCTACCTTGAACTTCTGAAAGTTCCCTGGCCATGTATTATTCTAACAAGTTTTGTATGATCTTCATCAATATTTTGCTTTCATGTTATATTAATGATAATATTCTGTAATTTCCACATGCTGTGGATC
The DNA here is from genome assembly GCF_000299155.1 of Elephantulus edwardii. Taxonomy (NCBI): domain Eukaryota; kingdom Metazoa; phylum Chordata; class Mammalia; order Macroscelidea; family Macroscelididae; genus Elephantulus; species Elephantulus edwardii. The sequence goes on from NW_006399794.1 coordinate 18,678,451, forward strand.
ACCTTTTTTTGATATTGGGAACAAATATGTAGTTAGTCAGCCAGACAGCTGTCTTTCAAATTTCTGACACAGACTGGTGAGTATGTCCAGTGTTGCACTTGTTAGTTGAAAAATATCCCATCTATTCTTGGGGGCTTATTTTTGGACAGTCTGTTCAGCACAGCTTCATATTCTTTCTTTGTTATCATTGGCTCTGGTTCATAAAATTCTGCTTTATAAATTTCTGTTTCCTGAAATTTTTTAATGTCATCCAATGTTTTTTGTACAATGATTCCATCTTCTTTAAATGCTTCTTAGGTCACTCATCATTTTGCCCATGGCATCTTTCAGTACTGCAACTTGAGGCTTGAATTTGTTTTTAACTTCTTTCAGCTTGAACAACACTGAGAAAGTTCTTCCTTTTTTATTCTCTGACACCTGTTTTGATTATTACAGACCATCAGGTTGGATCCATGGGTAAAGTCACCAACTGTGTTTCTTAAAAAAAAAAAAAGCACCAAAAAACAAAACACACAAAAAACAACAACAAAAACTACTACACAGCAGTAGTAACCAAAACAGCATGGTACTGGTACAATGACAGGCCCATAAAACAATGGAATAGAATTGAGAACCTAGAAATAGACCCAGCTATCTATGGTCAACCAATATTCAATAAGGAAATCAAAGCTATCAAATGGGGAAATGATAACCTCTTCCACAAATGGTGCCAACAAAACTGGACTTTCACCTGCAAAAAGCTGAAACAGGATCTACATGTTACACTATACACAAAAATCAACTCAAGATGGATAAGAGACCTGGGAGTAAAGCCGAAAATCATAACATTCATAAGAGACAAACTGGGATTAAGTTGAGAAATGCTAGTCCAAGGTAAAAAGAGACTTCCAAATACAACTAGAACTGCACAATCTAAAAAGGACAAAACTGATGAATGAGACCTTCTAAAAATTAAATCCATGTGTGCATCAAAACCTTTTCCCAACAGGGTGAAAAGAAAACCTACAGACTGAGAACAAACATTTGGTAATACCATCTCAGATAAGAGTTTGTTAACAAAAGTTTACAGAGTACTACTAGGCCTCCACAAGAAAAAGACTGATAACTCAATTACAAAATGGACAAAAGACATGGAAAGAATTTTCACAGAGGACGATATTCTAATGGCAAACAAACACATGAAGAAATGTTCCAAATTAATTTTATCCTCTTTAGTTTGTGCATTTCTGGTTGTATTTGGCAGTGTCTTTATACCTTGGACTAGTGCTTCTAAGCTTGATCCCTGTTTGTCTCTTATGAACGTTATGATTTTGGGCTTTACTCCCAGGTCTCTGATCTACCTTGAACTGAATAAGAGAGCTGCAAATCAAAACCACAATGAGGTACCATCTCACTTCAGTAACAGTGGCAAAGTTTAACAGGGCAGCAAACAATAAATGTTGGAGAGGATGTGGCAAGAAAGGAACCTTATACATTGTTCATGGGATAGTAATGTGGTACAATCATTCTGGAATACAGTTTGGTGCTTTCTCAAAAGACTGAACATAGAAATTCCATATGACCCATCTATTCCACTACCTGTAATAAACCCTGAGAAAATGAAAACTGAGGCACAAATGGAGATTTGTACACCAGTATTCATAGCACCTGGAAGCAGGAGCAGCATCCACTTCCAAAATGGCTTGCCTCCGGAAACTCTATGTACGAACAGTGCTCAGGCTGTTCATTCATAGGGTCGCTCTGAGTCGTCTACGACTCGCCGGCATTAAACAACAACAACAATTCATAGCACCATTATTCACCATTGTAAGAACATGGAAATAACCCAAATGTCTAACCACAAATGAATGGATTGAGAAATTACGGCACATTCCCATTATGGAATACTATGCAGCACACAAAAGCAATAACTTTGTAATTTTTACCTTGCTTGGGAGGGACTGGAGAGCATTCTGCTGAGTGAACTAACTCAGTTATTGTAGAATGAGTATAAGGATCCAAGAAGGGTGGGAGAGGTTGGAAGCAGAGGGGTGAGGATGTGCAGGGGAAGAAGGGGGACTAATCATGGGATTATACAATTTGTTGGGTGGGAGGATGAGGGAAATTGAAAGAATTTATTCTTGAAAACAATGTATTTGAATTTTGTAAATAAACTAGTAGTAAATTTAAAAAGTAAACTATTTTAAAAAAGAATAGATATTCTAGGCTAAAGGTAGAGAAGTTAAAGAAAAAAAATCAAGGATATTAAGCCAAAAAAGTTATTCATAGGGGCATTATGAGTCATAGAGACTTAATGGCACCTAAAAGCAAGAACAACAATTCCATGTGACATACTTTCCTCTATCTTTGTAGGTCTTGATATTGTTTTGTTAGTTGAAATGTAATGTTTTAGATAACAGGTGCAAAACAAATAAAAAAGCTATGGTATAATTTTTTTCCATTTCAAAAGTTTGTTATTGTTAAGTTAGTTGTTGATTTCTCTTGTTGCAATGAATTTTTAAAAAATAATCTTCTTGATCTAATTCTGCTTGTTTGAATGCCTTACAAGTTTTTATACTTTCGTTTTCTTTCTTCAAGGTATTTTTCCTGTTTATTTTTATCATTTCTACTTTTTATTATTAAACTTGGATTTCTTAGTGTTCTATCTGGGCCAGTATATTTTAATGGAAGGTGAATTAAAGATTAGTCAGTAGATTCTTGTACATGCTTTGGAAATTCTTACTGAAGGAATGTGTGAGAGAAGACTCACCTTGGACCTTAGGCAGTTTGCAAAACAGTCATAATTTTCACTGCCTGTTTGCATAAAATCTCAAGATTCACCAGAGGTGAATGATAATTACCTTCTCCTTTCCCAGGTTTTGTCTGGAATGCATATTTCTTTGCATGTGTGTATAGTCTCTCAGATGTTGAGTACTAATTAATCCTGTGCCTAGAAAATAAGTGTTGAAGTTTTAACCTCTGTAACAGTGAATGTGATTTATTTTGGAAAATAAGACTATTCTTTGGGGATGTTATAATTTAAGTTCATCTAAGTCTTAGTGGAGGGTTGTTGTTATGTGCCATCTAGTTGTCTGTGATTCATAGCGACCCTACATACTAGCTATGTATTTGCTCTGAATCCTGCTCTATCCTGTGCCAATCTCATTGTCTCCAAAAGACATAATCCTATTTCTGTACTTACTGACTCAACCCTTCTCATCCTGGGTTTTCCTCTCCTGCCCTGTTGCTCTACCCCTCTAAGCATAATATCATTTTCCAAGGACTGGTCCCTCATGACCACGTGCGAAAAGTATAATGAGACAGAGATTGAAAATTCTTGCCTCAAGGGAGCAGCTTGGATTCACCTTCTCCAGGACAGACCTGTTTATTTTTCTGAAAATCCATGGTTACATTCAACACTCTTCTCCAGCATCACAACTCAAAGGGATTGATCATTCTTCTATTATTATTATTAGTTATTGTCTAGCTCTCTGATGCATAGCAAATAATTGTGAAGACTATGGTCTGGATCAGGTGCACCATAGTCTCCAGACTGACATAATTGCTCATCATTAGTCTAGAGTTGTCCCTAAAAGCAGACTTTCCCAATGCATTTAATCTTTTGATGTCCTAACTGCTGATATCAAGATTGTTGATTGTGGAAAAGAACAAGCTGAAATTGTTAACAATCTCAATCTCTTCTCCATTTATCATGAAGCTGCCAGTTGGCCAGGTGGTGAGAATCTTTGTTTTCTTGATGTTGAGCTTCAATCAATAATGAAGACTATAGTCTTTGACTTCTGTAGCAAATACCCTTGTCCTCTTCAGCTTCAGCAAGAAAGGTTATGTCATCTGCGTAGCAAAGGTTGTTCATTAATCTTCCTCCAAACCTGATGCCAAACTCCTGCTCATAAAGTCCAGCTTCCCTAATGATCTGTTCTCCATGTAGATTGAAAAGGTATGGAGATAGGATGCATAGTTAATACCATCCTTTCCTGATCTGAACCAGCAGTGTTTCCCTGGACTGTTCTGACTACTGCTTCTTGATCTAAGCATAGGTTTCTCATGAGCACAATCAAGTAGGATAAGACTTTATTGTGATCCCTTCCTAATGCTATTTTATAAAAGAAAAAATATTGATATAAAAATAGAATTCCACAAACACAGGAAGAACAGCATGATAGGGTCTTGTATAAGCCAAGAAACACTAAAGAATTCTAAGAAATACCTGAGCCTGCCAGAAAAAAAGTCTTCCCCTATAGAGTGAATAGCCCTACAGATGCCCGGTATTTGAACTTCTGCCTCCAGAATTGTGATAAAACACCTCTTTGTTGTTTAACCAAATCATCTTTGTTGTTTTTCTTATGGCAGTTCTAGGAGAGTAAGAAACTCAGATCCATGTTTGAGTTTTTTAATATTCCCGCTGGTAGTAAAATTCTCTAAGACTATATTTTATATTCACGATCAAGTTTTGCTCAATTGTAATTAACCCTCTGACAGCTAAAATGTAGTCAGTGATTGGCTATTGTTTTCATAATACCCTGAAATCAAGACCTTACTGCTCATCTGAACTCTGAGAATTACAACTGAACAAAATATTGACTGTCCTCTAATTATGGTGTTTTTAGTGGCATTCTGAAAGTGATCATATCTCTGCATTATTGGCAAGTGAGTGCTTTTGGCTGCCAGAACATTGAGCTAGGAAGAAAGGGCAGATGACAATGACATAGTCCTTGTTTCAGTGAGGTTGTGAAATACCTGGGGGACAGTGGCTTTTAAGATGTTCTGTATCTTTGATTAGAGGAAACCTGATGTTGCATGTAGGTCAAGGACTGAAGTAAATGATTTTCATCTACTAGGAGTTCTGTGGGAGAAAAGGAGGTCTTCTTTTATGAAGATTTACAGGTTTGAAAGTGCAATGGAAGGTCATCCTGAGTCAGAATTATATCAAGGTCAGTAGATATTGGTTGACTGGTTAATTGACAGAGTTCTGACATGGCTGATTTTAGTTGTATTTTGTGTAATTTCAGTGACTGAGAGAGAACTCACACACTGACAGTCTCATTTTGCCATTGTGGTAGAATTACTGTTTTCATTATTTTAAATGTGTTTAATCTAGTGTGAAATAAATTGCACATTCTTATTAACTGCAAAAAATATTTTTATTATAAAAACAGTAACAAATCTTTCAAATCACTGTCTTTCACTTGTTTACAACTCAAAAACTGACTTGATTATCTCTGAGAATGTAAGCTGTAATGGGAAAAGATACCTTCTTTTCCCCCTCAAATCCGCTGGTATATTCACACTGGTTTTGGATAATCAGCAAAACTTCTTAATGGATTGCATCATCGGATCTACCTGTTGGTTAATTAATAGAAAAATAATATTCTCTTAACTTAGGTACTTGATGAAACAAAGTGTTCCAGCGATTTTGCAATTATTTACTTAAAACATGATTACAACGCTCATCATAAAGCTTTCTCTTCTACATGAATTTTATTGTTGTTAATGATAGAATTGGTAGTGATTAGATGTTGTGTGTGTGTAAGTCGTTTGGGCTATTTTGTACATTTTTTAATTTTATACTGGTTTATTTACAAAGTTCAAATATATTGTATTTCATATCTTCCTTTCCTTTCCATTTCCTTCACCCCTCCTCATCAAATTGTGTTACCTTATGATTAATAGCCCACACCCACCCCAACCTTTCTCATCCTCACCCGTTTGCTTCCACCCTCCCTTTCCTTAGATTCTCATACTCATTCTACAATAATGGTTTTATTCCATGTTTGTCCTTGTGGGACTGAGTTACTTCACTAAGCATAGTGCTCTATAGTCCCTTCTAAGTTAGATAGTAATTTATAAAATCATTGCTCATATGTGCTGTGTAGTATTCCATTGTATGAACATATCACAACTTCTTAATCCTTTTGTTTGTGGTTGGCTGTATGGGCTGTTTCCATGTTCTTAAGATGGTGAAGAATACTGCTATGAACATTAGCATACAAGCCTCCATTTGAGCCTCAGTTCTCATTTTCTTGGAAAAGTGTTTTGATACACACAGGGATTTAATCTTCGGAAAGTCCCATTCATCAAATATAGCCAGAAATGCACAATCTGGAGAAGATAAGACTAGGTATTCTAAGTTTGATCCAAGTTTGTCCTTTATGAACTTTACATTATTTGGGAGCTTTATTCCCAGGTCTCGGATTGACCTTGAGTTGATATTTTTTTTAGTTGATTTTTGTGTATGGCATGAGATATGAATTCTGTTTCAGCTTTGTGCAGATAGCAGTCCAGTTTTCCCATCACCATTTGTTGAATAGGTTGTTATTTCCCCATTTGATAGGTTTTATTTTCTTCTCAAACATAAGTTAACCATAGATATCTGGGTCTGTGTCTGAGTTCTTAATTATGTTCCATTGGTCTATGTGCCCATCATTGTACCAGAACCATGCTGGTTTTGTTACTACCACTGTGCTATAGGTTTTGAGGTCAGGGAGTGCTATGCCTCTCACTTCAATTTTGTTTTGAAGAAGTGGTTTGCTTATTTGGGGTCTCTTGCCTCACTAAATAAATTTTATAATTTGCCTTTCGATCTCCTTGAAAAATGAATTTGTTTTCTGGATTGGGATTGTGTTTAATACGTAAATTTCTTTTGGTAAGATTGTCATTTTTACAATATTGAGTCTTCCTATCTATTATTAGGGCACATTTCCCCCCCATTTCTTGAACTCTTTTATTGCGTCCCATAGTTTTCTTTGTATAGGTCTTTTGTATCTCTAGTTAGGTTCACTCCGAAGTACCTCAATGTATGATTGGCTGTTTTAAATAGTAAGCAGGTGTGAAATCCACTTCCTAAAAAACATGCCTTCAGAAACTCTATGAACTTTGATAAATGTTGATAATTGTCATGGGGCTTTAGGCCTTTTATTCATAGGGTCGCTATAAGTATATGGATGCTGGATTAGGATCTACTTTCTAAACATGCCTCTGGAGGCCCTATGAACTTTGAGAAATGATGATAGTTATAGAAAGCCTTCAGGCCTTTTGTTCATGGTGTAGTTATGAGTCGTTATCAAATTGATGGCAATCAACAACAATAACAACATTATAAATGATATTGCTTTCTTGGTTTCTTTCTCTGAGTTCTCTTTGTTATTGTAGAGGAATCCCATTGATTTTTGGATATTGATCTTATATCCTGCCACTCTACTAAACTGGCCTATTAACTCTAACAGTTTTTTTGTTGTTGCTGTTGTTGTTTGTTTTTTGTTTTGTTGTTGTTGAATTTGGTGTTGTTTTTTTTTTGAGTCTTTGGTGTTTTTTTTGTACACTATCATATGATCTGCATACAGCGATAGATTAAACATATCTTTCCCGATCTGGTTGTCGTTTATTTCTTTCTCTTGTAGTATTGCCCTAGCTAGCACTTCTAATACAGTATTGAATACAAGTGATGACAGTAGGCATCTTTGTCCAGTCCCTGTACATAAGGAAAATGCTTTTAGTCTTTCTTTATTCAGAATGATGATGGCTCTTGGTTTTGTCTATACACTTTTCACTATGTTGAGGAAATCCCTTCTATTCCAATTTTGCTGAATATCTTTATCAGGAAGGGTGTTGAATTTGGTCAAATGTCTTTTCTATATCAATTGTTAGGATCATATGGTTCTTATTATTTACTTTGAAGCACTTCTGAAATAGCAGGCCTCTGAAAACCCTATGTACAACAGAACACATTTAGATAACAGAGATGGCAAAGGAGGTTGAGTTTTTAAGCATGGAAATACAAAGGAAGAGGAACAGTTGTAAGCAGACACTGGTGACTGGGACATGGAATGTGAGAACCATGAATGTAGGAAAATTAGATATTGTTAAG
>NW_006399794.1:18688939-18692739 GCF_000299155.1 Elephantulus edwardii
GTCGCTATGAGTCGCAGGCGACTCGACGGCACATAACAACAACAACAACAACATTTTTCTTATCTTAAACCATCCTTGCATACAAATTATGAATCCCACTTGGTCATGATTTTTTTAATGCACTTTTGGATTCCATAGAATTTCGTTAAGAAGTTTTGCATCTATATTCACGAGAGATATTGGTCTGAAGTTTTCTTTCTTGGTAATATCTTTGCCTGGTTTTCATATCAGGGTTATGCTTGTTTCATAGAATGACTCTGGGAATGTTCCTTCTTTTTCTGTTTTTTAAATAGTTTAGGTAGAATTGATGATAGCTCCTCTCTGAATGATATGTAGAATTAGTCATGAAACCATCTAGTGCAGGACTTTTTTGTGGATGAGTCTTTTTCTGACTTGCTCTATTTCTTCTTTTGTGATGGGTCTGTTCAAGTGTTCTACATCTGTCTATGTCAATTTGGGTAGGGTAGCAGTAACAAGGAATTTCTTCATTTCCTCTGGGTTTTCAAATTTATGATAGATTTTCATAGATTCTGATATTATCAATTTAATTTCATCTAGTTCTGTTGTGATGTCACTTCTATCATTTTTTTAATCAAGATATCCGTGTCTTCTCTTTTTGTCCCTCTCTTTTGTTAAGTTTGCCAGTGGTTTGTTAATTTTATTGACTCTCTTGAAAAACTACCTCCTGGTCTTATTGATGGTTTCAATAGTTTTTTCTGTCTTCTATCTTACTGATTTCAGCTGTTGTCCTGATAATTTATTTTCTTCCTGTGGCTGTAGGATTAGATCATTGTCATTTTTCTATTTGATGAAGGTGTTGAGTTAGATCATTGATTTTTATTTTTTCTTCCTTTTTATGTGTGGAGCTATTGCTATGAACTGCCCTCTCATGATTGACTTAGTTGTATCTCAGAGGTTTTGGTATTTCCATTTTGTATTGTTTCAAGCAATGCTTTTATTTCATTGTTTATTTTTTTTATAACCCATTCATGTTCTGTTGTTGATTGCCTCCGATCAGCCACAATTCGTAGTGACCCTATGAACAAAAGGCCTGAAGCCCCTCTACAGCTATTTTTTATTAATTAAATGTTAATAATTTAATAATAATTTAAATAATTATTTTATTTATTAAAATTCATATAACTTCTGGAGCCATATTATTTAGGAAGTGGATGCTACTCCTGCTTCCTAATCTGTCATAGTATGTTACTGATTTTATGTGCCATTGAGTCACATGGGATGTATAGTGACCTTATTATATACAGCAGCTCTGAACACTTCCCTGTCCTGAACAAGTCTCAGTAACTCTGACACACCAACCCCCATTACCCCAGTTACTGTAGTAATCCATCTCATCCTGGATCTCCCTCTCTGGTGCTGTCCATGTACTCTTATGAGCATGATATCCTTCTCCAAGGGCTGATCTTTCTTGGCCACATGCCCAAATCCTAGCCTGCAAGGAAAGACTTGGTTTCACTCTAAGACAGACCTATTTGTTTTCTTGGAGGTCCATGGTATGTTCAGGACTCTTCTCCAGTACCACAACTCTAAGACCTCTATTCTTCTGTCATCCTTAGTCATTGTCCAACTCTCTGATGCATAACAAGTAATTGAGAATAGCATGACCTGGATCAGACACACCTTGGTCTCTAGACAAATACTGTTGCTTCTCAGAACTATGAAGAGGTTCCTGACAGCAGATTTACCCAGTGCAATTTATCTTTTGATTTCCTGGATGCTTGTTGATTGTGGATCCACACAAGCTGTAATTGTTAACAATCTCAATCTCTTCTCCATCTAATATGGTGCTGCCAATTGACCCAGTGGTGAGAATCTTTTGTCTTCTTGATGTTGAGCTTCAATCCATTTTGAAGCCTAAAGTCCTTGACCTTTTAAAGCAAATCCTTCAGGTCCTCAGTTTTAGCAAGCAAGGTTGTGTCATCTGCATATCATAGGTTGTTAATGAGTCTTCCTCCAATCCTGATGCTCCTTTCCTCCTCATGAGAAAGCCTTGCTTCCTGAAAGATCTGTTCTGCATACAGATTGAAAAGGTACGGGGACAGGATGCATCCCTGACACATTCCTTTCCTGATTTTGAACCAGGAAGTGTTTTCTTGCTCAATTCTGAGGATTGCTTCTTGGTCCAAGTGTAGGTTTCATATAAGCATGATCAAGTGCTCTGAGATTCCCATTCTCCTCAAGGTCAGCCACAATTTATTGAGATCCACACAACCAAATGCCTTTAACATAGTCAATGAAACACAGATAGACATTCTTCTGGCACTCTCTGCTTTCTGCCAAGATCCATCTGATATTGGCAATAATGTCCCTAGTGTCATGACCTCTTCTAAACCCAGCCTGTATTTCTGGTAGTTCTCTCTCAGTGTACTGTTCCAGTCTTTTATGTATAATCTTCAGCAGGATTTTGCTAGTGTGTGATATTAGTGATGTTGTTTGATAATTTCCACACTCTGTCGGTTTGCCTTTTTTTGGAGTAGGAATAAATATGGATCTCTTCCAGTCAGTTGGCCCAGTAGTTGTCCTCCTGATTTCTTGACACAACTTAGTGAGCACGTTCAGGGCAGCATCTATTTGCTGAGATATGTCAATTGGCATTCCTGCCAAGGAATTTATATTTTATATTTTGCCAAGTCCTTCAGAGCAGCCTGTACTTCCTCCTTCATCACTGTTGCCTCATGCTCATATGTTGTTTCTTAAAATTATTCTGTTTCAGCCAATTCTTTTTGGTATAATGACTCTGTATACTCCTTCCATCTGCTCTTAATGCGTCTTGAATCATTCAATATCCTGACCATAGCATCCTTAAGCATTGCAACTCATGGCTTGAATTTAGTCTTTATTTCTTTCAGCTTAAGAAATGCTGAACAAATTCAGTTCTTTTGATTTTTCTGACTCCAGCTCCTTGCACATTTCATTATAATACCTTTCCTTGTCTTCCCAAGCAGCACTTTGAAATCTTCTATTCAGATAGTTAATTTCTTGATATCTTCCCTTACATTGGCTTCTCAGCACTCTACTGCAATATTCAGAGTCTCTTCTGACATCCATTTTTGTATTTTCTTCTTCTTCTTCTTCTTCTTCCTCCTCCTCCTCCTCCTTCTTTCTCTTCCTCTTCCTCTTCTTTCTCTTCTTCTTCCTCCTTCATCATAATGATTTTTTGCATTCTTCATGAACGATATTCTTAATATCTTCCCACAGCTTATCTGGTCTTCACATATTAGTGTTCAAGGCCTCAAATCTATTCATGGGAGATAGACTCAAGGCCAAAGTTTCATTCCTGTGAATATCGTTTAACCTTCTTTAGTTGAACTTGCATATGAGCAGTTGATGGTCTGTTCCACAATCAGCACCTGGCCTAGTTTTTACTGCTGATATTTAACTGCTTCAATGGTTTCTTCTACAGATGTACTCAATCTGATTCCTGTGCATCCCATCAGGTAAAATACATGTGTATAACCTGTGTTGATGTTTCTTATACAAGGTATTTGCTATGAATAAATAATTGATTGTACAGATTTCTATAATTCTATGGCCAGCCTCATTTCTATCACCAAGTCCATATTTTCCGTCTATTGATTCTTCTTCCTGATACCTAACTTTTGCATTCCAGTAAGCAATTATTATTAAAGCATCTTGATAACATGTTCGAACAGTTTCTGACTGTAACAGTTCCTGTTGTTGTTGTCATGTGCCGTCGAGTAATTAGCGACTCATAGTGACCCTATGTACAACAGCCGGAAACCCTGCTCTATCCTGTGCCAATCACATTGCCTCTGACA
>NW_006399794.1:18693681-18777742 GCF_000299155.1 Elephantulus edwardii
CTTCTCAGAGTCAGCCACAGTTTGTTATGATCCACACAATCAAATGCCTTTGCATAATCAATGAAACACAGATAGACATTCTTCTGGAATTCCCTGCTTTTAGCTAAGATCCATCTGACATCAGCTACAGTATCGCTAGAACCATGACCCCGTAGAAACCCAGCCTGGTAGTTCCCTGCTCATGTGCTGTTCCAGTCGTTTTTGGATAATCTTCAGTAGAATCTTGCTTGCATGTAAAATCAATGAGATTGTTCGGTAGTTTCTGCACTCAGCTGGGTCACCCTTCTTTGCAACATTTCATAGAAATCAACTATTTTCTCCTCTTTGACTCTGATAGTAGGTGCATAAATTTGAATGATAGTGGTATTAACAGGTCTTCCTTGTGTTCGTAATCATTGTTCTAACAGAGGGTTATTTAGCTTTTGTGTGGATGATTTTGTAAGCTTTACTATTCTGTGATTCTGTGATTAATTTCTAGTTTTGTGGCATTGTGATCTGAGAAGATACTTTGTTCTATTTCAGTGTTTTTCAATTTGTTGGGGCTTGCTTTCTGTCCTAATATCTGATTTATTCTGGAGACTATACCATGTGCACTTGAGAAGAAAATGAATTGAGTTTTACTTGGATGCAGTACCTTAATAAATCCACAAGGTTGAGTTGCCTGAATATATCGTTTCGTTTTTCTGCATCTTTATTGAATTTCTTTGGGGTTGACCTATCCTTTGGTGACAGTGGCGTGTTGATATCTCCTACCAATATTGTGGTGCTGTCTATTCCTTTCTTCAATTCTGTTAAGCATTGTTTTATGTATTTTTCAGGTTTATCATTTGTTGCAGAAATGTTGACTAAGGTTATGCCTTTTTTATCTATTGTGCCTTTAATCACTATGTAATGCCCTTCATTACATTACCTTTTATGGTCATTTTCATTCTGAATCTATTTTAGCAGAGATTGTTTTGCTACTCCTGCTTTTTCTGAAATTGCCATTTTCTTGGTATGTCTTTTTCCAGCCTATGATTTTTAGTCTTTTTCTTCTTCTTGTAGCTGTATCTCTTCCAAGCAGTAATAATAATCAGAGAATGACTAAGGATGACAGAAAAAGAATTGATGCCTTTGAGTTGGGTTGTTAGGGAAGAACACTGACCATTCCATGGATGACCAAGAAAATGGACAGATATGTCGTGGAGAGGGTGAAGCCAGAGTTCTCTTTGGAAGACTATTGCTAAAAGGTGCTATTTCTTGGAGAAGGCCATGATGTTGGGAAGGGCGGAGGGTTAACAAAGGAGAGGAAGACCCTGATGCTGACAGTTGGTCCAGTGGTCAGAATCTTTGTCTTCTTGACAGTGAACCTCAATCCATATTGGAGGCTGCAGTCATTGACCCTCTGCAGCAAGTGCATCAGGTCCTCCTCAGTTTCAGCAAGCAGGGTTGTGTCATCTACATAATGCAAATTGTTGATAGATTTTCCACCAAACACATTTCTCCTCATAGAGCCCAGCCTGTCCGATAATCTGTTCTGCATACAGGTTGAAAAGTTATGAAGTTTTATTTTGTTTTTTGACATTATGTCATTCTTAGTAGATGTTAGGTCATTGTAACTATATAGTGGCCATATATAGTAATTATATAGAGTACATCAATGTTTTGTGAAGGACCTGAATATTTGAGCTTCATTCTTGGCCTGAGGGCCGCACGACAGAGAGCCAAATACCTGAATCCCTCCAAAATACCTGAATGTGAAACCAGGAAGCTTTAGGTTTTCCCTTCAAAACCTGGTTTATCCACCTTACTCGAGCTGCTCAAGCTGTCCTGCTCCCTTCCGCTTGAACTTAAGGGGTCCCATATGGTCTGGTGAAACAGTAGTGATCCCCCAAAAGTACTGTGGGTGCCATTCTGCTTCCTGCTTCTCCACATTGGGTTTTTGTTTTAACTTGAGAACACCTTTTTTCTTCAGTAGACTCAACCGTTTATGAAGTCTAAAGGGGATAATCTGGATATTTTTCAGGAAAATATGCAGAAGTGACTGCAAAAAAATGAGTATTTCAGGTGTAATCATCAGCTTTTAGGACACAATTTTTTTTGCTTTTTGTGCAAAGTAACACTTTGAACTGCTTGATTAGCCCATTTTAGGGTTCTTAAACAAAGAAAACAATTAAACACCTTAATTAATATTATTAGGTTTTATTTTGTTGTTCCATTAGTCACTAGAAACACAGGGATTTTACAGCTGTTATATACTATTGAATTCTGATACCTTGAAGTCTGGGCATACTTTGAAGGAGATCTAGTGGTACAGCATTTTTTTAAACAGTTGGACTGCTAACCAAAAGTTAGTATTTCAAATCTACCAACCACTCCTCAGGAAAGAGACAGTCTATTTTCATTAAGATTTACTCCTTCAGAAACTTCATGGAAGGACTTGAAACTTCTTGATCAGATTTCATTTTAAAGCAGTATGTTCTTGAACAATTAATTTCTTTTTGGTTATAGAATTCAGAATCTTTCTAGAATGCTTATACTGAAAATGACAATGTTTTCAGAGGATAAGTTTTATCTTCTGTGAAACAGGCCATTTGCAAAATTAATAGATTAATTAGAAAAATGTAACAGTCCATTAGACTCATTGTCATAATTTAGAATATGGGTTTGGGGAAGGAAGCAAATGCTCAGCATGTAAACAGAACAAGCACCCTGGAATTACAGGAACTATCAGTCAATGGTAGAGAGTTGTGGTCACTCAAGTGAGGCCAGAAAAATGCTATTAACATGCAGTTGGTCCTTCCTCCCACACACAGTAACCTTGGGCAAATACATTGTTTCAAGTAGGGAATAGCAATCTTATTTATTAAATGTGTGGCAAAGGTATTCTGTGAAAGTACAAATGACAGACCTATTTCCATTAAACATCTCTTCATTTTCAAATTATATGATGAACACTTAATTTGTTGATATTTTAATATTCCATGTTACAAAGCAAAGGTTGTGGGTATGGCTGTATATTTCACCTGGAGATCAGAAATGGCTGCCTTCCTAGACAAAAGGTTATTGAATACACTAGGTGACAACATGGTCTTTGCAATATAGACTGTTTTATAAAAGTTTTATTTGCCTCATTTTTGAGATTTATTTCATTATATAAAAAGAAGAGAAATAATACTTCCTTATAGGGTTGTTTAATCACAATTTAATACAGACATCTATATAATCATGTAATCACAATGGGCTTCTTGTTATGTGGCATCGAATCACCTGTGACTCATAACAACCCTATGTACAACAGCCCTAAACCCTGTTCTCTCCTGTGCCAATCTTACCGTCTCTGATACATCTATCCCCATTACCCCAGTCACTGAATCAATTAATTTCATCGAGCATCTTCCTCTGTTGTGCTGTCCCTCTCCAAGGACTGGTTCCTCCTTATAACATGACTCTTCTGCAGAAGCACAGCTCAAAGGCATCAATTGTCCTTTTATCATTCCTAGTCATTGTCAAGTTTTCAAATGCATAGCAAGTGATTTCAAAGACTATGGCCTGATTCAGGCACACCTTAGTCTTCAGACCGACATCATTGCTCTTCAGTACTTTGGAGATCTTGAGTAGTAATGAAATTGAATGATAAGGACAAGTTTCAGTCATAGATATCTCTCTCTCTCTCTCTCTTTACACACACACACACACACACACACACACACACACACACACACACACACACACACACACACACACACACACACACATACATATAGTTGTTGTTGTTACGTGCCATCGAGTCATTTGCAACTCATAGTGACCCTGTGTACAAGAGCTCTAAACGCTGTTCTATCCTGTGCCAACCTAGCCATTTCAAACACACTTATTCCCACCACTCTAATCACAGAACTGATCCATCTCATAGAAGGTCTTCCTCTCCTTTGCCGCCCCTCCACTCTGCCAAACATGATGTCCCTCTCCAAGGACCAGTCCCCCCTTGCATCATGCCCAAAGTATGTCAGATGGAGCTTCAGAATCCTTGACTCCAAGGAGCATTCCGGCTTCACCTTCTCCAGGACAAAGCTGTTTGTTCTCTTAGCAGTCCATGGTATAGTCAACACTCTTTTCCAGCACCACAGCTCAAAGGCATCAATTCTCTCTCTATCAACCCTAGTCACTGTCCAGCTCCCTGATGCATAGCACGTAATTACAAAGACTATTGCCTGGATCAGTCGTGCCTTATTCTCCAGCCTGATGTCGTTGCTCTTCAGTACTCTTGAGAGGTCCCTCACAGCCTATTTTCCCAATGCAATTCATCTCTTGATTTCCTGGTTGCTGTTACCAAGAGTGTTGATTGTGGAGCCAAGCAAACTAAAACTGTTAACTATGTCAATGTCTTCATCATCCATACTGATGCTGCCAATTGGCCCAGTGGTGAGAATCTTTGTTTTCTTGATGTTGAGCTTCAATCTATTTAGGAGGCTGCAGTCCTTGACCTTCTGAAGCAAGTGCTTCATGTCCTCCTCAGTTTCAATAAGCAGGGTTGTGTCATCTGCATAATGCAGGTGGTTGATAACTCTTCCACCAATTCTGATGCCACATTCCTCTTCGTACAGCCCAGCATCTCGGATGATCTGTTCTGCATACATGTTGAAAAGGTATGGAGACGGAATACATCCCTGATGGACCCCCTTCTTGATTTTAAACCATGTAGTGTCTCCTCGCTCTTTTCTGATGACGGCCTCTTGGTCCAAGTATAGATTTCACATTAGCACAATCAAATGTTCTGGGATTCCCATTCTTCTCAGAGTCAGCCACAGCTTGTTGTGATCCACACAGTCAAAAGCCTTTGCATAGTCAATGAAGCACAGATAGACATTCTTCTGGTATTCTTTGCTTTCTGCCAAGATCCATCTAACATTAACTATAATATCCCTAATACCATGACCTCTTCTAAATACAGCCTGTACATCTGGCAGTTCTCTGTTAACATATTGTTCCAAATATTTTTGGATAATTTTCAGCAGAATCTTGCTTGCATGTGATATTAATGATATTGTTCAATAATTTCCACACTCTGTTGGGTCAGCTTTCTTTGGAATGGGAACAAATATCAATCTTTTCCAGTTCGTCGGCCAGCTGGCTGTTCTCCAGATTTCTTGGCACAACTTAGTGAGCACATTCAGGACAGTGTCTGCCTGTTGAAATATGTCAATTGGTATGCCGTCAACTCCTGTAGCCTTGTTTTTTTTGCCAATTCCTTCAGAGCAATTTGAACTTCCTCCTTCATCACCATAGGCTCTTGTCATTTAATGAAATTCTTCTGTGTCAGACAATTCCTTATGATACAGTGACTCTGTGTATTCCCTCCATCTTCTTTTGATACTTCCTGCATCATTTAACATTCTACCCAAAGTATCTTTAAGTATTGCCACCCGTGACTTGAATTTGTTTTTCAGATCCTTCAGCTTAAGAAACCCTGAATGAGTTCGGCCCTTTTGATTTTCTGACTCCAGCTCTCTGCACATTTCATATAGTATCTTGCTTTGTTGTCCCCAGTTGACTTTTGAAGTTTTCTGTTTAGCTCTTTGATTTCTTGGTTTCTTCCTTTAGCTTTGGCTTCTCAGCGCTCTAATGCAATAGTCAGAGTCTCATCTGACATCCATCTTGGTCTTTTCTTCTTTTTCAGCCTTTGTAATGATCTTTTACATTCTTCATGGATGATTTTCTTGATATCCCCCCAGAGCTCATTTGGCCTATGCTCATTAGTGCTCAAGGCATCAAACCTGTTGCTGAGCTGGTTTTGAAATTCGAGTGGGATAGACTTAAGATCCAATTTTGGTTCATGTGGACTTGATTTAATTTTCCTCAACTTCGTCTTGAACTTGCATATGAGCAGTTGGTGGTCTGTCCCACAATCAGCACCCGGCCTGATTTTCACTGCTGATATTGAGCTTCTCCACCAAGTCTTTCCACAAATGTAATCTATTTTATTCCTATGCATACCATCAGGTGAGATCCATGTGTATAGCCTACATTTATGTTTCATATAGAAGGTATTTGCAATGAATAAATCATTGATTGTGCAGAACTCTATCATTCTATCTCCAGCCTCATTTCTCTCACCGAACCCGTATTTTCCAGCTACTGTTCCTTCTCCCTGTTCCCAACTTTTGCGTTCCAGTTGCCCATTATCAATACATCTTGATTGCACGTTTGATCAAATTCTGACTGCAAAAGTTGGTAGAAATGTTCTATTTCCTCCTCTTTAGCTCTAGTTGTTGGTGCATATATTTGAATTATAGTGTTATTCACTGGACTTCCTTGTTTATGTATGGATATTATCCTGTCGCTCACCACATTGTATTTTAGGATGGATCTAGAAATGACTTTTTTAATTCAACCCATTCTTCCTCACCTATTCATCCCTGGCATAGTAAATCATATAATCGTCTGATTCAAAATGTCCCATGCCAAGCTATCTCATTTAGCCAATATGTCTTTATTTATGCGTTCCATTTCTTTCTTAACAATGTCCAATTTTCCTACATTCATGCTTCTCACATTCTACATTCCAATCACTAGAGTGTGTGTGTTTGTGTGTGTGTGTGTGTGTGTATCTCAGATCAATTTCAGATGTAATATGTTGTCCAGTACTCTCCGAAGTTGTAAAGAGGAAGGTAATTAGTTTAAAATTAAGGTGTGCTGCTCCAAGTTAGGGTATTTTCACCTACTTCCCTTACATTTGAAAATTGGACAATGAATAAAAATGACAGAAGGTTGATGACTTTCAGTTGTGGTGTTAGAGAAGAGTACTGACTATACCTTGGATGATCAAAAGAACAACCAAATCTGTATTGAAAGATGTACAACAAGGGTGCTCTCTAGAGGCAAGAATGGTCAAACTTCCTTTTACTTAATTTGGGGTTATTATGTTCAGGAGGAACAAATCCTTAGAGAGACATCATGCTAAGAAAGGAGACAGGAGGACTCTCAATGGGAAGAATTGACACGGTACTATCACAATGAGTTTGGGCAGGACAGAGATCATAAGATAGTGTAAGAGAGTCTAGGTTTCTGATCTGTTGTCCACAGAGCTTCTAGTAGTTGTAGTAGATTTGATAATACCTTAAAACAACCTAATAATAATCACAGGTGGCATTTTATGAGGCTCCAATAAGTGCCAGACAGTGTATGTAGATATTTGCACTCATTATGTCATTTTCTTTTAATTATAAAATTTATAAAGTGGTGTAATATATAGGGAGTTGTGCTGCCAATCCAATGGTGGCTCCTCTCTTGCAGTTTGAATACACCAGTAAACCCTTGAGAAATAGGACAAGTCTTCTGTGCAATTTACAGCCTCCAAAAGCCCTTTGCAGGGTTCACTATGAGTTAACTATGAGGTAGTCATGAATTTACTGAAGTTAGAGAGGTGTGAAGTGGACTTGAAGTGTTTTCTACAGAAGGTTAGGGATTTCAGTCTTCAGTATGGATTACATCTCAATATCAAGGAAACAGATATTCTCAACACTGTGCTAATTGACACCTCTGTGATAAATGGATAAGAGATTGAGGTTTTTAACAGTTACATCTTATTGTATCCACAATCAATACTCTTAACACTGTTGTTTTTGCTGTTATGTGCCATCGAGTCACTTGCGACTCACAGTGACCCTTTGTACAACATCCCTAAACTCTGTTCTGTCCTGTAACAATCGCACCATCTCCGATATACCCATCCCAATTACCCCAGACACTGAATCAATCCACCTCATAGACGGCCTTCTCCTTCTGCGCTGTCCCTCCACCCTACCAAGCATGATGTTCCTCTCCAAGGACCTGTCCCTCCTTGCAACATGTCCAAAGTATTTTAGATGGAGCCTTAGAATCCTTGCCTCCAAGGTGCAGCCAGATTTGACCCTTTCCAAGATGAATCTGTTTGTTTTCCTAGCAGTTCATGGTACCCTCAATACTCTTCTCCAGCACCACAGCTCAAAGACATCAATTCTCCTTCTATCCTCCTTAGTCATTTTCCAACTCTCTGATGCATAACAAGTGATATCAAAGACCATGGCCTGTATCAGACGCACCTTAGTCTCCAAAGAGACACCATTGCTCTTCAGTACTTTGGAGAGGTCCCCAGCAGCAGACTTTCCCATGGCAATACGTCTTCTAATTTCCTGGCTACTGGTGCCGAGAGTATTGACTGTGGAGCCAAGCAAACTGAAGCTGTGAACAATCTCAATCTCTTCACCATCCATCCTGATGCTACCAATTGGCCCAGTGGTGAGAATCTTTGTCTTCTTGACATTGAGCCTCAATCCAGATTGGAGGCTGCAGTCCTTGACCCTCTGCAGCAAGCGCTTCGGGCCCTCCTCAGTTTCAGCAAGCAGGGTTGTATCATCTGCATAACACAGATTGTTGATAGATCTTCCCCCAATCTTGACCCCACATTTCTCCTCATAGAGCCCAGCCTCCCGGATAATCTATTCTGTATACAGGTTGAAAAGGTATGGAGACAGGACACATCCTTGGCATATGCCCTTCCCAATTTTGAACCATGCAGTGTTCTCCTGTTCTGTTCTGACGACTGCCTCCTGGTCCCAATATAGGTTTCTCATTAGCATGGGAGTAGTTCTGGGATTCCCATTCTTCTCAGAGTCAGCCACAGTTGGTATGATCCACACAGTCAAATGCCTTTGCATAGTCAATGAAACATATATAGACATTCCTCTGGTATTCCCTGCTTTCAGCTAAGATCCATTTGACATTACCTATAATATCCCTAGTACCATGACCCCTTCTAAACCCAGCCTAGACTTCTGGCAGTTCTCTGCTGATGTGTTGTTTCAGTCATTTTTGGATAATCTTCAGTAGAATCTTGCTTGTATGTGAAATCAATGAGATTGTTCTATAGTTTCCACACTCTGTTGGGTCACCCTTCTTTGGGATAGGAACAAATATAGATTTCTTTTAGTCGTTGGCCAGGTGGTTGTTCTCCAGATTTCTTAGCACAACTTCGTGAGCACGTCTAGGACAGCATCTGTTAGCTGAAATACTTCAATTGGTATACCGTCTATTCTTGGGGCCGTATTTTTTGCTATTTCCTTCAAAGCAGCTTGAACTTCTTCCTTCATCACCATAGGCTCTTGCTCATATGTTGTTTCATTAAATTCTTCTGTGTCTGCCAATTCCTTTTGATACAGTGACTCAGTATATTCTTTCCATCTTCTTTTAATACTTCTTGGATCATTTAATATTCTGCTTAAAGCATCCTTGATTATAGCAACTCAAGGCTTGATTTTTTTCCCTTCAATTCCTTGAGCTTAAAAAATGCTGAGCTAATTTGGCCCCTTAGATTTAACACTAGCAGTCAGGAAATCAAAAGTCAAGTTACATTAGAAAAGTCTGCTGTTAAGGATCTCTCAAGAATGGTAAAATGGAATGATGTTAGTCTAGAGAGTAAGATGTGAGTGATCTAGGTCATGATATTCTCTATTTCTTACTGTGCATCTGAGAGCTGGACAATGACTAAGGATGTCAGAAGGAGAATTCATGCCTTTTAGTTGTGGTGCTGAAGAAGAGTATTGGACATACAATGGACTACTAAGAAGGTCTGTCCTAGACAAAGTGAAACAGGTTGCTCCTTGGAGGCATGGTTCTTGAAACTCTGTCATACACATTTTGGACATGTTGCCTGAATGTCCCAGTCTTTGGAGAAGGACATTATGCTTGAAAGGGTTATGGAACTGTTCAAGAGAGAAAGACCCTAGAGGAGATGAATTGAGATAGTGACAGTGGCACCGGAAAAATAAGTCTATCTGAGACAATGAGGTTGACTCAAGATAGGGCAGGAATCAAAGCTATTCTTCCTAAAGTAGCTAGGAGTCAGAGTCAACTCAATGGCACAAAACAACAACAAACAAGCATATTCTCAGCTTTGAGATGAGGGAGATAGATTTGATATCTACAGACATGTGAATACAGGGTCTTGAGGGTTGTTGTTATTTTTTTTTATATGCCATCAAGTCAACTGTGACTCATATTAGCCTTAAGCACAGCAGCTCTGATCCCTGCACTGTCCTGAGCCAGTCTCATTAATTGCAACACACCAATCCCCATTGCCCTAGTCACTGTATAAGTCCAGCTCATCCAGGGTCTTCCTCTGCTATGTTGTCCTTCCACTTTTCCAAGCATGATGTCCTTCTCCAAGGGTCAGTCTCTCCTGGCCACGTGCCCAGAGTTTGTGAGACAGAGCTTCAAAATCCTAGCCTCCAAGGAGAGCCTTCATTTCACCCCCTCCAAGAAAGATCTATTTGTGTTCTTGGCTGTCCATGGAATGTTCAAGACTCTTTTCCAGCATCAGAATTCAAAAGCATTGATTCTTCTGTGATCCTTAGTCATTGCCCAAATTTATGAAGCATAACAAGTAATTTTGAAGACCATGAGCCTGGACAGAGGAACTGGATTTAGAGGAGGTTGTGGCACTAGAGACATTATTGCCAATGCCAGATGTATCTTGGCAGAGAGCACAGAGTACCAGAGCAATGTCTATCTGTGTTTCATAGACTATGCAAAGGCATTTGACTGTGTGGAGCACAATAAATTATGGCTAACCTTGAGGAAAATTAGAATTCCAGAGCACTTGAATGTGCTTATACCAAACCTATACTTGGGCCAGGAAGTAGTCCTCAGAACAGAGCAGGGAAACACTGCATGGTTCAAAATCAGGAAAGGAGTAAGTCAGGGTTTCACCAGATATCACTGTGCTTGCAAATGGTTTCATTCGAACAATGCCAAATTCTTTGCTTAGATTTTCTTACTAGTACCACTGCTTTTAAGTAACATAGAGATAAAAACCTCTGTTTGAGTATTTCCTTCATTACCCTTTGGTGTATGCAGTCTTCATATAAATTACCTAAGAGCCAATGTGCTCTGGATGGAAATCCCCTTGGATATTTCTTTTAATTGTAACTGCCAAAGTGCAGGAGTTTATTTTCCCTTTGCCTCTCATATGAATTAAAGAAGACAGGTTATTTCCATTTCCCCATCTCAGTTCTTGCCTTCTTCACTGTTTTGTTGGCTGTGCAGAATAAATACTCTAAAATGGCACATTTCAGCTTGCATTTTATTTCTTAGTACTCGCATAGATCATCTCAATCACCTAGAGAAATATTTGTGTCAAAGGCTACCGAACTGATAAAATTTTTTCTTGTAGGTTATGAGTCTGAGTATCCCAACATCTCTGCATTGAAAGAAAAATTGTTACATTTGGTGTTTTTGATGAGTTAAGGTAGTGAAAATATTTTTACTGACAACAAAAGCAGTTTTATGGTGCTCAAACCTGAATCACTAAAATCTGGATTTTCAGTATAGCAAATTATACAGCGTACAGCTGGGTTTTTTTTTAATGAGTAAAAATTTATTGTCTAGGCAATGTTTATTGACAAGTTTGTCTATATAGTTAATACCTTTAAAAAGTAAAGAGACACCCAGCTCCTGATATCTGTGTGTATCTTTCTCTCTCTCTCTCTCTCTGTGTGTGTGTGTGTGAGAGAGAGAGAGAGAAAGAGAGAGAGAGAAAGAGAGAGAGAGAGAGAGAGAGAGAAGGAGAAAGAGAGGGAAGAGAGACATTGACTATTCCAACAGGAAGAGAGAATCTTAAACAAATTAATGGCTGATCTCCAAAGCACTAAAAAGTTGATATACCTTATGTTATTATTTCTATGGGTTCTCATTTTTTCTCATGTCACTGTCCTGTATTTTTCACATCTTATGCTGCAATTAACTTTTCATAGATTTATACTATCTACATGACAACATTATTAAGACTTCAGTTTGTTTTTTGTTTTTTTTTAATCAATATGATGAAGTGGAATAATGGACTGTGATTTAAACCTTGGCCCATCTAACACCAAAATTTATTATTCCACATGAAGTAACCCAGAGCAAGTTGTGCTACAAACCCAAAGGCTACACTTCTCTAGTGGTTTGGATCCACCAGCACCTCCATGAGAGAAAGCTAGGCTGTCTCCTCCCCTGAAATGCCCAGACTCTAGAAACCCACTGTAGTTTGAGATAATGTTGTTATGTGCCTTTGAGTTGCCTGTGATTCACAATAGCTCTGCAGCCTCCCCTGTCCTGAGCTGGGCTCAGTGACTCTGTCACACCTACCCCCATATTTTAATAGATTCATATTTGACAGCAATGAATTTGTGTTTTTGACTTCCCATAGAAATTGATGAATTCTCTCATGGCTTTGAACAAAGACAATGGTGTATATAGACAGAAGATATTAAATTCAATATGTTTTTATTAATAGGTTAAAGTGGGCATAGTACTCCAGCAAGTGCTAGACATGGGGCAGGATTACTAGATTTTGAAAATCCAATTATTTTCTAAAAAATATATTTTGGAGCAGTGGATCTGGAGAAAAGGTATGAATTTAGTAAAAATTTCAAGGAAAACGTGTGAATAAGGATCACTAAGAAGACATCAAGCAGATTAGCCCCATAGAACTTTCAATAACGGTGAACTGAAGAGACAAAAGAACACTTTCTGAGAGTGTGATATTTTATTTATGTCTGAGGTAAACACCTTCTGAAGCTGTTTTATCTGCAAAAGGAGAAGGCCTGAAACTGTTGCTATAGTTACATATATGTAGCCTAGGAAACACTATGGGGCAGGTCCATTCTGTCATAGTGGATATCCATGATTAGGAAGCAATGATTGAGGGTATATAACAAAAGCACTTTTCAAATTTTGAGAAATAATTTTATATTTATTGTTTTATTGATGATTAAATCAAGGATTTAAGACTCCAAATGAGTCCAATATAGCTTATTGTAGCAACAGAAATATTCAACAGCTACATTTCAAATATGACAACTATAAGGTAGGCTGATGGCATGGTGAGTTATGTGTTGGATTTCTAACCAAAAGATCAGCGTCTGAACCCACCAGCCATTACACTGGAAAAAGTGGAAGCAGTTTTCTTCTGCTAATTAATATTTACAATCAACTCCTTGGGTTTGGTTGGGTTAAGTATATTTGACTATTACATATTTGTATTATGGCTATCTTAAGAGGCAATTGAATTTTGTCCTCTATTCAATTTTACTTAATTGAAATTTAAACCTAAATAACTACATAGAGCTTCTTGGTGCCATATCTTCTAATACTTACATAAAGCTTTAGAAATAGGTACATTGGAATGGGAGATAACACTATTCCCAAATTTTGGACTTCAATATGGATTGTGGCAATGAGAGAGAGATTGGCTGGGCATGTTTAGGTAGGCTAAGGTAGGAAGCATGAGTGGCATCCACTTTCTAAACAACATGCCTCTGGAAACTCTATGAACTTTGAGAAATGTCAATAGTTATAGAAAGACTTAAGGCCTTTTGTTCATAGGGTTGCTATCAGTCATGCTCGACTCAAAGGCAATCAACAACAACAACGAGAAGCTAGGTTATACGGAGAGGAAAGATGAAAGTACATTTAAAATATGTCAAAACTAAGCTAGACTCGCTGTTGTTAAGTGATTCCTGATTCATAGTAACCTTCCATCTGGTTTCTGAATCTCTAATCTTAATGCGTGAAATGGCTGGTAGATTAGAACCAGTGACTTTCTGGTTAGCAGCCTAATATGTTATGTATCAGTGTCTCTGAAACTGGGGTGTAGAAGATTGTTAAAATTGTTCTCCCCACATTCTTCTGTGTGGAACAGATTATAACAATTACTCTGGCCTGTGTGGGTGTGGTTAAACCTCAACGTGTTTTGGGAAAGACTATTCTTTTTTCTCTCTCTTCATTTAAAGATCACGTGATATATCTAGGTGCTTATGAACTGTGTTAAAAGTCAAGCTTTTCAGAACAGTTATTCAGTTATTCACCAGCCCATTAGATATGTTTAACAATCTCTAGGACCTTTTAAATATTATCTTTTAAAATATCTGAAATTCACTGCCCTAGAATTTTCTTTATGGTTCATAGATTTCCTTTTAACCCAGAATAGCATACTTTTCCTACATTCCTTCCCCGAGTGCTTAGAATATTCATGTAAAATGTGATTGGTAGTCACATAAAGAATTCTTTATATTAACAAAGAATTGTGCTTCTTATGCATGGGAAGTGCAGAAATCAGCAGATGGCAGACAGGAAGATCTGAGGAAATCACGGAACCCTTGTTTAACAACGCCTTCTGTGGTACAAATACATTCTTGATTTTATTTGAATACAAGATAATAATTTTCAGTTCTTAGTAGTGAGATAGATAGATAGATAGATGATAGATAGATAGATCCTGATTTTGTTAAGTTCCATCAAATAGACTACAACTCATAGCAAACTGGTGAACAGTAGTCCAGTAATTTGCCTTATCACAAGGTCTCCAACATGCTTGAGTCCATTGTAAAAGTCACTGTACCAATTCATCTAATTGAGGGTATTCCTCTCTTTCACTGACTCTCTACCTTTCCCAAGATGAAGCCTTTTCCAAAGATAGATAATGGGTGTTTTAAAAAAGTACAGAGAGATAGATAATCAATATTAAAATGTTGGTGGATATATAATCTGTTCTGCTAGGATTAGTAGCACACTAGTTACTAAAAGGCAGAGGTAAAAAATATCCCAAATGTTTGATGTGTTGTACCACGCCATAAATTCTGACATGAACTTTCTTCATTCAGTTTCCCCACTTCTGTCTCTCCCTGGGGTCCTGCGGTCCACTGAAAGGTCCAACAGAAACTTAAACCCATCAGGGAAGTGACTCACATGATAGTAAGTGACGCAAGCTAAAGTTACAGAGATTGGTGACCAGGGTTCTGTAGACTGTTAGTTTCAGCAAAGCTAGATGCTGTTTCCCTGGAGAGTAAGAATTTCAAAAGATTATGAGCATTGAGCTTCCATGAGTTTATATAGGCCTCTGGTAAAGTCGGGCTATTATCCCACCCTAGTCCTATCTCTTTAATACAATAAATAAGTCATCACAAAATGTCTAGGAAAACCATTTTGTTCTGGTAAGTCTCCACTGAATCGTTTAGCAGGATTTTGCTTGTGTGTGATATTGTTTGACAATTTCTACACTCTGTTGGACCAAGTTTTGTGTTTTGTTTTGTTTTTTGTTGTTGTTATTTAATTGGAATAAATATAGATCTTTTTTAGTCAATTGGGAGAGAGGCTAGGGAGCCAGACCAGACGGTTAGAATTCCAGGATAACTAATTCTTGAAAGAAACATTGAAAAAGTCAATAGCAATGCTGTTAACCCAAAGGAGTGGCAGACTCCTGTTGAGATTGTAAATACTCTCAGTTCAGTTTGGGACATGCAGTTAGCTAAAATGTACTGTATATTGGGAGTGAAATTAATAGGTAATGATATGAAGTGAAGAATAAGATGGACTTGTTAAATGATAATATATTGATTTCCAAATTGATGAAAAGTCATTGTCTGTAAATAATGACCCACCTATGACAATTATTAATGGGTGAGATTATGAATACTTCATGCAGACAAGGTCAATTATCTTACCCATTTACAGTGTAAAATGAATAATTCACAGGTAAAACGTAGTTATAAAACATGTTAAAAGTAAAAATCAGGGGAACAATGAGCTTAACAATAATGTATTTAGATAATAACAGGCAGATAATTACACTTGGATAATGTTCATACTTCTGAAACAGAATAACCAATAATGAAAAAAAGAAACTGTCACTATCATTACATTACTGGGAAATGTGATATTATTAGTACTAATATTTTAAGTATTTCTACTTTTTATTCCACTGCTTTAAGCTCAGTAACTATTTTTCAACATTTACTATCTGCCTAACTTTATGTTAGTTCTTAAAGGAATAACAGTAAGACAAGGATATTCCTACTTGGAAGCTCAAAATCTAGTGGAGGAGATAAAGAGATAAATAAATATTATTAAGCAACATTATTACTGTTGGGATGGAGGGACATGGTCTTGAAAATTTGTTCTTTAGTAAGATCAGCCAGAAGGGGAAAGCAACAAAGTCAATATAATCATGGAGAACATGAATGGGACTGTGTGTAAATGTAGCTAGTGTGAAACTGAAAAATGATACTAGACATTGAGAATATATGTGTGTCAGGGGGTGTGTGTGTGTGTGTGTGTGTGTGTGTGTGTGGTGAGAGAGAGAGAGAGAGAAAGAGACAGAGAGAGATATATATGAAGAAGTGACTCCAGAGTGTAAGTTAAAAAACACTTCAGCTTTAATTTATAATTACCCTGCTCTTTTAGTTTTTAGACTTTTGATTTTTCAGTATCAATTTTTGATATTTAGACCTTTTGATATTTAGACCCTGGGAGGCAGAAACAGTGTCCCATTGGATTCCCAACTATACAAAGTTTTACAGAAGTGATTTCTTCATCTTTTGCTAGTAGTGATAAGTTTAAAGCACCAACCTCTCAGTTAGAAGTTGGACACTTAACTGCTGTGTCATAACAAATCTTTTTATTAAAGTTTAAATTCACTGCCATTTTGTAGTTTCTAACTTATGGTGATCCTAATTATTGTATATGAGCACTTAACTAAAGGTTTTATCTACAGAGGTAAAAAATAACACTGTTATCTCTTTTCTCTCTCATTTTGTCTAATTGGCTCACTACAGGACACAGGAGGGAATCTCTGGTAGCTTAGTTGTAAGAAGTTGCACTGTCAGCTCTCAGACACATTGTTCTAATCCACCAGCTACCTCTAAGAATGAAAGATGGACAACCTCCTCCCTTATGATTTACTGCCTCTGAAATCCCCCTTGAGGGTTAGCTATTAGCTGGTTCTCACACAACCGTACATAGCAACAACATAAAACAAAGAATATCAACACTTCTATAGAACAGAGGGAATGAAACATGAAGGAGAATTTTATAGTACTTTTAAAACCTTCACTTATAAAATTTTGTGTAATGAATATGTGTTATTTATACAATTCACAAGAAACAAAAGATACTTTTAAAGCATGTTTTAAAACCTTATATCTAACAACAATATAGATTATTGCTGGAGTACAAAAGAAAAACAAAAACAAACCAAACCAAACGAAAAACATAGCAGTCTGCAGCTGTTAAGAATGTATTAAGTGTCAGTCAAGATTCATTGCTAAAGCTAAAAAGGATTCAATTACTGAAGGTCAAGTTAATTCTTTATTTGTTTTCGGAACAGGATTTTTATTCATGCATTCTCACTATAGTTAAAAAAATGCTTTGTTTTATTTATTTCTTGGAGTACTCTTTTTCATGTGTTGTGCTTCTCTCTAAACCAAAATCTCCTTGAATTTTTTTCTCTCATTATTTAATATAAATAAGCAGAAAATCTATTTTTCCTCAATGTTATTGTATATCCCTCCCAAAAGTACCATAATCATGTTCTAACAGATTTATCTGTCATTAAGTTTCTTGTTCCATTTTACCTGGATCCATAATCAATACCCATGGACGCAACAGTCAAGGAATAAAAAGATTTGCTGCCTTTGGAAAAATCTGTCAAGGATATCTCTAAGTACTAAAGAACAGTAATGTTAGAGGGAAGCAGATCCAAGCCATGGTATTTTCAATTATTCACTATATATCTGAAAGAATAAGGATAATAGCAAGACTAGATACCACTGAGTTAGGAGATACCTATGAATTGTGTTGGAGAAGAGTGCTGAATATCCCATTGACTGTTGAAAGAACAAGCAAATGTCTTGGAGGAGGTGTGGCCAAGATGTTCCTTACAGGCAAGGATGTGAAATTTTGTTCCACATACATTGGACTTATGGTTAGAAGATGCCAGTCCTTGGGAAAATGATATCAAGCTAGGAAAAGTGGAGGATTAGAGAAAGAGAGGAAGACTCTCAAGTCGCTCTCAACAGTGACTGTACCAACAGTGTCCAGCATGTGGGAGAAGGTGAGTATGGCACAGGACAGGAAAAGTTTCAAATCTTTTGTTCATAGGGTAGTTGGGAGTCATAGTTAACTTTGTAACACTTATTAGCAAAAACAACAGTTCTTTATTCTGTCACTTTGTTTCTCCCTATTATAAATGTCCTTATTTTTTTCTAATCTTTTCAGAGGATTTAATGCTCACAAGATAAATGCTGAGTATCTTCACTGTTGACTCATGTTTGTCTATGGATTTGACCTTTCCATGGCTCCTTAGCCCCTATCCTTCATTTTATTTTTTCATGTATTTCTTGGCCAGCCTCCCCTCTGACTTTCTTATATTTCTACTGTTTGCTTTACCTTGAACACTCCAGCACATCTGGCCCATCATTTTAGTCTCTCCTCATTCATTAAGGAAGTCTTCCTGAACATCTCCAGGCAGAATTCCATCAGTGTGCTCCCATAATGTTTTGCTTATTCACATTTCTGGCATTACATTTATTTTGTTGTTAAAAATATTTTCTTTCATACCATCTTTCTCATATGCGACTATAGACTCCAAGACCGAAATATCTCTGTTTTTTTATTTGTAGCCCTGATGATCTGGCACAATAACTGAAATTATAAGAAGCCCAATAAATATTTAATGAATTAAATATGTCTACTCAAGGTCCTGAATTTTAAATTTAGGCCTTATGAGAACTATTAATCTGATATTATTATTATCTGTGTTATTAATATATACATAGGTCATAACTTCTAAATTAGATTTGGGTAAGACAGCCACCAACAATTATTTGGTATCTGTTTGTGCATTTTGATCTTCCAACGAAGAAATATGGTTCATTTTTCTTTCTCTTGATATTAGATTGTTTTGCCATTCTGGCATGATTTGATATTAACTCTGTGTCAAGACTATGTTTGGGTTTTAGGAGGTCTGGTAATTCTCACTTTTGTGCTCTTAGAATCTAACTGACATGCAAGGAAGCATGGGATAAATTATTCAGTGATGTGAGGCTAAACAAAGAGAAAAGACCAGAAAAACTTCCAGCTATTTCGGTCACCATAGTTGAGTCATCAGACAGGTGAATGAAGATATTTCATCCCCAACCAAGATCCTAGATGACTGTGATGACAGCAAACATCTCATATAAAGAAGAGCAACTCAGAAAGTGAAGAGAAAAAAAGGAAATTATTGTTTTAAGCTGGCTATTGGAAAATTATAGACAATTTGTTGTTGTTGTTGTTGTTGTTGTTGTTGTTAAGTGTTGTTGAGTCAAACATGACTCATAGTGACCCTATGAACAAAAGATCTGAACCCTGCTCTATAACTATCATTATTTCTCTAAGTTCATAGAGTTTCCAGAGACATGTTGTTTAGGAAGTGGATGCCACACCTGCTTCCAATCCTGTCTTAATCTGGGAGCTTCATCACTGTCCACCGTGGGTAACCATATGACATTTGACACAAGAGTGGCACAGTGTTGAGCATCTCCAAGTTACCTCAATACAGTGAATTGACAAACCAATGCATGCCACTTAGAAGAATGTTAGTCCTAAACACAATTAACACCAGGTCTGAGGGCCTAACCAACTTTTAAAACCAAGGGCCTCCACCACGTCCTGTTGACTCTAATAAAAGAAGCTTCCTGCTCATAGCTCATTTTTTGCTATATCCAGAAAATCCAGTCAGCTCACACACAACTGTGAATGAAATAAAAAAAGAATCAAACAGTCTACACCTGACCCTCAACCAACACAAAACATCACTTCTTCCAAAATCCGACCACTCCACACATCAGCTTTCAATCTGGATACTTAGGGCCCAACCAACTTTTAAATACCAAGGCCCTCTACCAGGTCCTGGTGACTCTAAACAAGAGGCTTTGCACCCACAGCTCATTGTTAGATGGATTCAGCAAATCCATTATATGACAATTTATAAAGTTATAGGATAATTCAGGAAGAATTAGAGATTAAAATAATTTTAATAATATAATTTCAAGAGATGAAAGATTTCTGAGAAGAAATGTGCTTTTACAAAATCTTAAAATTGCAAAGCTTTCTTCTTAGAATTGCTGGGGTTAAAAATCCATTTCCATATAAGTAGTTTCAGTAACTTATTTAATTTAGCCCTACTTTCAAACATAAAAATATAAACTGTGACCTGAATCTTTGGACCACATACCCATTTTTTTTAATGTCTTCAATATAAATTACAAGTAAAGATCAAATTATCTTTTAATAAGATAATTCTTAAACCTGTCAGAAGAGTGTAACTAGTTTTGTTGGTGTTTTCCCCCAGATCTGGTAGAGGAGTCTAAAATCACTAAAAATTATTTATTTCACAGGTATCATTAATGACATTACTATTTACTGGGACATTAACAGTGAACTTGTGCCATCTCTACTGGTCTGTGTGGGTATTGCAGCACTAACATGACTGCATCCAACTAGTTGATATAATGCAAACAATATAGAGGGCAAAATTTGGCCCTCTATTATTGTAAATATATGTTTATCAGGACATAGATATATTTATTTGTTCAAATACTGCTTATGACCACTATTGTGCTATGATGGCAGAACTGACAAATTGACCATGTGGTTCTATGCCAGTGAGTTGTATCTGACCCATAAACCACCCTCCAATGAGTTTTCAGAGGTAGTAAAACACACAGTGAGTGGCATGAAACTGTCCATCTTTCTCCCATGGAGCAACTGGTGGCTTCGAATCTCATGTAGCTTCTTTCCACTAGGCCAACAGAGCCTCAAACCCTAAAAAATATATCA
Organism: Elephantulus edwardii; assembly: GCF_000299155.1. NCBI lineage: Eukaryota > Metazoa > Chordata > Mammalia > Macroscelidea > Macroscelididae > Elephantulus > Elephantulus edwardii. Next base: position 18,714,340 of record NW_006399794.1, read on the forward strand.
TCTAGTCATCTACAAGACACTGTTGTACTTTATTTTAAGCCTGTGGTTGATATAATTTAGCAAACAAAACAAACCAGTAGATCACTATAACAACTACTCTAAGATTCTAAATTATTAATAAAATGTAAAGTGGTAAAGAAATTTGTCACAGATAAGTTAGAGGGGAAGATTTTGATAGTGTTGGTGAAAGTCTGGGCATGGAGTTTATAAAAATTAAAATGTCTATATTCTATACCAAATCTTTTTTTCCCTCCATCCTTTGCTCAAACAGAATAAATTACTATAATAACTGAAATTAAGTAAAACATTTTCCAACCAGGTGTAGATGTTGGAATTAGAGCTGTTAAAGGTATTGTACTATATTATTACCAATTGGAATCCAAGAATGAGTGGCCTAGAACCAAAGTAAGTGATAATGATCTCTAGGAATTAGTTGAATGATTAATTTTTCAGAATCCTTGACTCCAGGGAACATTCTGGCTTCACCCTCTCCAGGACAAACCTGTTTGTTCTAGCAGTCCATGGTATAGTAAACACTCTTTTCCAATACCACAACTCAAAGGCATCAATTCTCTTTCTATTTTCCCTATTCACTGTCCAACTCTTGCAAAGACTATAGCCTGGATCAGATGCACCTTAGTCTCCAGCCTGATGTCGTTTCACTTCAGTACTCTTGAGAGGTCCCTCACAGCTGACGTTACCAATGCAGTTCATCTTCTGATTTCCTGGCTGCTGTTACCAAGAGTGTTGACTGTAGAACCAAGTAAACTAAAACTGTTAACTATCTCAATCTCTTCACCCTCTATACTGATGCTGCCAATTGGCCCAGAGGTGAGAATCTTTGTTTTCTTGATGTTGGGCTTCAATCCATATTGAAGACTGCAGTCCCTGACCTTCTGCAGCAAGCGCTTCAGGTCCTTCTCAGTTTCAGTGAGCAGGGTTGTGTCATTTGCATAACATAAGTTGTTGATGATAATTTGCCCTGCTAACATTAATAATGGGGCTGTGGTACTAGGAATATTGTAGCTAATGTTAGATGGATCTAGGCTGAAAGCAAGGAGTACCAGAAGAATGTCTATCTTTGTTTCATTGATTACGCAAAGGCATTTGACTATGTGGATCATAACAAACTGTGACTAACTGAGAAAAATTGGAATCCCAGAACACTTAATCATATTGATGTGAAACCTATACTTGGAAGAAGGCAGTCGTTAGAACAGAGCAAGGAAACACTGCATGGTTCAAAATCGGGAAGGGTGTACGTCAGGGCTGTATCTTGTCTCCATAACTTTTCAATCTTTATGCAAAACAGGTTATCTAGGAGGCTGGGTATATGAGGAGAAACGTGGCATCAGGATTGGAAGAAGAATCATCAACAATCTGTGCTATGCAGATGACACAACCCTGCTTGCTGAAACTGAGGATGACCTAAAGCACTTGCCGTGGAAGGTCAGGGACTTCACTCTTCAGAATAGATTGAGATTCAATATCAAGAAAACAAAGATTCTCACCACTCGGCCCATTGGCAGGATCATAATGGATAGTGAAGAGATTGAAATTGTTCACAGTTTTGGTTTGCTTGGATCCACAATCAACACTCTTGGCACCAGCGGCCAGAAAATTAAAAGATGCATTGCAATGGGGAAGCCTGGTTAGAGGCCTCTCTAAAGTGCTGAAATGCAAAAATATCAGTCGGGAAACTAATATGAACCTAATAATGCCATGGTCTTTGCAATCACTTGCTATGCATCAGAGAGTTGGACAATGACTAGGGATGATAGAAGAAGAATTTATTCCTTTGAGCTGTGGTGTGGGAGAAGAGTATTGAATACATCATGGACTGCTAGGAAAACAAACAGATTTGTGCTGGAGAGGGTGAAGCTGGGCTGCTCCTTGGAGGCAAGGATTCTGAAGCTTCATCTGACATACTTTGGACATGTTCAAGGAGGGGCCAGTCCTCGGAGAAGGACGTCATGCTTGGAAGAGTGAAGGGACAGCTCAGGAGAGGAAGACTCTCAATGAGATGGATTGATTCAGTAACTGAGGTAATGGGGGTAGGTGTGTCGGAGATGGTGAGATTGGCACAGGATAGGGTTGAGTTTAGGACTGTTATACATAGGTCACTATGAGTCCCAGGCGACTCTATGGCTTATAACATCATCAACAACAACAACAACATTAATAATGGTCTTCATGGCCTTCCCACGCTGAGAGTCAAACTCGGGCCTCCTGGGTGAAAAGCGGAATCCTAACTGCTAGACCATGTGGAACAGTAATGACACAGAATTTATCAGCTTGATCTGACGAGTTTGAAGATTTATGCAATAGGGGAAGGAATTTATATGTTTATTTCTGACAAAAGAATACAGAAAAGATCAAATTTGAGTGAAAAAAAGTCATTTATTTTTATGTAACATAAGGATTATTTGGAAGCAGGAGTGGCATCCATTCCCTAAACAACATGCCTCTGGAAACTGTATAAACTTTGATAAATGGTGATAGTTAAAGAAAGGCTTTAGGCCTTTTGTTTATAGGGTCACTTTGAGTTGTGTTTGACTTGATGGCAATCAACAACAACATTAATAATAGACTTAAAGAAGTCTCAGGTCAACATAATCCCAAATGCTTAACCAGCTGTGCAAGTCCATAATTTCTAACATTAACAGCTCTATCTGTGGCTCAGTTTCCCAATTCTACAATGATTTGCTAGAAGACCTCCCAGAGACTTGGACCCATCAGGGACCACTCATGTGACTGTATGTATGTGGGATGGTTTTGGAGAAACTGATAAGCCAGAATCCTGTAGATTTTCAGTTGTGGCATAGCTAGACTGTGGCTAGAGATGCAATTGGTGACCAATGGTCCAGGATCCTGTAGACTGTTAGCTGTTGTGTAGCTGGATGGTGACAGTGGGTGATGCTGATTTGATGCTGTGTCCTAGGTGAGTAGTCTGCAAGAGAAAGTGTCTCATGCTGAGGTCCCATGAATTTATATAAACCTCTAGTAGAGCAAGGCATGTATCCTATCATAATCCTCTCTCCTTAATATAATAATTACTTCAGCACAAAATAAACAGTTAATGATTGGCTAGGAAAGGCATCTGAATGATAAACCTTTGACATTGAGAGTAACTAAAAGATGTTGAAGCCTGCCTGTCCATCACTCTTCTATAAAATAGGAACAAAAATGGAAGCATAGCTGACATCTAACTAACACATTTTTGTACGTTTAAAGATGACAATGAATTGTTTACTAACATCAGAGAAAATGTTACCCAATGTTCAATATAAAACTCTTAGGACTATTGTAGTAGAGCTCAAATGTTAAACATTAGAAAAACCATTTTATATGTTAGCATCAGAGAAGCCATATTGTTCTGAGAACCATTTTAATAAATGTATGCTTCAATAATTTTGGTAATAATATGTGCTGCTAAGGTTTGTGTTCCATAGTACATGCTGACCCACCTTGGTTACCACTCCCTGATTACATCCTTTACCTGGTCCAGGGTCTGAACAACCATGAGAAGTCAGAAACAATAATGACTCCCAATCCCTAGTTAACTTTCTTACTTACTAAAATCTCAAGACCCCTAACACTTATATTCCTCCTCTTTCTAATCATGCTATATATCCTTAATCACATAATCAGTCTGCTCAAACTCAAATGAAATCTGTTAAACTTCTGTTATTATCTCAGTATTATGTTGTTGTTATGTGTTGTCTAGTTGCCTGCAACTCACAGCAATCCTATTTACAACAGCCCTAAATGCCACTCTGTCCTGTGTCAACCTTATTGTTTCTGACATGCCTACCCTCATTACCCCAGTTACTGAATCAATCCATCTTATCAAGGGTCTTCCTCTCTTCTGCTGTCCCTCCACACTCCCAAGTATGACATTCTTCTCCAAGGATTGGCCTCTCCTTGTGACATGCCCAAAGTATATCTGATAAAGCTTCAGAATCCTTGCCTCCAAGGAACAACCTGGTTTCACCCTCTTTAGGGCAAACTTGTTTGTTCTACTTGCTGTCCATGGTATATTTAATACTCTTCTCCAGCACAACAGCTCAAAGACATCAATTCCTCTGTCATCCCTAGTCATTGTCCAGTTTTCTGATGCATAGCAAGTAATTTCAAAGACTGTGGCCTGGATCAAGCACAACTTAATCTCCAGACTGACATCATTGCTCTTTAGAATTTGCTTTGGAAAGGTCCTTGACAGCAGACTTTCCCAATGCAATTAGATTTTTAATTTCCTGGCTGCTGGTACCAAGAGTGTTGCAAGCCCCTTAATAATGAAAGATACTGATGCTCACAGTGGATTCAGTGTGTATAAACAGAAAGAAGGAATGTGGTAGCAGCTTAAATGCTAAACATTAGAAAAAACATTTTATGTGTTAGCATCAGAGAAGCATTTTTTTTTCTCACACCCATTTTAAGAAATGTGTGTTTTAATAATTTTGACAATAATATATGTTGCTAAGGATTATGTTCCTTAGTACATGCTGACCCAACTTGGTTACCACTCCCTGACTACAATGTGTACTTTGGCCTGGAGACTTGGCACCCATTAGAAGTCAGAAATAATAATAACTTCCAAACGTTAAGAAATCTCACCTGCCAACTACAGTGAACTTTGTGTAACCCCCATGACCAATCTCTGTATATAAACCCAATCTTTGTTTCCCCTCAGGGTGAGAATAGTTTAGACAATAGCTGATGTTCTTAATCTCCACGTAATAAAAAGTTTGTTAATCTCCAATATCAGCTAAGTGTTTAAATCTCAAATTTTCTGCCATAACACTATAGCTGTTCATTTAGAACAATTCAACAATGGTAATCAGTTATCGAGAACACAGGATGTCTAAGACATGGTACTTACTTCTCAAGTGAGATGCCTCTTTAATGTGAGATACCAAAGGTATTCAATTTAAGAATTTCTGAGATAGAAGAGAAAGTTTGATTGTATTCAGTATTTTTGGAATAAGAATGTTAACAGCTGTTACCTATTGAGTATATATTGCCTGCCCACATCTAAGCACTTTTTATATGACAATTATACTCTTAACCCTATGGAGTCCCTAGACTTAACATAAATGTGCTTTAGCTGGTAATACTTTTCCCAGAAAAATCACTGATTCTGTCTCACAGCTGCCTTCAATCAATCTTAAGTTAATGGCCATCAATAAGCTCAAACCAGGCTCCCTTTGGATAATTTTAAAAATTTGAATCTGATTTGGCATATTAAATGACACTATATTGCAAGGATATTATAGCTAATATTGGAAAGATTTTGCCTGAAAGCAGAGTATCAGAGGAATGCTTATCTGTATTTCACTGACTGTGCAAAGGCATTTGACAGTGTGGATCACAACAAACTGTGGCTAACTCTAAGAAGATTGGGAATTTCAGAACACTTGATTGTGCTTATGCAGGAGTGACATCTACTTCCTAAACAACATACCTCCAGTAACTATGAACATTGATAAATGTTGATAATTATTGAAAAGCTTCAGGCCTTTTGTTCATAGAGTCACTATGAGTCATACTTGACTTGACAGAAATCAACAACAACATGCAAAAAATATACTTGGACGAGGATGCAATCATCAAAGCAGATCAAGAAAACACTGCATGGTTCAAAATTGGGAAGGGTGTATATCAGGGATGTGTCCTATCTCCACACCTTCTCAATGTATATGCAGAAAAGATCATCCTGAAGGATGGGCTTTATGAGGAGAAATGTGGCATCAGGTTTGGAGAAAGACTAATCAACAAACTGCATTATGCAGAAGACCCAACCCTGCTTGCTGAAACTGAGAAGGACCTGAAGCACTTGCTGCAAAAGGATGAGAACCACAGCCTTCAATATGAATTGAATCTCAGCATCAAGAAAATGATCCTCACCGCTGGACCAATTGGCAGCATTATGATAGATGGTGAAGAGATTAAGATTGTTAACAGCTTTAGTTTGCTTGGCTCCACAATCAACACTCTTGGTACCAGCAGCCAGGATATTAAAAGACTAATTGCATTGGGATAGTCTGCTGTCAGGGACCTCTCCAGAGTACTGAGAGCAACAATGTCAGTCTAGAGACAAAGGTATGCCTGATCCAGGCCATAGTCTTCACAATTACTTGCTATGCTTCAGAAAGCTCAACAATGACTAGGAATGACAGAAAGATAATTGACACCTTCAAGACGTAGTGCTGGAGAAGAGTATTGAATATACCATGTACTTCCAGAAGAACAAACAGGTTCATCCTGAAAGGGTGAAATCAGGCTGCTCCTTGGAGGCAAGGATTCTGACATATTTTGGGCATGTTGCAAGGAGGGACCAGTTCTTGGGGAGGGACATCAAGTTTGGGTAGATGGAGGCACAGCCCAAGAGAGGAAGACCCTCAATGAGATGAATTGATTCAGTAACTGGGGTAATGAGGGTAGGTGTGTTAGAGACAATAAGGTTGGCACAATATAGAGCAGGTTTCAGGGCTATAGTACATAGAGTTGCTATAAGTCACAAGTGACTCAATGGCACATAACAACAACAACAACACACAACAAAAAATGCCAAGCAAAAAGGAGAAGAAATCAACTTGACTGTTTTGTTTCATTACACTGACTAATAAACTGAAGCTGATAAGGGAATTAGATACTAATTTTCAAGTCCTAATAGTTCTTTGTTTTTATATTTATAATTAATGGCAACAACATGAAACACTTAAGTTTAACATTTCTTATTAACATTTCTAGATTATTTTCTTAATTCTATATAATCAACTAAGCAATAAATCTAGCCTTGATTTTTAGCATTTATTCATTTAAATGATATGGACAAGTCTGTCCATTGCACATTTCAGCTGAGTATGATGTCACTGAATGGGCAATGGGAAAGAATTATGCACTGTAACAGCAGTATGGATTACTTGCTCCCCATAGTTTTAATAACAGGTAAATAACCTGCAAGTAACTACAAATACAGAGACATCATGAGTCTTCATTCTTTATTATCCTTGTTTTAACATGATTTATTTATCTGTAAACACATAATTTGATTTTTAATAACATTTATTCAGTTCACAGAATTTAGCAGTCAGCTGTCTTGAGAAGTTCAAGCTGATTATAGATTACCTCCAGTTGTATCTGGAGAAATCTAGATACAGGCAAAATATAACTCAAAGCTTCAAGATGTACATCTGATATATCAGCATTTCCTTTTTTAGTTTGTTTTTCTTTTTTTTTAATTGTGATTTTAATGAGCTTTTACAGAAAAGTTGGGTTTTAATTTATTCATGGATGCATATTTTCCTCCTTTCCCCTCTTCATTCCTGAATTTACTTTGTAACACTTCTTGTTGCTGATTGTTAATTTTCATACATTCCTGTCAGGCAGTCTTTTCCTTCACTTATTCCAGTGCAGTGTTCATTATCTATACATTCTTTCCCTGTTCTACCTGCCCCTCCACCATACCAGGCATTTCCAAAGCAACAAAAAGACACAGAAACTCCAAAGCCTAGATGTGATATAAAGAACATGTAAAATATGTTAAAAGAATCATTAAAACTCATTACCGTTGAGTCAGAAACAGCTCACAGCTGAGTCTCCATTGGGGTATATGTCTGTATTTATCAATCAATCAATCAGTCAGTCAGGGTTTGAGGGTCACAGAACCTTAAATTAATATTAAGCTTATACCCAAGGGAGTCTCAGTCAAATTGTGCAAGTTGTTGTCTTCCTCCCTCTAGGGTCTGTCCGTATAAAGTAAGCAGATGGCCAGATCATATGGTCAATTGTTTTCTGTGACCAACAGAGAGTGAGGAAGAATCATAGAATCATAGGGAAATTCAATTGATAAAACACTAAGTGCTTGCTTGAGTATGTCTTAGGTTCTGTGGTTATTTTTCCCTCTAATTACAGCACATAACAACAACAACAACAATTATTAAAGTATATTTCCTGGGTAATATTATCATACTGACTTTCAAAATGATGAAAGAAAGGCAAAATAATTAACTCAAAACCATTTATTTATTAGAGCCAATATGTTGTCCTAAAGAGACTTCTACAGTTTTTAAATTTTGCCCTGATTATATGGGCATGGAAAAATATCATGCCTTGGAACTACTCCCACCTTATGAACGGTCTTGCGAAGCATGACTACCATAATAACTATTTTATTTCTTTGGGATGGAGCCATTTGGTTTTGAGTTTCTGAATAAAGAGAAAATATTTTCAAAGCTTTCATACACTTTCCCCCAATAATAGGTTTTCTTTAGTGTAAACGCTTTAGACTTCTAAATGAAAGACCCAATCCTACTGTTGCTATTGTTGTTGTTAAGTGCCATCAAGTCGTTGGAAACCTGGACACATGTGTAACTTTTATCCTTTCTCCAGGTTTGTAGGATTTCCAGAGGCAAGCTATTAAGGAAGTAGATGCCACTCCTGTTTCCAAGCTTCTTTTAATCAGGGAACTCCACCAAACACTGTCCACCATGAGTAACCATTCTCACATTTGATTCATCAGTGTCACAGTGTTTGGCTTCGTAGAGTAAATTTCATTTCTACTACAGTCCTGCATTGAATTTCTGTGATTATAAATCTTAACCAGTGGGGACTATGCATCTTTCTCCTGTAAGAGTAACTAGTGGGTTCATATCACTGATGTTTTAGTTAATAGTGCAACACTTAACTTACTTATTCCACTGAAGTACCTTGTTGTTAAGTGCCATTGAGTCATAGCAACTCAAAGCGACCCTATGAAATGAAAGTCCTCAACATTTGTGTGACTTTCATCCTTTCTTCAGCATAGGGTTTCCAGAGGCAAACTACTACCGAAGTGGATGTCATTCCTGCTTTCAACTGAAGCACCTTACAAAAAAAAAAAAAAAAAAAGTCTGGTTTTGGAAAATCTCAGTACTGAAAACCCTATGGAGCAATTCTTTTCTATCATGGGGTCAAGGTAACAAGTTTTGTTTGTTTTTTGCTTTAGCTATTAAATCAACAATTTCAAATGAACAGAAAACATTGGCTTATTATTCTTGATTTTTTATTTAACTTCTCTACCTTTAGCCTAGAACATTTATTCTTATTTTAATAGTTTATTTTTTCTATTTTCTACTAGTTTATTTACAAAATTCGAATACATTGTTTTCAAGAACAAATTCTTTCAATTTCCCTCATCCTCCCACCCAACAAATTATACATCCTCATGATTAATCCTCCCTCGCCCTTCACATCCTCATTCCTCTGCTTTCAACATCTCCCACCCTTCTTGGATCCTTATACTTATTCTACACTAATGGTATTATACAATATTTATCCTTGTGAGACTGAGTTACTTCACTCAGCATGATTTTCTCCAGTCCCTCCCAAGTTAGGTAATAATTTACAAAGTTATTGCTCCTGCGAACTGCATAGTATTCAATTGTGTGAAAGAATCATAATTTCTCAATCCATTTGTTTTTTGTTGGACATTTTGGGCTGTTTCATGTTCTTGTGATGGTGAATAATGCTGCTATGAACATTGGTGCACAGATCTCAGTTTGTGTCTAAGTTCTCATATTCTCAGAGTATATTCCAAGTAGTGGAATAGCTGAGTCATATGGAATTTCTATGTTAAGGTTTTTGAGGAAGTACCAAACAGCCTTCCAGAATAGTTGCACCATTTCACAATACCACCAACAATGTATAAGAATTCCTTTCTTGACACATTCTCTCCAACATTTATTACTTGCTGCCCTGTTAAACTTTGTCACTGTTACTGGAGTAGATGGTACCTCATTGTGGTTTTGATTTGCATCTTTCTTATTACCAGTGATTTGGAGCATTTCTTCAGGTGTCTGTTTGCCATTTGAATATCTTCTTCTGTGAAAATTCTTTCCATGTTTTTTACCCATTTTGTAATTGGTTTATCAGTCTTTTTCTTGTAGAGACCCAGGGGTATTCTATAAACTTTTGTAAATTGTTATAAGACTCTTGTCTGAGGTGGTATTATCAAATGTTGTTCCCAGTCTATAGGTTTTCTTTTCACCCTGTTGGAAAAAGTTTTTGATGTATACATGGATTTAATCTTTAAAAGTTCCCATTCTTCAATTTTATCCTCTTCATGTTGTGCATTTCTGGTTGTATTTGACAGTCACTTTATACCTTGAACTAATGCTTCAAAGCTTGATCTCAGTTTGTCTCTTACGAACATTGTACACTGATTTTCATAGAAGCATTATTCACCATTCCAAGAACTTGGACAGCCCTGATGTCCAATGACAGTTGAATCAATTGAGCAATTATGGTACAATCACACAATAGAATGCTATGCAGAAAGAGCAATGATTTTTGTAAATTACTACTTAACTTGGTAGAGACTTTATGCTGAGTGAGCTTAATCCCATAAGGACACTATTGTATAAGACCATTATTGTAGAATGAGACTGGGGATCCAATCCTGGGGAGGGTGGAAGAAGAGGGTAAGAGTGGGTGGGAGAGATGGTGATGGGGCAATATAGCAAAGGTTGCACAATTTGATGGGGGGTGGGTGAAGGAAAGAGGAAAGATCTGGTGAGAAAAACAACATATTCAAACTTTGTAAATATCCAATATAATTTTTTTTTAAGTGGAAGAATTAAACCAAAGAATGTTTACTTAATAATTCCTTAAAAATACTTCATTTATCAATAAAGAAAGAAATGATGAAGACATTGTGTCTTAGGTAGATAATAAAAGCATCCTCAAGTGAAGTAGTAAGTGACAACTCTCAGTTCTCAAATCCATACACTAGTTCAGACACCACTATATCTCACAATTAGTTCATGAATACACACAAACATGCTCACCCTCAAGCAGATACATGTACAAACACATACATATTCAAAAGTACATTTTGTTTGTGAATCATCAAATTGATATATGGTTCAAAAAAAGGAACCATGTGGCTTCTCATCCAGCTGATTTATCATTTGTGAATTGGATCTTCCTTAGAAAAATAATGGAATTTTAGACCCTCATGAGAAAACATATTTCAGTTCTTTCATCCACACTATTTGGGTAAGGAAATAACTCTAATCAATGAAAAGCAAACTCACTGCTATCAAGTAATATCCATAAAGCTTTGTATCTATTCAATGGTTCTTTCACAATTCAGGTGGTATAATTTTTTTACAAAAAAGACTTTTCACTTTTTTTAGAACAGTTTCTGATTTACAGAAAATTTACTTTCAAAGCATCCCACATATCTTGCACTCAAATGTCACTATTTATTTTTATGCTTTGAGGGTTTTCAATTTTTTTAAAAAAATTGATTGTTTGCATGTAACCATTCATATACCTTGTGGTTTTATAAAACATTCATTTGCATTATATTTTATATAATTAATTATCATTGTTGTATGTTTATTATCACCCCATCTTTTGACAAATGAGACCTTTTGAAGATTAAGTCTGAATGTCCTAATTTGTCAAGAGTCTTTTCATGTTTTTTACTCATTTTGTTATTGGGTTCTCAGTCTTTTTCTTGTGAGGATTCTGTGGTATTCAGTAAACTATTTATGAGAACTTTGTTTGAATTATTATTGCCAAATGTTAGTTTGTTGAATCTCACCCCCCCACCTCCCCCGCAAAAAACAAATCTGTAAGCTCTCTTTTCATCTTATTGGAAAAAAGGTTTTGGTGGTGTGTGTGTTTTTATATATTTTTATGCATACAAAATTAATATACCTTGTGTTTCACACTATCCTTCACTCATATTGTATTTCATACAATCACTCCTATACATTGTTTTTTTTTAAATCACCATTGAGCTATACCCCCTACTACCTCATCTTTCTAGACCTCCATTAGATCTTTCTCATTTCCTTTACCCACTCTCTCCATGACCAAATTGTGTCACCAAATTGTGGGCTCATCCTCACTCTCTGCTCCCAATCATTCCTCACTTCGATGTCCATACACGTTTTATTATTTTACTAGTTATCCTTCTATTTTCACAATAAGGATCTTGCGCAATATTTGTCCTTAAAAGGCAGAGTTAGTTCACTCAGCATAATGTTCTCCAGTCTCTCCTAAATGTTGTAGTTGTTGTTGTACTCTACGTGTACCATAGAGTTGGAACCATAGCTGATCATCCAGTGGGTTTTCAGAGTTGTGAGAAGAGATTGTCCATCCTTCTCTCACAGAGCAGCTGGTGGCCTGGAACCACATGCCTTTTGTAGCAAATTTTGAAATGTTTTCTCTTTTTAAAATTATTCTTTAATTTTTTTAAATTTTATACTGGATTACTTACAAAGTTCCTATACATTGTTTTTCTCAGTGTATCTTTCCCATTTTCTCTACCCACCCCTACCATCCATCCATCACACTGTGTAACCTTATGATTAAAGACATCATTTGAGAATGTGGACTTTTATGAGGAGGAATGTGACATCAAGATTGGAGGAGGACTCATCAGCAACTAATGTTATGCAGATAACACAACCTTGTTAGTTGAAACTGAGACAGACCTGAAGCACTTGTTGCAGAAAGACAAGGATTGTAGTCTTCCATATGGATTGAAGTTTAACATCAAGAAGACAAAGATTCTTACCACTGGGCCAATTGGCAGCAATACGATAGATGGTGAAGTGATTGAAGTTATTAACAGTTATAGTTTGCTCTGATCCACAGTTAACACCCTTGACACCAGAAGTTAGGAAATTAAAAGATAAATTGTGATAGGTATATCTGCTGTCAGGGTTCTTTCCAGAGTACTGAGAAGCAACAATGTTGGTCTAGAGACAAAGGTGCGCCTGATCCTGGTCATGGTCTTCGCAAGTTATTTGCTATGCTTCAGAGGGTTGGACAGTGACTAAGGATGACAAAAGAAGAATTGATGTCGTTGAGTTGTGGTGCTGGTAAAGAGTCTTGAACATACCATGGAGAAGTAGGTCTGTCTTGGAGAGGGTGAACCCAAGTTTCTCCTTGGATACTATGATTTTGAAGCTCCGTCTCACATATATTAGGCATGTGGCCAAGAGGGACTGATACTTAAAGAAGGATATTATGCTCAGAAGGGTGGAGAGTCAGTGCAGAAGATGAAGACCTTGGATGAAATGGGTTGCTATAGTAACTAAGGCAATTGAGGTAGGTGTGTTGTAATCAGTGATACTGCCTTAGGACAGGACAGGCTTCAGAGCTGTTGTACATAAGGTTGCTATGAGTCACAGGTCACTTGATGGCACACAACAACGACAACAACTTTTAAGCACCACTCCTCATCCCCATTCTCACCTCACTGTTCCCCTCGCTCCCTTGGAATCATTGCTCTTGAGTGTTGCATAATATTCCATCATGTGAATATACCACAATTTCTCAAACCGTTCAATTGTGGTTGGACATTTGGTTCATGTAAATATTTTATGATTGTAAGTAACACTTCTGTGTATATTTGCCCACTAATTCCCATTGTGTCTCAGTTCTAATTTCCTTGGAGTATATTTCTAGCAGCGGAATGTTGTAGTGGTTATTATGTGCCATTGAGTCACTTGCAACTCAAAGCTACCCTTTATACAACAGCCCTGTACCCTGCTCTATCTAGGGTTGTGATGCTAGCCCAAAGACCTAGTTTCTCTGATAGTTTGAATCCACCAACTGCACTGAGAGAGAAATATTGACACTATTTTCTTGCATGATTCATTGTCTTGGAAACCTGCTGTGAATCAGAACTCACTCAATGTCAGTAGGAGTTTTGTTTTTGTGATAGAACCAATGTCAACAAGTTGATGCTAGAAAATTAAAAACAAAAGTGAAGGAAAACTCATAAATAATCTGCTTCATGCAAATGATACAACCTTGCTTGCTGGAAGTGAAGAGGACTTGAAACACTTGTTGCAGAGATCAAATAATTTAGCCTTCAATATGGATTGTGTTTTAACTGCAAGAAAAGAAAATATTTTACCACTGGATGAATAGGCCACATCGTGATAGATGGATAAAAGATTAAAATTGTGAATTATTTCATCTTACATGGATCCATACCTTTGATACCATCTGTCATGAGATCAGGAGAGGTATTGTACTGGGGAAATCTGCAGTCAGGGACTTCTCCAATTTAATAGGAAACAATGATGTTAAGTTGAGGACAAAATTTCACTTGATTCAGACCATAGTCTTTCCAGTCACTTGCTATATATTTGAGAGCTGGACAATGAATAAAGATAACAGATGGAAAAAAAGTATGCCTTTGAGCTGTGGTGTTGAAGAAGAGTACTAAATATCTCATGGATTGCTAAAAGAACAAGCAAATATGTCTTGGCAAAATGCAGCCATAGTTCTTCTAGGAGACAAGGATGATAAAGCTTCATTGCACATAGTCTGGGCATGTACCTAGGAAAGGCTATTCCTTGGAGGGATACATCATACTTGGATGTGTGGATAATCTGCGAAAGAGAGGATAATCCTCAACCAGGTAGACTGACATAGTGACTGCTGCAATGTACTTCAGTATGTCAGAGATTGTGAGGATGGCACAGGATAGGACAGAATTTTGATTTGTTATTCATAGAGTCACTCTGGATCGTACTCAACTTGAGGGCATCTGCCAATAGCAACAAAATTAGTGTGGTCCATATTTTTTTTACTATTAATGAATCAATATTGATATGTTGTTGTATATGAAGTTCTAAGTTTATTCAGGTTTCTTTCTTTTTTCTTTTTTTTTTAGCTAAGATCTCTTTCTTTTCAAATGTCTCCTACAGGGCCCTATGTCACATTCAGATATCTTGAGACTTCCCTTGACTCTTACAGTTTCTCAGACTTTACTCGGTTTAGAACACCTGGACAGTTTTCAGGATGACTGGTTAGCTGTTTAATATGATGATACTCTTGTTTTAAATACAATATTATATATCAATTTATCTAATATGTGTTTTTTTTTATCTTTCCATCTTCAGCAAGGCCTGTCTTATCTAAAAATAAAATGTCAATAATTCCATGGGTAGATCTTCAAGTACCTCTCTTAATTAAAAACAAAAAAACCCAAACAAACAACAAAATAATTCTAACAAACTGAAAGATCTCTTCTAGAGGCTTGATGTAAGGTTCGTATATCCATTAACTGTGATTCTTTTAATTGAAAGTGCTCATCTGAGTGTAAATACAACTTAAACATAGTCAACCCAAGCCATCTGTCATCAGTGCACTGTCCAGCATAATGAATTTGTAGTTTATTTTTGTATTTTTTTGCAATGCCTACCATTTCTAGGTACTGTCCTATGCACGTCTGTCTATGAATCCTTATAGCAACTTTATAATGGAAGTTTTATTACTATCTTCATTTTTCCTAAGGAAACCAGGACATGCAGAAGACATCCAGAGTTCCAGAACATATGTTCTTAACCAAAACTCATGCAACTATCCTCAGTTATGCAATTAACGTGTGGTAGAGCTGGGATTAAATCATAAAGTCTTATTTATGCTAGATATGCTAACATTCAAAGAAGAGACAGGGACTTTGGTATCTCCTTAGAGTAAAAGGTGAGAAAACTTTTTCTCTCATACTTAGGGCATGTTTCTAGGAGAAACTGTTCCTTGTAAGGGGATGTTATGGTTGGAAAGTTTAGCACAAGAAGGAAGATCCTCAATGAGATGAATAGACATAGTGACTGTAGTAATATACTCAAATGTGTAAGGAATGATGGAGGAGGATAGATCATGGTTCAGGTCTATGGTTCATAGAATCACTATGTGTCATACTCAGCCCCACAGAGCCTAAGAATAGTATAAGGTTTAACCTTCGATGTTGGAGATCTAGATTTAGTTCCTGACTAAACTGAAATGAGTTTAAGTTTTGTTAAGTGTATTGCGATCAGCTTAGATTTTAAGGCTATCAGTGCCTGCATCAGAACACATTTGAGGTGGGCAAGGCTATAGCTGGGGGACACTGAATGAGACACTTGAAAGAGATGGTAATTTACTTAAGAAAATTTATCTAAGACAGGGGTAATGGAGAGATCATTTATTTTTTTAGGACACGTATCAAACAGGTTTCACTCATCTTCATGCTCAGGAGATATTTCTTGGAATCTCAACTGGGAAAACTTGTATAAATGTCAACACTCTTGATGTTACCAGGTGCCAGAAAGCCAACTATGACTCATGGCAATCCTCTGAGTAACAGAACTGAACTTTGCCCTCCTATTCTGAGCCATTTCCATAATCTCAGATATGCTCAAGTTCATCTTATTAATGGTCTTCTTTTTCTCTGTATTTCCAGCTTTACCATCATCATGTGTTGGGTTTTTTTCTTCTTGTGTTTTTGTTTGTTTTGAATTCCCCTGAGGACTGGTCACTCTAGAAAACATGTTGAGGGTATGTGAAATGAAGTTTCACCATCATTGTCTCTACAGAGCACACTGTTTTCACTTTCACCTAGACAGACATATTTGGTCTTTTATCAGTCCATAATACTCCAACATTAGATTTCAAAGACATCAATTCTTCTGTCTTCCTTATTAATTGTGCAACATTCATACGCGTAGGTAACAGTAGAAAATACCAGGATGAGTCATACTTATCTTGGTTTTCAAACTGACAGTATTGATCTTTTGCACTTTGGAGAGGTCCTTGATAGTAGATTTTTCCCACTGAAATGCATATTCTGATTTTTTACTACTGTCAGAAGGGATATTGACTGGGGAACCAAGTAAATTTTAATCCATGACAACTTCAATAATTTCTTCCTTAATCATGATGCTGCCTATTTACCTAGTGGTGAAGATTTTTGTTTCCTTGATGTTGAGATGTAATGCATATTGAATGATGTAGCATTTGATTTCTATGGCAAGTGTGTCAAGTCTTCTTCATTTTATACAAGCAAAGGTATATCATCTATACAACACAGATTTTGATGAGTCTTCTTCCAATCCTGATACCACCTTCTTCTATATACAGTACAACTTCTCAAATTAATTCTTATCCTATATATTGAACAGATATGAGAAAGAATACTTTCTATTTATCTTCCTGAAGTTTTGACAGTAGGCAGAGGATGCCAGAAATGTGAACACTTTTAAGGTTATAAATTTGATTAATGATTCATCAAATTGTTTCATTGGTGGCAAACATGAATCTTTTTTTTTTTTTCATAAATATTGATATGTCAGAAATACAGTGTTTTGCATTTCTTTTGTTTTAACTCTGATTCTGAAGATTGTTTATCTGGCCTAACAAGAAATGAATATTAGTAATTATTAGGCAGACATTCTGGGGCTTAAATAATCAAGAAGGCTTACCCAGAAATACATAATAGAAGAAGTGCTTCTAACCTTTATTCATCATGTCCATTTCTATTATTCCATTAGTCAAACAAGACACACCTTTCTAATGCATATGCCAAAAAGAAAAAGTTTCATCTCTCAAAGAGGTTCTTAAGTTCTGGTCCACCTATCTTAAAAACCTTTCATCTCTAAAGTCTTCCCCTTCCTCTCATTTGCACTCCAAATCATTTAATTACTTTGAGAGAACTCTCTGTTCACCTCTACTGGAGGGGCACTTCCAGAGTTTTTGCCTCTGTCTATCTATCCCAAGGAACTGCACCCTAATTGTCCAATAAAGTTTTCTAGGATGATTCAAATGTCTCATTCTCACTTTTCCAGTATTTAACAATATGTAGATATTGAGTACTTGAAATTGGATTAGTTCAAATGAAAGTAGGGCACTCATGATTCAGTGATAGAATTCTCACCTCCATGTAAGAGACACAAGCTTAATTCTAGCTAATGGCTCTTTAAAGCACAGTTACCACCAGTCTGTAAATGAAAATGTGTTTGGCTATTATGCTGAACAGATTTTAATGGATTTTCCAGGCTAAGATGAACTAAGAAGAAAGATTTAGTGATCTATTTCTAATCTTCTGACAACTCTAGTTGCAACTAGTCATGAGAACAGTCCAGAACTAGGCAGTGTTTCATTCTATTGTGCATG
The DNA here is from genome assembly GCF_000299155.1 of Elephantulus edwardii. Taxonomy (NCBI): domain Eukaryota; kingdom Metazoa; phylum Chordata; class Mammalia; order Macroscelidea; family Macroscelididae; genus Elephantulus; species Elephantulus edwardii. Next base: position 18,732,289 of record NW_006399794.1, read on the forward strand.
GATTTTAATTGATTTACATTGATTGTAAGGGTGGTTAAAAATAACAACAAACAATGAGCTATGTTTTTAATTTTTTTCATCATAAATTCAAACTGAAATAGCCACACTGGTTATAGTGCTGGATGAGGCTTGAATGAGAAAAACCAGGAAATGGTGATTTCAAGTAGCTTGTGTTTTCTGCACTGCCAAGACAAGTGTCCATAAAAAAGAGCATAAAAGCCTGAACACTTCTATTTTTTGGCTTTTTTAAAAAATTGTAGAATGAGGCTGGCATTGGGGTGGGGGTAAGACTGAGAAAAACTGGATGAAATGTGTTTATGGCATTGAAGTCTATGGGGGAGAGAATAGTCTAAACGTATTATATTTTAGGGCATTATTTTTATCGTAGGAATATGCAATGAGGGTTACAGAATGGATTATATTTGGGGGTAGGGGGTGGGGTTTGGGGTGGTGCGGGGGGGATTGTGTACCAATGAGGGAGTTTTTCTTTTGCTTTTCAAGGAGAGGAGCAAATGGGGGGGGGAAGGGGTTTGTGCGGGGAGAAGGGTGCAACAATGAATGAATGGAATTCCAAAATCTCTGTAGATGTTCATTGAAATGAAAAATAAACAACCTAAATTAAAAAGAAATTATTTTTTATTGTGACTTTAACAAAAGATTACAGAAACCTTGGATTTACATTCATTCATTGTCACACACTTTTCTCCCTATCTACCCCCCCCATTTGTTTTTCACTTTAAAAAAATTCTTCTAATATGCTGAGCAAATACTTTGTGAAGATAGACACTATGAAGAGAAAAGCGGCATTATGATTGGAGGAAGACTCATCAACAACCTGTGTTATGCTCACGACACAACTTTGCTTGCTGAAAGTGAAGAGGATATGAAACACTTGCTGCAGAAAATCAAAGATTATACCCTTTGGTAAGGATTATATCTCAACATCAATAAAACAAAGGTTCTCACTACAGGACCAAGAATGAGTCAACAAAACAATAAATGGAGAAAGGACTGAAGCTGACAATGATTTCCTCTTCCTTGGATAAATAATTTTTGGTACCAATAGTCAGGAAATCAGAAGACACATTTTACTGGGCAAGCCTGCTGTCAGGGACTTTTTATTAATTCTGAAGAGCAATGATATCAGTTTGAAGAGTAAGATACACCTGATTCAGGCCACAGTCTTCTCAATTATCTCCTATGCATCAGAGAGCTGGACAATGAACAAGGATGAGAGAAGAATTGATTATTTTGAGTTGTGATGCTAGAGGCATACCGAATATCACATGGAATGTCAAAAAAAGAGATATATCTTAGGGAAAAGGTTCAATTAGAGTTCTTCTTGGGAGCAAAGATGATGAAACTTCATCTTTTATACTTTGGAAATGAAGCTAGAAGAAGAAGACCCCCAGTGTGATAGATTGACAATGTGATTCCAGTAATGGGCTCCAGTGCATCAGAAACTATGAGGATAGCACAGGATAAGAAAAGGTTTAGGGTTTTTTTATGAACCATACTCTACTCGAGAGCACCTAACAAGAACAATAACAGTAGGTCAGCTTTAGTATCACTTCACTCGGCAGATTTAAGGGATCAGACTGTTCTGGTTAAACAAAATTCCACATATAGGCCAAGCTGATGTAAAAAATTAACTCACAAAAGTCTATCCTAGAGGAGATAAAATCAGAGTACTTCTTGGAGGCAGATTATGAAACTTTATCTCACATAATAGGGATATGTTTTCAGAAGAAACCAGTCCTTGAAGAAAAGACACAATACTGGGAAAGGTGGAGGGCCAGAGAAAGACCTTCAACATGATGGATTGACACAAGTAACTATAATAATGAGGTCAAGCCTACGGGAGAGTATGAGGATGGAACAGTAGAGGGTTTCAATCTGCTATTCGTAGGATCATTAGGAGTTTTAGTCAACCAAAAGGCACCTAACAACAACAACAACATACAAATGTGCCAAGCATAACCTCCTTTATTCACTCACTGACCTCTCCTTTGATGGAGCTTTCATTGTTTCTTACAGTGGGTGCTCACTCACCATGTACAACCTAATAATAGGAAGATAAGAGCGCAGGGGCAAAAATAATTTGTCGTACCTATAAAGCTAGGCTATTCTTACACAGATATTAATTCTAGATTCCTATTTATGAGTTATCATTTGAAAATTAAAGTATAAACACCATACTATACAATTCACTATTTTAAGATATACAAATGTTGTTGTTGATTGTTGTCAAGTTGAGCATGACTCATAACAACCCTATGAACAAATGACCTGAAGCCTTTCAATAATTATCATCATTTCTCAAAGTTCATAGAGTTTCAAGAGGCAAATTGTTTAGGAAGTGGATGCCGTTCCTGCTTCCAATATATAGAAGGTGAAACCAGGCTACTCCTTGGAGGCAAGGGTTTTGAAGCTCCGTTTGACTTATTTTGGACATATTGCAAGGAGGAACCAGTACTTGGAGAGGAACATCATGCTTGGAAGGGTGGTGAGACAGCACAGGATAGAGCAGGTTTTAGGGTTGTTATACATAGGGTCGCTATGAGTAACAAGCAACTCAATGGCACATAAGAATAATAACAACAATAATTTTTCCATTACATGTTTTATTTCATTTAATTAATTCATTTATCAGCTGATATTTGACTTATTTCTACCTTTCATATCTTAAAAAATAAATCCTTCTGTAAAGATGCATGTGCAAGTTTTTTTATGTAAACATTTTAATATGTTGGATATATATCTGGGTAAGGAATTAATGAGTTATACAGTAATTCCACATTTACACCTTTCAAGGAATTGACAGAGCTTTCTATGATAGCTGCATCGTATTAATTCTCATCAGTTTTGTGAGAGAGTTCTAGGTTTTAATTTCATTACATCTTTCTAAACTTGTTATTGTCAATATTTTTGTTGTTATTTTTGTTTTTAAGTGCCAGTGAAATGACTATGACTCTTAGCAACCCTATGAAAAACAGAATCTGAGCCTTGCAATCTTCATCATCTCTCAAATACTCAAGTTCACCAACAGGATTGTCAATTTATCTCATAGTCTTCCCCCCCTTCTTCTGACCCTTCACCAAATATGATGTCCTTTTTCAAGCACTGACTTCTCCTTAAATCACTCCTAAAGTGTGGAAGATGAAGCTTCATTATCCTGTCTCAAAGCAGCACCCTGGCTGCCCCTTTTTCAAGATGTATTTGTTCTCTTGGTTCTCCATGGAATCTCAGCACTCTTCTCCAACACCACATTTTGTTATATTTAAAGAACCATTATATTATTTTTGCTCTTGTTTATTGCTATTGTTCAGTCATCTCCAACTCTTAACAACCCCACCTACAGGAGAATCAAACACTGCATGATCTTTCACGATCTTCATGTCTGTTGCCATATTGAGTCCATATTTGCAGCCATTGGATAATGCCTTCCAAACTGGCAAGTTCATCTTCTAACAAGAAATATAACATCACACTGTGATCCATAAGATTTTCCAGAGACTGATAAAGATAGCCTCAGAAACCTTATACAGGGTCACTAAGATTTGGATCCAAATTGACAACAATGGAATTTTTTTTCTGAGTTGTTAATTTTTAAAAGTAAGTCATTAGGCATTTTTTTCCTAGTCTTTGAGCTATGGTGCTGGAGGAGAGTACTGAATGTACCATGGACTTCCAGGAAAACAAACAGATTCATCTTGGAGAGGATTAAACCAAGCTGCTCCTTGGAGGCAAGGATTCTGGGGCTTCGTATGACATACTTTGGACATGTTGCCAGGAGGGACGGGTCCTTGGAGAGGGACATCATGCTTGGGAGGGTGGAGGGACAGCGCAGGAGGGGAAGACCCTCTATGAGATGGATTGACTCTGTGACTGGGGTAATTGGGATGGGTGTGTCAGAGGCGGTGCGGTTGGTGCAGGATAGAGCAGGGTTTAGGGCTGTTGTGCATAGGGTCGTTATGAGTCACAAACGAATCGACGGCACATAACAATAACAACAACAACATCTTATTTTAGAAACTCCACTGAACTCTGCTAGCCTGGATGATACTGCTTCTACTTTTTTTTTTCTTTTAAAGAAACGAAACACAACAAGAAAAAAAAAAAAAAGAAAGAAACTACAAAGTAACCAGATTGCTTAGTATCTAGAATCAAAGCAATACCAGTGTAACCATAAGACAGTCATCCTAGTAAATAATGACTAATTGTAGATTAGGGAGTTCTTGCCGCCTCATGGGTACTTCTATCAACCCAAAGACTTGTATTTCAAATTCATCAGCTGCCCTAAAGGATACAAATAGACAATTTCCTCCAATATAATATGTTGTTGTTATTGTTATTTTGTTGTTGTTGTTGTTAGGTGTTGTCAAGTTGCTTGCAACTGATAGAGACCCTATGTACAAGAGCCCTAAAACCTGCTCTATCCTGTGCCAACCTCACTGTCTCTGACACAGCTACTCCCATTGCCCCAATCACTGAATCAGTCCATCTCATCGAGGGTCTTTCTGTCCTGCCTGTCCCTCCACCCTCCTAAACATGATGTCCCTCTCCAAGGATTGGTCCCTCCTTCCAACATGCCCAAAATATGACAGACGATGCTTTGGACAAACCTGTTTGTTCTCCTAGCAGTTCATTCAAGACTCTTCTTCAGCACCATAGCTCAAAGACATCAATTCTCTTCTTATCATCCCTATTCATTGTCCAGTTCTCTGATACATAGCAAGCAATTGTGAAGACAATGTCCTGGATCAGGCGCACCTTGTTCTCCAGCTTGATGTCATTACTCTTCAGTATTCTGGAGAGGTCCCTGACAGCAAACTTTCCCAGTGAAATTCATCTCTTGATTTCCTGGCTGCTGGTAACAAGTATTGATTGTGGAGCCAAGCAAACTAAAACTGTTAATAATCTCAGTCTCTTCACCATCCATTATGATGCTGCCAATTGGTGCAGAGGTGAGCATTTTTATTTTCTTGGTGTTGAGCTTCAATTCATATTGAAGGCTGCACTCTTTGACCTTCTGCAGAAAGCACTTCAGGTCCTCCTCAGTTTCAGTAAGCAGGGTTGTGTCATCTGCATAATGCAGGTTGTATATGAATCATCATCCAATTCTGATGCCACATTCCTTCTCATATAGCTCAGCAACTCAGATGATCTGTTCTGAATACAGATTGAAAATGTATGGAGATAGAATGCATGCCTGGTGGACACCCTTCTCGATTTTGAACCATGCAGTGTCTCTTTGCACTGTTCTGATGACTGCCTCCTGGTTCAAGTACAGGTTTTGCATAAGTACAATCAAGGGTTCTGAGATTCCCCTTTTTCCCAGAGTAAGCCATAGTTTATTTTGATCTACACAGTCAAAACCCTTTGCATAGAATGAATGTGATATACAGCCTCCAAAAATCTGCTGAAGCATGAGTGTCCAAGAATCTATAGCCTCTAAAAATCTGGTGCATGAGTTGTTTCCAACTCAGTAACAATGAATTGAGTTAATGCAGATTGAACCTACCAATTGCTCTATCGAAGAAGGATAAAACAGTTTCCTTCCAAAGGGACTTGCAGCTTCAGAAAACTGGTGGAGGGTCATGATCAGTTGATAGACACTTGATAGCATACTTAGAAGATTTATCATGTACAAGTATTTTCTTCAGTTCTTTGAGTTGTCTTTTCACAATTGATTTATGGACAGTCACTGCTAAAGTTATATTTTCTTCCCAGTACATTTATTATAAAATTTTCAGCTCAGTTACTAACTAATACATTGATAATTTGAACCAACACAGTGGCATCATAGGGAAAAGATCTGACGGTTTATTCCTGAGAAGTGTACAGCATAGAAAACACTACAGGGCAATTTTGCCCTGTCACAAAGGACTTCTATGAGTTGAAAATCAACTTGATGACACAAATAACAAAAACATGCATATGCTGATGCTACCTCTTTTTTTCTTTTTCAATCTTAGGGACGTTTCTGTTTTGATAGTTCTTTTTCCGATACTCTTAGTACTATGCACCTATCAACAATTTGTCCATGCATATGCTGATGCTACCTCTTTTTTTCTTTTTCAATCTTAGGGACGTTTCTGTTGTGATAGTTCTTTTTCCGATACTCTTAGTACTATGCACCTATCAACAATTTGTCCTCTTTTATTAAGTGAAAGACTTCACAGTAACAAGGACCTTTAATTCTGCCCTCAACTTCATGTAATCAGTAGACTCTAAGGTAAACCTTATGGATATGAAGTATATATATATCTTTGTGAGGAGTTATCTCCTCTAGTGCCTTATTTATATCTCCCAATTTAACAGTGCCGATTCCATAGTGTTTGAGTTTACCTGTTTTATTTGCTGTATAAAGGAAGTTCAGCAGAATTTCAGAAGGGTCTGGAGAATTGCATGTCAAATAATACCTGCACTATATCAATTTTACACAGCACTGGGGTGAGGGAATTGAAATGAAATTTCCCATTATGTAAAAGTAGCTATTAAGAAGATGCATCTGAATTTAAGGTTATTGTTGAGGAAGTGAGAGACAGCATGAAAGGAAGAGGCACAATTAAAATATATATTTGAGCCTTCATTCCGTTCTTTCTTACTGATTCTGTAATTTACTTATAAGACTATCAGAAAGCACTATTTTGTTACATATATTTTAATTATATATTGGTTTGCATACAAAATTAATATATATATTGTATTTCATTCTTATATGTTGTGTTTTACACAGTCATTTATTAACATTGTATTTTATATAAACATTCTCTTACACTGTGTTTTATAAAACCTATTTCCATTGATCTCTGTCCACTATCACCTAGTCTTCAGGTCTCCACTGGATCTTTTTTAATTTCTGTACCCCCTCCCTCTGCCCACCAAATTCTGTGACCGTGTATTTTATGATCAATCTGTATTTTTAACATTATCATCTAATGTACTTCTTTCAAATTATGAACATGAATAAATATTTCTATTATAGTGGTAAATGTTGCAGTTGTTCTCATTTTACTGAGAAGCTAAAAAACAACAAAAAAAACCCTTTTACTGTCAAATATTCAAAAGAACTGGGTTTTTCCCTCTCTTCATCCACTATATCTTTCTTATTCTTTCTATTATTATTATTATTATTTTGAAATAATAAAGATTCCCTGAAGGGGGAAACACTGATATTTCTCCATGTATTATGTTTTAGCACACTAGAGATTAGTGAACGTCACATTCTTATAATAGTTCCCAAACCAAAACTAAATCTGAAGAATTTTTCTAAGGTTTATATTTAAGTATATGAGGTCTAATCTATAGCTCTGTAAACAACTTCATCTTACTTGGATCCACAATCAATATCCTAAATACCAGCAGTCAGGAAATCAAGAGACATATTGCACTGGGAAAGTCTGCATTTAAGGACCTCTCCAAATTATTGAGGAGTAATGATATCACTTTGAGGACTAGCATCTCTTTTAGGCCATGGGCTTCCTGATCACTTGCTCTGTATTTGAAAGCTGGATAATAAATAAAGATGCCAGAGGTACAAATGACGTCTTTGAGCTGTGGTGTTGAAAAAGAGTACTGAACAAGCATCCCTTGGACTGCCAAAAGAACAAACAAAATTTTGAACAAATTGCAGCCAAAGTGCTCTTTGGAGGCAAAGCTGATAAAGGTTCACCTCATATACTTCAGGCATGTTGCTAGGAGGGGCTATTCCTTGGAGAAAGACATAATGCTCAGAAAGGCAGAGAGCCAGTGAGGAAAGGAAGATGCTCATCAGGTGAATTGAAACAGTGACTGCCACAATGAGCCTAGTATGTTAAGAAGTATGAGGATGGCACAGTATAGTAAAGGTTTCAGATCTGTTTTTCATAGGTTCCCTAAGAGTCATACTCAATGACATCTAACAACAACAACAACAATCTATAACTCTAAAAGGCTAATCATACCCTTGTAGGAATATGTCCAGAAATCAGATAACTGTTATCATATAAATAGGTCAGCAAAATAGAGGAAGACCCAATGCCCCATGAAATAGATTGACATAGTGACTGCAACCACAGCAACAAATTTGCCAGAGATGATGAGTATTGGCACAAGATAGGACAAGGTTTAGGTCACTATGAGTCATATTCAACTTAAAGGCACCTAACAACAACAACAACAACAGGTTATCAGACTCCTAATTTATTTCCTGTTTATGTTACACCTATCATAAGGTGAAGATATTTTGTATTGCATTGCTTAGCCCATATTCCTGATTATGATAACATAATAAATTATTTAATTGTCCTGTCTTAGAAATATACTGGAGAGAATTTGTGGTTTTCCTGGAGAACCAGCATCCGTAGATTCTGTTCCATGTCTGTCAGTGCAGATGTTATCCTAAATCAAAGACAGTTCTGCATAAAAGAAAACCTATAAAATCATCCTGATTGAGATAATTTATGCCAAAGTGAAGATTGATATACCAATTATTTAAAAAATTAACATAAACATGAAATGTTTATATGCCAAATTGTTGCTCTTGAGTGCTGCATAGTATTCCATTGTGTGAATGTACCACAATTTCTCAATCAATTCAGATGTGGTTGGACATTTTGGCTGTTTCCATGTTCTTGCAATGAAGAATAATGCTGCTATGAACATTGGTGTACAGATCTCCATCTCTGTCTCAGTTTTGATTTCCTTGGGGTATATTCCTAGTAATAAAACTGGGTCATATGGAGTTTCTATATCCAACTCTTTGAGGAAATGCCAAACTGTCTTCCAGAATGGTTGCAATCCCACCAACAGTGTATGAAATCTCCCATATCTTTATGTTTTCTCCCATATTTATTGCTTGCTGGTCTAATAAACTTTATCACTGCTACTGGGATAAGGCGGTATCTCATTGTGGTTTTGATTTGCATCTCTCTTATTGCCAGTGATTTTGAACATTTCTTCATGTGTTCTGTTGGCCACCTGAATGTCTTCCTCTGTGAAAAGTTTTTTCTATGTCTTCTGCCCATTTTGTATTTGGAGGGAGGAGTGGAGAGGTGAGGCTAGGTATGGATGAAATGATAGAGTTGCACAGAGGGGAAGCAATTGAGAAGGATCCAGCTGAAAAGACAGGGAAATGGTGGGCAAATCTAAAGGTGATTAATTTTCTAAAACATAATGCATGAGAATGAGTGTATGAAACACAAAGTAAATGAAGAATAATGTGAAACTAAATGTATATAAAATTTGTAAGCAGATCAATTAACAAATAATGTAAAATAGAATATATATGAATGATTATACAAAACACAATGCAAATGAAAGATGCTATAAAACACAATGTATAAACCATTTCAGAAACAGGTATGAGACCTTGAACGCTAATGAGTAAAGACTAGATGAGCTGTGAGGGGATAACAAGAATATCATCAGTGAGGAATGTAAAAGGTCATTACAAAGACAGAGGAGGAAGAAAAGACAAAGAGGGATGTCAGACAAGACTGTGAATATTGCATTAGAACACTGAGAAGCCAAAGCAAAGAGAAGAAATAAAGAAATTAAGGAGCTGAACAGATTTAAAAGAGAAGTGCAGGGAGACTAAGGAAAGCATTACAATGAAATTTGCAAAGCACTGGAGTAAAAAATCAAAAGGGTGAAACTTGCTTGGTATTTCTTAAGCTGAAGAAACTGAAGAATAAATTCAAGCCTCAAGTTGCAAAGCTTAAGGATGCTTTAGGCAGAATATTAAATTATCCAGGAAGCATTGAAAGAAGATGGAAAGAGTATGCAGAGTTTTTATGCTAAAAGGGATTGGCAGACATAGAAGAATTTCATGCAACAAAGTATGAGTAAGAGCCTGTGGTGATGAAGGAAGAAGTGTAAGCCAATCGGAAAGAATTGGGAAAAAACCAATGTCCCAGGAATTGACAGCTTTCAACAAAGAGTTACTACCTTGGATGCACTCACCAAGTTGTGCCAAGAAATCTTGAGGACAAACACCTGGCCAAGTGGCTGGACGAGATACAATTAGTTTTTTAATTTCCTGGCTGCTGGTGCTAAGAGTGTTAATAGCAGAGCCAAGCAAACTGAAGCTGTTAACACTCTGGATCACTTCACTGTCTATCATAATGCAACCAATTGGCTCAGCGATGAGAATATTTACAATAGCCAATCACAAATTGAGATACTTGGGAGAGAACCTAATTAAAAACACAAAAGAATGGTACAAAGAAAACTACAGAAGATATCTGCAAGACACAATAAAAGACCTAAATAAAAGGAAAATTGTCCCTGTTCATGGATAGGAAGATTTAATAGTGTGAATGAAAATGACAATCTTACCAAAAGCAATCTACATGTTCAACACAGTCCTAATACAGATATCATATTCACTTTTTAAGGATCAAGAGGGAAAATTTATTTGGAAAGGAAAGAAACCCCAAATTAGCAACATACTTCTGAAAAACCAAAATGAAGTGGGAGGCATAGCACTCTCTGACCTCAAAACCTACTACACAGCAGTAGTAACCAAAACTGCATGGTACTGGTACAATAACAGACACCTAGACCAGTGGGACATAATTGAGAACCCAGAAATGAACTTATGTATCTATGGTCAGCTGATATTCGACAAGGAAATAAAACCTATCTAATGGGGAAATGACAACCTCTTTAACAAATGGTACTGGCAAAACTGGACTGTCACATGCAGAATATCCTTTCTTCCAAACATTTTGTTAATTGGTTTTCTGTGATAACCTATTTAGATCTATCAGTTTAAAAATTGAGAGAAAGATAAGATTTATAATTTTAGATAGTGTCATTATTTCTGTTTTGCTTAATAGCAGTTGGAATACAAATGCAGATTATTCTATTCATAGTAGTTTTATTTGAGGGGAATTTCCCTTTCTATTTATAATTGATAGTAGGTATATTTTTCCCCTCAAAAAGTATTACTTGTTGTGATACCATCAAAGATACTAACAACAAAGGACAGTTTCTTTTTATGTCACTCAACAAGTATAATTTTCTCATTGTTGTTAAAAAGTTGTCTAGAGAGCACTGAGACAAGCCTCCCAGATGATCTGTTCCACATATAAATTGAAAAGATATGGAGATAGGACACATCCTTGACACACACCCTTCCCTCTTTTGAACCATGCAGTGTTTCTCCTTGCTCCGTTCTGACAACTACCTCCTGGTCCAAGTATAAGTTTTCCATAAACACAATCAAGTGTTCTGGGACTCCCATTCTTCTCAGTGTCAGCTACAGTTTGTTTTGATCCACACAGCCGAATGCCTTGCATAATTAATGAAACATGAACAGACATTCCTTTGGTACTCTCTGCTTTCAGCCAAGATCCATCTGATATTAGCCATAATATTTCTAATGCCACAGACTTTTATAAATCCAGCCTGCACTACAAACAGTTCTCTGTTGATGTTCTGTTCCAGTTGTTTTTTTTTTTTTTTAATAATCTTCAGTAGAATCTTGCTTGCATGTGAAATCAGTGTCAGATTGCCTTTCTTTGGAATGGGAAAAAATATAGATCTCTTCTAGTCAGTTGGCCAGGTGGTTGTCCTCCACATTTCTTGGCACAACTTGGTGAGCACATCCAGGGCAGCATCTATTTGTTGAAATATGTCAATCGGTATGCCATCAGTTCCTGAAGCCTTGCTTATTGCCACTTCTTTCAGAGCATCTTAAACTTCCTCTTTCATCACCACAGGCTCTTGCTCTTACATTTTTCATTAAATTCTTCTGTGTCCACCAACTCTTTTTGGTACAATGACTCTATACTCTTTCCATCTTCTTTTAATGCTTCCTGATTTACTTAATATTCTGCCCAAAGCATCCTTAAGTATTGCAACTTGAGGTTTGCATGTTTTTCAGGTCCTTCAGCTTAAGAAATACTGAGCTAGTTCAGCCATTTTCATTTTCTGACTCCAGCTCCTTGCACATTTCATTGTAATATTTTGTCTTCTGACATTGCCCTCTGAAATCTTCTGTTCAACTCCTTAGTATCTTGATTTCTTCCATTTGCTTTGGCTTCTCAGTGATACTGGGCAATACTTATAGTTTCTTCTGACATCCATCTTGGTCTTTTTCCCCCCTTTTTCTTTGTAATGATCTTCTGCATTCTTCCTGGATGATATTTTTTATACCCTCCCACAGCTTATCTGGTCTTCATTTATTAGTGTCCAAAGCCTCAAACCTGTTCCTGAGATGGTTCTGAAATTCAAGCCAGATAGAGTCAAGGTCAAATTTTGGTTTCTGTGGACTTGATTTAATTTTCCTTAGCTTCAGTTTGAACTGGTGTATGAGTAGTTGATGGTATGCTCCACAATCTGCATGTGGCCTAGGATCCAGAGCTGATAGTGAGCTTCTCCAGTGATTCTTTCTAAAGATGCAATCTATCTGATTCCTATGCATACCACCAGGTGAAATCCATGTGTATAGCCTGAGTTTGTGTTTCTTATAAAATGTATTTGCAATGAATAAGTCACTGATTATGCAAAATTCTATCATTCTATCTCTGGTTTCATTTCTGTCACCAAGTCCATGTTTTCCAACTCTTGATCCTTCTTCTCTATTTCCAACTTTTGCATTCCAGTTGCCCATTATTATTATTAAGGCATCTTGATTGCATGTTCGATCAATCCCTGATATAAAATTTGGTCAAAATCTTCTAGTTCCTTCTATTTGGCTCTGATTGTTGGTGCATATATTTGAATAATGGTGATATTCACTGGACTTCCTTGTATACATATGTATATATCCTATCACTTATAACATTGTATTTCTTTTTTTCTTAGAAATAATTTTTTCTTTTTTTTTACATTTTTTATCAATTTCAATAAAAATTTACAGAGACTTTGGATTGCCATTCATTCATTGTTGCACTTTTCTCCTCTCCCAACTCTCTCCCCTAGCACACTAACCCTCTTGGAAAAGTAAAAGACAAATTCTTTCATTGTTCTACAAACCCTCCCTCAGGTCCACTCCACAATGCAGCCTTTGCTCTAGACTCCTGCCATGGCAAAAATACCTAATAACATATCCCTTTTAAACAGTTTTCTCCCTCATCTGTTTCAATGAAGTATACATTATTGAACCCATCTTTCTCAGTCTCTCCCCAAACTCAAGGTCAGTCCTGTTTTACAATAGTGGCACCATGCAGTATTTGTCCTTTTGTGGCTGAGATACTTCACTCAGCATAATGTCCTCCAGGGTAATCCATTTTGAATAATATTACATGAGTTCCTTGTTTTTCAATGCAGCATAATATTCCATTTTGTGAATATACCACAGCTTCTCTATCCATTCATTTGTTGTTGGGCACTTAGGTTGTTTCCAACTCCTTGCTATTGTGAACAAAGCTGTGATAAAACATGGGTGTGCATATATCTGCTTGGATGTCAATTATGGTCTCCTTAGGGTATATTCCCAGTATTGGAATTGCTGGGTCAAATGGTATCTCTATTTGTAATTTTTTTAGAAAGCACCATACCGCCTTCCACAGTGGTTGCATCATTTTACACTCCCACCAACAGTGAATAAGGGTTCCAATTTCTCCACAACTTCACCAGCATTCGTTGCTTGCAGTTCTGTTAAACTTTGCTATTCTGACTCGGTTGAGATGATATCTCATAGGTTTTTTTTTTAATTTACACCTCTCTTAGAGCTAGGGATTTTGAGCATTTCTTCATGTGCTTGTTAGCCATCTGAATGTCTTCTTTGGTGAAGTGTCTGGTCATATCCTGTGCCCATTTTTCTATTGGATTATTTACCTTTATCTTGTTGTGGTGTATAACATTGTATTTCAAGATGGATCTAAAAATGACTTTTTTAACTTTAAGCAACCCCAGGAACAGCAGACACTAGTAATTGGAATGTGAAATGTCAGAACCATGAATGTAGAAAAAATGGATATTGTTAAGAAGTAAATGGAACACATAAATATTGACATACTATGTACTCGCTAAATGAGATGGAATGGCGTGGGACATATTGAGTCAGAGGATCATATGATCTGCTATGCTGGAGCTGAAAAGGTGAGGGAAAATGGAGTTGCTTTCATAGTTCATTGTCCATTAGGGAAATGAGAATACAAAGGACATTCTCACATTTGAGTCATAACCAGACATTGCTATCATATTGGGGAAAGTGTGGGGAGAAATATAATTGTTGGTGCACTGAATTATCATTTAAATTCTACACTGGCTCACTTCATATTGCTAAGCTATGTTAACAGCTCTCCACCTCACTTTTAACTTCTATGAAGTGAGAATGTCTTCACCTTTCAATTCTTTTTTAAATAACGTATGTGTTGAAAGGAGTTCTCTCATTAACTCAAGTATTGTAAGATTTATTTCCTTACATGCAAAATTACATCAAATTAATGTGATTTAGATATTATAAATTATGCGTGAACATGAATAACTTTTCATAGCCATTTAACACAAGAATAAAATTAAATAAAAAAAAAGACAATAACTGATATTACTCTGTGAATGGTTACATAGGCTGAGAATCAAAATGAAAAGGTAAAGCCAATTATTTACATATTTAGGAACCAACTCAGAGTTGATCTTCCTGGGGGTTTTCAGAAGCTATAAATTACAGGAAAGAAGATTGCTCATCTTTCTCCAGCAGAGGCAGTAGGAGTTTCAAACCACCACAAAGGTGATATTCAAACGACCACATTGTAACTCCACTACATGCAACTTCCTACAGCCTTTGCCATGTGCACATTCACATAATCAAACTGCTTCTCTCTTTCTCATACTCATTGCTTTCCAATTGGAATAAACTCGTAACTGAGCTACTGGTGAGATTTTAGAGACTGTAAAACACATAAGAAGAGATTGTACTTCTTTCACTTGTGAAGTGGTGTTAACCACCTGTCTTTAGGTTAGATGTGCATCTGCTTACCTACTAGGCCACCAACCTTACCCACTAGGCCACCAGGACATCCTATACTTGTTTGTTTTTGTTGTTAGGTGTCATTGTACCAACTATGTCGTATAGTTCCCCTGTGAACAAAAAATCTGAATCTTGCCCTATCCTATGCCTATCCTGTGATCACCAATCTCTGATATGCTTGAACCTATTGTTTACAGTTATTGTGTCAATGAATCTATTTTATTCTGAATCTTCTTCTCTTTCTCTGACTATTCATTTCTCCCTGCATGTTGGCCTTTTCCAAAGTCTGGTGCCTCCTGACAATATATCCAAGTATCTTTGTCTCTGAGGGACACTCTGGTTGCACTTCCTTCAAAGCAGACTTGTTTGTTCTTTTAACTGTCCATGGATATTCAATGATCCTCTCCAATATCACAATTCAAAGGCATTGGTTCTGTCATCCTTGTTTCTTGTCCAACTTTCAGATGCGTCAGAAGTAATTGAAAAGACCATTGTTTAAGTCAAGCCTGTTTATGGTTGCTGTCATGTGCCATCAAGTAGACTATGACTCAAAGTGACTAATAGGTCTGTATCCTACCCTGTCATGAGCTAATTTCACAGTCTCTGACACACTGCCTTCAATGTCACAATCACTGTGTCAATCCACATCATCAAGGGTCATCCTCTTCTGCACTGATCCTTCACTCTTTCAAGCATGATGTCCTTATTCAAGGCCTGGATCTTCCTGGAAACATACTCAAAGTATGTGAAACAGAGCTTCATAGTCCTTGCCTCCAAGGAACAATCTGGTTTCATCCTCTCAAGGACAGACTCATTTGTTCTTTTGGCTGTCAATGGTATATTCGATACCCTTTTTAGCGCTACAACTCAAAAACATCAATTCTTCTGTCACTGTTAGTCACTGTCCCGATCTCAGATGCATAGCAAGTAATTAAGAAGACTATGGCTTGGATCAGGTGCACTTTAGTCTTCTATACTGACATCTTTGCTCTTTAGAACTCTGGGCAATTTATCTTTTGATTTCTTTATTGATAGTGCCAAGGCTGTTGATTGTGGACCAGAGCAAGATGAGAATATTATCAGCTTAATTTTCTCCATTTGTCATGATGGCCCAGTGGTGAGAATCTTCTTCTTGATATTGAGCTGCAATCTATATTGAAGACTGAAGTCCTTTAAATACTCCTCAGTTTTAGTGAATAAGGTTTTGTGATCTGCATAATGCAGGTTGCTGATGAGCCTTTCTCCAATCTTGACTCCATATTCCTCTTCATAAAACAAATGATCTGTTCTTCATATAAATTGAAAAGGTACTGAGAAAAAAACACACTCGCAACACAGTTCTTTCTTGATTGTGAGACATGCAGTATTTTCTTGCTCTGTTTGTATGACTATTTGCTGTTATAAGTATAGGTTTCATATGAGCACAATCAAATGTTTTGGGGTTTTCATTCTTCTCAGTGTTATCAACAATTTGTTGTGCTCCACATAGTCAAGTGCTTTCACAAAGTAAAAAAAAAAAAAAAAAAAAGACAAGCAAACAACAACAAAAACGCTCAAATAGACATTCTTCTGGTACTCTCTGATTTCAGGAATATTTACCAGATAATATTTCTACATATGTGTCAGAATATTTTGTAAATAAATCCATTGTGTAAATAATCAATTCTGTAAATAAATACAGTAGAATGAACAGGGACAAACTATCTTCTAGGCCAAAACGAAACACTTCGAAAGCATGAATAGCTGGCTTAGAAGTTCAGGACCATACTCAGTGGGAATGTCAAAGTCAATTGCTATAAGATTCATAAACACAATATTCTTCATCGTACAATGGTGAGCAACAAAATTAGGTCTGAAATGCTTACAGATGGCCATCTAAAATACAACTATTAGCTTCTGTCCATTCAGATCAATGGACAGTGGGGAAAATCAAAGAGCATTAGTCCAAAGGACTGATGGACCATGTGAACTTTATCTCAATGACCTGAAAAAGAACTAGATAGTGCTCAATGGATACTAATGCTGGTGGCCTAATTGGTAAGGAATGCACTGCCAACTTAAAGGCAGCCGGTTAATATCCACTAACCACTCTGCAAGAGAAACAAAAGCAGTTTCTTCCTATTTGATTTACAGTGGTTATGACGGATCACTCTTTAAAAAAATCACAGGAAAAGGTCTCAGTTTAAGGGGAAATGTGGCTCAAACTAAAAATTTCAAGGAAAGACCAGGCCTGTTAATCTGATAGAGACTGGTGGAAACACCAGATTATGAACTTTAGTCACCAATTAAATCAGGAACTGAAATCACCTCAGTTTTTTAACTTTCAGTCAAACAATAGCCAGGCCTTCAATATAATCGCTAACACCAGAGAGGAAAGCCTTCTTTAGAATCACAAAGTATACAAACTCAACCTCAGAAGGCAGGAAAAGCTGGGAAAGGAGGACAAATGGAAATCAGAAATCAGGGAGGAAGAGAAAAATTGCAGTTACAATGTAAGGATTTGTAAATGCCACAAAAATTCATGTGTATGATTTTTTTAATAAAAAACTAATTTTCTCTATAAATATTCATCTAACTCAATAAAAAGTTAAAAAATGTTAGTGTAAAAATAACAAAATGAGTTAATAATAAAACAATTCTATTTAGTAAATAGTTGTACCAGATGGTATTGTGACTGTATTCTTGCTTCTTAATTCCCGTGATTATTTACAAGCATGTGGCACCACAGGTGAGATACCAGAAATCACTTTCTGTGCCAGATATTCTGCACCTTTGTTAAGACTGCACTAGCAGAATATATCCACCATTTACCATGGAAGCAGTTTTAACTCCAGATTATCCCATGTGTTCTAGAATTGAACTAAGCTTATTTGTAACGTCAAAAAATCCATTGCTGTAGAATTTATTCCAGTTCATTGTCATTCTTTGTGTAAAACAAAATGGACAACCAAGCTCACTGTGGTCAAGTTTATTCTAACCCATGGTAACTCTCCATTGGATTCCCAAACCTGTAAACTTGTATGGTAGTGGACTGTCTCATCTTCTTCTGTAGAAAAGTGTGTGGATTTGAATGCCATCCTCTGGTTAATAGCACAACATGAAATGCACAAGGCCATCAAGGATATCAACTTCTGTGCCCCCTTCCCAGTGGCTGAACATTGGTTCCAAATTGTAGAGATCCTCTATTTGGCCTCTAAGATTGTAAATATTTATTAAAGGAGACAGTTTGTCATTCTTCCACCAAACAACTAGTGGATTCAAACTGTTGATCTATAGCCTGAGAAATTATGTAGTTCAGTGATATACTAGAAAGTAAAGAATTCTATACTTTATTGTTGTTGATAAATGTCATTAAGTCAATTTCAATTTACAGTAATCCCATGTGACAAAAAAAACCACACACACAAAACCAAGCCAACAAACAATAGCAGTTTTCTAACCTGTAGTCCTTACAGAATCAGATGACCATAAATTTCTACTATAGAGCTGCAGAATGGATTTGAAAACTCATTTTTGGGGTTTCTTCTGAGTACTATATGGTTATACCTTTTCTATATCTTGCACTAAATGACTTTTTTTTGTATTTTTTATTACTGTAAACTGTTTATAGGGCTCACATTATCACCTTAAAAAATATTCCCGTTGCTATAAAGTTGGTTCTGACTCAAATCTACCCTTCCTGAATCATAATTATTTATGGTAAGTGACTGCCCATCATTCTCCTGAGAAGACCCTGGTATCTTTGAGTCACTAACTTCCTGCTAAGCAGCCTGTCATGTTTCCCACTATAGTACTAGGACTCCTACACTATCGCATCTAACAGAAAAAGAAAGAAGGGGTGGGGGAAAGGAGCTTTGTTGTTCTACTGGGTAGATATGCACTGTTAACCTAAAATGGTGGCACCTCTCTGGAGGCTGAAACACCCACCCGTTCTACAGGACAAAGAGAAGCAATCTCTTTCCTTGCAATTAACATACTCTGAAGTACCATCATTCAGTTATTCTTCATTATTGTTGTTGTTAACTGCTGTTGAACCTGTGACCAACAGATCTGCAACTTGCCCTGTCCTGTACAATTCTTATTATTTCCAACAACTGAATCCATTGCAGCACTCACTGTGTCAATCTATCTCATTAAGAGTCTTCCTTTCCTTCATTGAAACTCTCCACCGTTCCAAACATGATATCCCTTTCCAAGGAATAACCTTTCCTAACAACATGTTCAAAATATGAGAAATGAAGTTTTCCGTCTTTGCCTCCAAAAGCATTGTGGCTTGAATTAAGTGCACCTTAATTTTTAAACTGACATCATTGCTCTTCGGAATTTTGGCAAGATCCCTGACAGCAGATTTCCCAAAGAATATACATTTCACAATCTCTTCAATGTCAATTATTCATGGTTCTTAATTATTGTTGTTAATTGCTGAGTCCGTAAAATAGATTTGGGTAGCATTTTATAACTGGTGAATTAGCAGTTCTTTATAAATGTTGCTGTATTTAGGTGTCATCCCATCTTGTGACATCCTCATTGTCTGATATACTTGAGCCAATCAATAGCCATTTTGTCTGTGTCTTGTTGAGAGACTTCCTTTCTTTCATTGACCCTTAACCTTTCCAAACATAATGTCCTTTTCCAAGGACTAGTCCCTCCTAACAGTCTAAAATATATGAGACTAAGCTTCCCCATCCCTGTCTCCAAGGAACACCCTGGTTGACCTTTCTCCAAGATATAGTCGTTCTTCTGGTAACCTATGAAATAGTCACTACCCTGCTCCAATATCACAACTCAAAGACATTAATTCTTATTCTGTCATCCATCATTATTCAACTTTCAGATGCTTAAGAAGTAATTGATAATACCAGGAGAAATAATTTTGTAACTTACTACCTATCTTGGGAGGGACTGGAGAGCATTATGCTGAATGAACTAACTCAGTACTACAAGGACAAATACTGTATAAAACCATAATTGTAGAATGAGTATGAAGATCCAAGGGTGGAGAGAGTGGAAGCAGAGGGGTGAGGATGGGCAGGGGTGGGGTATTGTGTTCATCATAGGGTTGCACAATTCTTTGTGGGGGTGAAGGAAAAGGGAAGGATCTTTTGTGTAAAACAATGTATTTAAACTTTGCAAATTGATTTATAGAACTGATTTGTATAAAATTTTTTTAAAAGTAATTTAAAAGATATTGACATAAATCAGATGCACCTCTAAACCAACATCATTGATTTTTAACATCTTGGAAAAGTCTGACAGCAGATTTACCCAAAGTAATAAATACATCTTTTAATTCTTGCTTTAAGGGTATGGATTGTAGGGCAAGCAAAATGTTGACAATTTCAATTTTTTTCTCGCCCAGTGGAGAAGAATTTTGTTTTCTTGATGTTGATATGCAATCCATGTTGAAGTGTAATTGATCTTTTACAGCAAAAGCTTCAAGTCCTTTTCATTTTCATCTGCATAAAACAGCTTGTTGATGCATCTTCCTCTTATTTTGATGCTACATTCTTCTCCAAAAAGAAGGATGAATTGCTTGACATACAGATTTAATGGGTATGGAGAGAAGATAAAGCCCTGATGCACACCCTTCTTGATTTTAAAGCATGTAGTGTTCGTTCACTCAGTTAAGATGACAGCTTCTTGGTTTAAGTATAAGTTTTTCATTCTTCTCAATGTTATCCCTAATTCCTTATGACCCACAAAATCAAAGTCAAATGACTTTGCATGTATATATCCATATATACATATGTACGTGTGTGTATATATTTATGTGTATGTGTGTGTGTGTGTGTGTGTGTGTGTGTGTTAATGTTGTTGTTAAGTGTTGTTGAATTGTATGAACGAGAGACAAGAACACTTGTGTAATTTTCATCATTTCTCAAAGTCCAAAGAGTTTCTGGAGGCAAACTATTTCAGAAGTGGATGCCACTCCTGCTTCCAAGCTTGTTGTAATCTGGAAGATCCACCAAACACTGTCCGCCACGGGTAACCATTATCACATTTGACACATCAGTGTCACAGTGTTCGGTTTCATAGTAACCATGAGTTACTTCTGTACAGCAAGTGGACATACCAGGGTTAGGCGACCTAGAAGAATGTTTCCCTAAAAACAATTAAAAGCAAGCCTGAGGGCCATGGAGTAGAGTCACTCACCTTTGCTTGGGAGCATGGCTTTCTGTTCGGTAGGCCAACTGCTCTCTTTCCCTCTATGCTGTTGTTGTTGTTAAGTGGATAGAGAGAGAGAGTGCACGCAAGCACAAGAAATGGATTGACTTGACTCAGTGACTGGGGAAGTGGGGGTAAGTGTGTCAGAGACAATGAAGTTGGCTCGGAATGGTTCCAAGATTTAGGGCTGTGGTACGTAAGATCACCATGAGTTGCAAGCAATTCGATGGCACATAACAACAAATGACAACATATACTAGTTATATATTGTGACCTTACATGACTACAGAGAAGCTTCATAAATGGTTTCTTTCTGTTCCTCTCTGTGGTGTTCATCTCTGAACACTAAATTGTAAAGCTAACTGACTCCTGGTATCATGTGTTCAGTCACAAAGAAAATAGCAGAGTCTTTTTCAGGAAAACTGTGAAGTGGATAACTTTTGACATCACTTTTTTATGTATTTCTCCTGCCTTAGGCCTTTCTAAAAGTAGTAAATGTCTTGAACAATCCCCAATGTAATCACAGTTCTCCTTCACACTGAGTTATAAATGAGAGCTAATAGCTTTGTGAGCATTGCCGATTTCCTGGGGTTCTGAAAGAGGTGGGTGGGAGTGGATTTAATAAGAATCTCAAGCAAATATGTCTATAGAGCCTAGCAGGTAGCATAAATGAGTGAAAGAGTTATTTATACACACATGCCTAATAATGAAAATATCTTTCTCAAATATGATAAATTATAATTTTGCTATATTTAAAAACAAGCGTGGAAGTAGGAGTGGCATCCACTTCCGGAATAGGTAGCCTCTGGAAACTCTATGAATTTGGAGAAACAATGAAAGTTATGCAAGTGTTCAGGTTTTTCATTACTAGAATTGCTATGAGTCATCTACAACTAGATGGCACTTAACACCACCAGAAACATAAAGAGAGCTCTGTGGGCCTGGTGGATAGAAAGTTATGCTACCAAACCAAAGGTGGGTGATTTTAATCTGCAGCCCTCAGGCCTGGTTTTAATTGTTTTTGGTCAAACGTTCTTCTAAATTATATAGCTCTGGTCTGTCCATCTGCTGTACGGAGGTAACTCATGGTTGCTGTGATGCTGAACACTGTTACACTGAGGTGTCAAATGTGATAATGGTTACACTTGGTGGACAGTGTTTGATGGAGCTCCTAATTAAAACAAGCCTGGAAGCAGGAGTGGCATCCGCTTCTGAAATAGCTTGCCTCTGGAAACTATGAACTTGGAGAAATGAATGATGAAAGTTATACAAGTGATCAGGTCTTCCTTTCATAGGGTCACTATGAGTCGTCTATGACTCGATGACACTTATCAATAACAACATTTAAAAGCAACTCTCATAAAAATATAAAAAATAATGTGTATCAAATACTTATATATGTCACTATTGAGAGAGCCAGAAAAGTGGTAAAACTGGTTTGTTAAGCATGTTAAAATTAGTTTGCCTAATGAATGTTGAAACTGATTAATTTCTTATAGAGCCATAAACCTTTAACTTTTGGAGTTAAAAATAAGTTTTATTTTTATTGGAAAAAATATACAGGTTGACCTGTACTATGGAGACAAAACTAACTCATGTCTGACTCTCCAGTGGGTTGTCAAAGATGGTAAATCTCATAGGAAATAGGAAATTGGCTATCTTTCTCAGTGGAGAAACTGGTAGTTTTGAACCACCTACCTTTGAGTTGACGGTGCAGTTCTTTACCCATTAGGCTACCAGAGTTCTCCAGGTTAGCATGTAGTGTGGGCATAATCAATAATGAAAAATAAGTCAAACACAAATTACCTAAAGAAATAATTACTTGCCTAGGCAATGAATTCTTCCATGTTAGCCATTTTTTTTTGTACAGTAACTCTGTGTACTCCTCCAGTGCAATTTATAGCCTTTGAAAACCTCCTGGAGGGTCAGCTATGGGTAAACTCCAACTTGATGACAATGACTTAGCCAAATTTATGTATAAAATATTGGTGAGTTCACTGACTTCAGTCGACAAATCACTTCATGGGAGAAAGAAAGTCTCTTCTTGTAAAGATGTATATCATCTGAACTCTGAAAGAAAGTCACTGAGTTGAGATCAAACTGAAGCAAATGGGCAGATACCGTAGATGCCTACATGAATGGGAAACACAAACATGCACACAGTTTTAATAATTTTAAATGGGCTTTTGTGGATCCAAGATGGCGGTGGAGGCAGAGACAGCGTGGTGAGCTGTGGGAGCAGCGAACCACTTAAAGCAGGGCCATTATGGTCTTCCACAGACTTTGGCTTATTGATAATTGAACACTTAAACAGTTGATGACTGGCCCTCAGTGAAGATCGAGGCTCAACAATAGGAATTCAAGGATTCCCAAGGAGAAATGGGTGAGTCTCGTGGCTCCCCCCACCCCCACCGCAGAGCCCGCGCTGTGACGAACAGCCTCTTCAGCTCCATGAGGCTCTCACAGCCTGAACTAATGGATTCCCTCACCCAGGATGAATGCTGGGCACTGGCCTTCCTCAAGACTGGTACAGTGAAGCCACCACACTGCTGCAAGTTGGTCTTGGTCTGGAGAGAATTCTTGGAGCCAGGATGGCGGCTGTGGGGCACCCGCCAGCCTCCCGCACAGGAGGAGCCTCACACCCGCCGAGCGCCCGTGCGGCAGGGTGGGGAGGCATGCCCCCCAATGGCCGCCTGCGCTGGGGGGGAGGTGCGTGCCTCCTGCAGGCCTCCCGCACTGGGGGGGAGGGGTGCACACCCCTGCTGGCCACCTGCGTAGGAGGTGAAGGATGGGAATGCATGCCTGCCATCTGCAGGTTTGGGTTTCCTTAGAAAGGCCAAAGAAGACGATTACCTATGCATTGGAAAGGCCAAAGAGGACGATTACCTATGCATTGGACAGGCCAAAGAGGACAATTACCTATGCATTGGAAAGGCAAAAGAGGACGATTACCTATGCAATGGATTCCTGAAAGTCACTGTGAGTCTGATGACCTTAACAGTGACAGCATGCACAAGAGGACCTACATCCTAACTGCACCACATATTTTGTTCTGTTGAATGCTTCTGCCAAAAGATGGTTAGACCTGGGGGGAGTCTGTTCACAATTCTCAGGTTCCCTTTATCATATATAAAGGGGGAGGGCAGTGACACCTACTTCAAAATATAGTATGACCACTTATGGGGGGGGGAGGTTAAAAGTGGCAGTGCTGGAATTGGAAACACTATCCCTGACCACAGATTCCTCAGTCAGACGAGGGGACCAGACTGAGGTAGGGGCAACTGGAGGGGGAGTATATGAGCCAGCTCCTGTGGGGTGTTGCCCTGCTTGGGACGGGCTGTCCTTGGCCCCTGGCTCGGGGCAAGCCGTCATGGCCCTCTGCCCGGAGCGGGCTGCCCTCGGCCTCCGGCTCGGGGCGAGCCATCGTGGCCCTCTGCCCAGGATGGGCTGCCCTCGGGGCGAGCTGTTGTGGCCCTCAGGGTGAGCTCCTCAGTCCCCAGATTGTGCCATCTGACCCCTGGGTGGGGAAGAAAAAAAAAAAAGAATGCCTAGGGTATCCAGAGAATGTTACCTAGGCCACCTTCTGCCACCCTCTCCCCCAGTAAACCTGAAAGCAACACCCTCAAAGCCCTTCTATTTGTAACTCACAAGTTTGTTCTCTCTAGGTTTGCTCCCTTTCCTATAGGTAACCTTAACTCTGAGTTTTACTCCAGAATTGACCCTGAACCCAGTGCCAGTGACAAAAAGGAAGTACAACTGACAGCTAAGGAAGCAGAGGAGGATGGAGCCTCTGGGTTCAACCAGCCATCCCCACTGGACCCACCTGGGAAAACACTTTGCAGTCCAGAGGGGAGCAAATGACAGGAAAATATCTTCTAACAGAGCAAGAAGGCAAGCAGCTGTAACACAAGACCACCAGTAAGGTGATAAAGTGTCTTCCCTTCCCCCTTTACATCCATACCCCTGTTCAGCATGAAAAAGCCAAAGAGTCAGCATCCAATTCCGAAATCTATAAGACAGTTGGTTTAATTATTATTGGAAAATGCTTATCATTCCCCTGTAGCATCTGGTCCCCACTGGACCCTCATCATTTCCTTCACCTGCTCCCCCCACCGACCAAACTGTGCAGCTCTGCAACTGCATCCTGGCCCATCCTCACCATTCTGCCCCCAACCCTCACCTCCTTGTATCCCCAATATGTTTTTCCCAATTAAAAAAATGGGCTTTTGTGGCATTGTCAGTAAGGAGAAACACTACTAACCCTTCAGCTGCCTAATAGTTGGCAAGTTCAAATCTACCAGTGGCTCTGAAAAAGAGAGTGATAGATATCCTCCTCCTGTTTTGCTTACAGTCTTGGAATCCCACTCAATGGCAAGGATCATCATCAAAGGAAGAGTAACTTACTTTAAAAGCAACACATAAACACACACACACACACACACACACACACACACACACACACACATACACACTCCTCTAACTAGCTCCCAAATTGGAGTTGACTTATAGCTGACTTAAACGTGATTTTCTTAGACTTGTAATTGCATGAGAGGAGATTGGTCATCTTTCTCTGGTGGATTCCCTAATGGAATAGAACTAGAGAGAATGATCATACATAGAAGTAAAAGGATAAGAGTGTAAATACGCTTAGGCTATTTCTTTTTGCAATTTCCAGCAATAGGTGGATAAAAAACTATCTCCTGGGAAATTATCCTGAGATAGGACTTGCCTGCCAATTTCTGTGGTATTCTGTGTAAGTGTTTCTCTGCCTAATTTTTTCCTGTTACTCATAATTGTCTCTGCCTGAGAATCTTGAGTGCTTATTGTCTCTGACACAATTTTATATCTCTAGATAGACATATCTCACACTTGATTTTTCATTTAGCCAAGCTCCCACTTCATAAGTATTTCACTCAGGAGAACAACTCCTTTAACCAGGATAGCAAATGATGTCATTTCCAGAATAGGATGGAACATGAAAATGTTTAGAATCAAATTTATTTGTTATATTGAAGTGATTCAATGTGGATGGAGAGGACATGGAGAGTGTGCTGTGTTTTGATGCAATAAATATCAGGAGCTACATGCCACTAGATTGGAATAATGTATGTCCCAAAAGAGATTTGAGTTTTATGAAAGAATTGTGGAATTTTCTTCAGTTTAGCACTCAAAAAACACTTGAAGAGTGTCACTTGTGCTATCATGTGGAGAACAGTAATAGACACCCATGATCTTTCAAATATATGTATGGATGTAAGTGGATTGAAACACAGGCAAATGCCAAAGGAAGCGTTGAGAAAGTGTTCTCAATCATAATGTGCATGAGAACCACCCATTGGCTAAATGTTGATTTCTAGACTTCTTCTTTTAAAATTCTGATCCCTGTGATCAATAACTTAAAGAATTAAAATTCAGATCTAAAATGCCTCTACACTTTTAGAATATTGAAGGAAACTGATATAAACATTGAAAATACATTACTCTGGATGCCCTGTAAGAATTGCGTTGAAATGAAGTTGAATTTTAAAAAGTTAGTCTTATATTCAATTACGATAGTTGATTTGTTTCTCTTTAGATGCATATTTGTCTGGTTTAGAGATACAAAGAAAATTCAAACAACCAGAAATTCAAATAAATCTTCATTCTAGTAATTCTACACACAAATATATACATATTAACACAATTTTTTAAAATTGAGTACATACTGTATAAGAGTATTATTGTAGAATTATTACAAGGATCCAAGGTAGAACTTAATTATAAGGTCACACAATTTGATGGGTGGAGGAAAGGGTGGGTAAAGGAAAGGAGAAAGATCAGTGTGAAAAACAATGTATATGAACGTTATGAACTTTGTATGTAAACCAGTATAAACTTTTTAATAAAAGGAGTAAATAAGAATGTATCTCATGTATAACCATATTTTTGTTGTTGTTGTTATTGTTAGGTGTTATCGAGCTGATTACGACTCATAGCAACCCTATGAACAACACATCTGAACCCTGCCCTATCCTAGGCTATCCTCTGACACCTGACACACTAGAGACCACTGCAGCAGTGACCAAACCAATTCACGTGGTCAGGTGTTTTCCTCTCCTTTGGCCACTCTCAACCCTTCCAAGCATCAAGGAATAGTTCCTCCTAGCAACATGCCTTAAATATGTAAGACAAAGTCTCATTATTCTTATCTCTCAATAACAGTTTGGCTGCATCCTATCCAAGATTTATTTGTTTGTTTTTTTGGCCATATATGAGATGCTTAATGCTCTTCTCCAATAACACAGCCCAAAGACATCAGTTATCCTCTGTTATCTGTACTCATTGTCCAGCTCTGAGATGCATAGCAAGTGATCAGAAAGACTACACCTGTATCAAAGGCTCCTTAGACCTCAAATTGATATCATAATCTGGAGAGAACCCAAACTGCAGATTTTCCCTGTATAATGTGTCTCCTTATTCGTGACTGCTGGCACCAAGGATGTTAACTGTGGATCCAAGTAAGATGAAGTTGTTGACAGTTTCAATCTCTTCATTATCATATTGCCTATAATTCCAGTGGTCAAATTTTTTTATTTTCTTGATACTGAGATACAATCCATAGTGAAGACTGTATTCCTTGACCAACTGTCTCAAGTCATACTCACTTTCAGCAAGCAAGGTTGTGTTATAAGGCAGGTTATTGATGTGTCTCCCTCTCATCCTGATGCAGCATAACTCTGTAAAGTCCAATTTCTTGAATAATTTTCCTAGCATATAGATTAAATGGATATGGAGACAGATTACAGCCTTGATACTCTGCCCTCTTAGTTTTAAACAATTAAGTGATGTCCTGATTTATTGACACAACAGCCTCCTGGTCTAGGTATTGATTTTGTATGAGCACAATTAAGTGCTCTGGAACTAGCATTCTTCTCAAAGTCAGCCACAATTTCTTATGATCTATACAGTCAAATCTCTTTGCATAGTCAACAAAGCACAAATGGACATTACTGTGTTCTTTATTTTCAGCCAGGATCCATCTGACATCAGCAATGATGTCCCTGTTGCTGTGGCTTCTTCTAAATTCTGTTTAAACTTCTGGAAGTTCCCTATCTCTTTACTGTTAAAGACATTTTTCAATAATCTTCAGCAGCTTTTTTCTTTTATATGATATTGATGATATGGTTTGACAGTTTTCACATTTAGTTGGATAACTTTTGGTGGGAATGGGAACAAAGATGGACCAAATTTGGTTTTGACATGTATAACCATAGCCAGTTCTGTAATGGAAGCTTCTAAGTTGTTACGATATTGAAGAAGTTTCAGCAGAACCTGTACATAAGCTGAACTGGGAAGAAAAATATAGCAAAGCTTTATACATTTTGTTTCACATTATTCTTCAAACAATTGTATTTCATACAATCATTCCCATGCTTTGTTTTTGTTATTGTTGTTGTTGTTATTTGCCATCTAGTTGCTTTCAACTCATAGTGACCCTATGTACAACAGCCCTAAACCTTGCTCTGTCCTGTGCCAATCTCACTGTCTCTGACACACTCACCCCAATTACCCCAGTCACTGAATCAATCCACCCCATAGAGGGTCTTCCCCTCCTGCCCTGTCCCTCCATCCTCCCAAACATTATGTCCCTCTCCAAGGATTGGTCCGTCCTTACAACAGGTCCAAAGTATGTCTGATGAAGCCTCAGAATCCTTGCCTCCAAGGAGCAGCCCGATTTAACCCTTTCCAGGAAGAACCTGTTTGTTTTCTTAGCAGTCCATGGTACATTCAAAACTCCTCTCCAGCACCACAGCTCAAAGGCATCAATTCTCCTTCTATCCTCCCTAGTCATTGTCCAACTGTCTGATGCATGACAACTGATTAGAAACACCATGGCCTGTGTCAGGCGCACCTTAGTCTTCAGAGTTACACCAGTGCTCTTCAGTACTTTGCAGAGGTCCCTAACAGCAGACTTTCACATCACAATACTTCTTTTAATTTCCTGGCTGCTGGTGCCAAGAGTGTTGACTGTGGAGCCAAGCAAACTAAAGCTGTGAACAATCTCAATCTCTTTATCATCCATCCTGATGCTGCCAATTGGTCCAGTGGTGAGAATCTTTGTCTTCTTGACATTGAGCCTCAATCCATATTGGGGGCTGCAGTCCTTGACCCTCTGCAGCAAGCACTTCAGGTCCTCCTCACTTTCAGCAAGCAAGGTTGTCTCATCTGTATAATGCAGATTGTTGAAGGATCTTCTACCAATCCTGATACCACACTTCTCATAGAGCCCGGCCTCCCGAGTAATCTGTTCTGCATACAGGTTGAAAAGTTACGGAGATAGGGCACATCCCTGGCATACACCCTTCCCAATTTTGACCTATACAATGTTTCCTTCCTCTGTTCTGATGACTGTCTCCTGGTCCAAGTATAGGTTTCTCATTAGCACAATCAAGTGTTCTGGGATTCCCGTTCTTTTCAGAGTCAGCCACAGTTTGTTATGATCCACACAGTCAAACACCTTTGCATAATCAATAAAATACAGATAGACATTCCTCTGGTATTCACTACTTTCAGCTAAGATCCATCTAATATTAGCTACAATATCCCTAGTACCACTACTCCTTCTAAACCCAGCCTCGACTTCTGGCATTCATTCATGCCTTGCATTTTATAAAATTAATCACTGTTATACCTTATCCATTACTACCTTGTCTTTTCAAGTACCCTCTGGATCCTTTCCATTTCCTTCACCTCCTCTCTCCAACCACCAAAATGCACAACGCTGTAGTTTCTCTCACCCCTTCTCTCTTTATGTCCCAATATGTGTTTTGCTAGTTATCCTTCTATTTTACAATAGTGGTCTTATACAGTATTTGTCCTTATGAGACAAAATTTATTAACTCAGCTTAAAGCTCCAGTCTCTCACAAGTTATGTAGTATTTTTTCAAAATTGTTGCTCCTGAGTGCAACATAGTATTCCATTATATGAATGTACCACAATTTCTCAATCCATTTGTGGTTGTACATTTGGGCTACTTCCATGTTCTTGTGATGGTGAATAATGCTGCTATAAACACAGCTGTACAAATGTGTTCTAATTTCCTTAGAGTTTATTGCTAGTAGAATAGCTTTGTTACTGTTACTGGGGGGAGATGGTATTTAATTGTAGTTTTGATTTCCTCTCTCTTATTGTCAGTGATTTTGAACATTTCTTCATGTGTTGGCCATCTGAATGTCTTCTTGTGAAACGTCTTTCCATGTCTTTTGCCCATTTTGTAATTGTGTTATCAGTCTTTTTCTCATGGAGGCCCTTTAAGATTCTGCATACTTTTGTTATGAGACCCTTGTCTGAGATGATATTGCAAAATGTTTTTTCCTACTTAGCAGTTTTTCTTTCCAGTGTTGGGAAAAATTTCTAATGAGCACAGAAATTCAATCTTTAGAAAGTACTGTTTATCAATTTTATCTTCTCTGCATTGTGGATTTCTGGCTGTATTTCTCAGCCTCTTTATACCACAGAGTAGGCAATCTATGCTTGGTACCCATATGTCTCTTATGAACTTTTTGGTTTGGGGCTTTACTTCCAAGTATCTGGTACATCTTGAGTTAATTTTTGTGTGTAGTGTGAAATGTGAATACTCTTCCAGCTTTCTACAAGTAGCAATCCCATTTTGGCAGCACCATTTATTGAAGAAGTTATCATTTCCCCATTAGATAGGTTTTATTTCCTTTTTGAATATTAGTTGATCATAGATAGGAATGTTCATTTCTGTGTTCTTGAATCTGTTCCATTGATCTATGTACCTGTTATTGCACCATTACTATATTGTTTTGACTATACTGCTGTGTAGTAGGTTTTGCTGTCAGGGAGTGCAATGCGTCCCACTTCATTTTTGCTTTTCAGAAATACTTTGCTTATTTGGGATCACCTTCCTCTCCAAGTAAACTTAACAATTTCCCTTTCAATCTCCTTGAAAAAAAAAAAATGAGTCTGGTATCTGTATTGAGATTACACTGAATATGGACATTATTTTTGTTAGTATTGTCATTTTCACTCTTCCTTTCTGTGATCAGGGAATATTTTTCCATTTGTTTAGGTCTTTTATTGTGTCTGGCACAAATGTTCTGTAGTTTTCTTTATACAAGTGTTTTGTGTCTCCAGTTAGGTTCATTCCCAGTTATCTCAATTTGTGATTATCTATTGTAAATGGTATTACTTTATAGGTTTCCTTATCTGAGTTCTCTTTGTTACTGTAGAGGAATCCTACCGATTTTTGGACACTGATCTTATATCCTGCTGGCGGTTTCGTTTTTTTGGAGTTTTTTTGAGTCCTTGGACTTTTCTGTGTATGTTATAATATCATCTGCATATAGAGACAATTTAACTATCTCTTTTTCTGGTCTGTATGTCTTTTATTTCTTCTCTTGTTGTACTGCTCTAGCATGTATTTCCAATACATTATTGAATAGAAGTAGTGAGAATGGACATTCTCTTCTGGCCCCTGTTTACAAGGAAAATGCTTTTAGTCTTTCTCCATTGAGGATTATATTGGCTTTTGGTTTTTCATACATACTTTTCACTATGTTAAGGAAATCCCCTTCTATTTCTATTTTATTGTCATAATCAGTAAAGTATGTCAGATTTTGCCATGTTGAATTTTCTGCACCAATTACTAGGGTCATATGATTCTTTTTATTTGCATTAATGTGCTGAATTACATTGATTGTTTAGCCTATGTTGAACCAATCTTGCATACCTGTTTTGAATCCCGTTTGGTCATGATGAATTATTACTGTATTTTTAAATATTCTGTTGGCCAGGACTTTGCATCTATAGTCATGAGATATATGAATCAGTAGTTTTTGGGTTTGTTTGTGGTTTTTTGTTTCGTTTTGTTTGTTTTGGTAATATCTCTGCCTGGTTTTGGGATTAGAGTTATGCTTGCTTTACAGAATTTCTCTGGCAGTATTCCTTCTTTTTTATATTTTGAAATAATTGAAATAGAATTGATGATAAATATTCTCTGAATGTTTAATACATTCAGCCATGAAGCCATTTGATCTAGGACATTTTTGTGTGGGAGAATCTTTTTATGACCTGCTAAAAATCTTCTTTTGTGATGGGTCTATTCAAATATCCTACATCTGTCTCAATCTGGGTAGGATTTTCAATGAGTTTCAAGGAATTTGTCCATTTACTCTAGGTTCCCCCTCCCCCCCAAATTTATCAAAGTTTACCTTTTCATAATATTCCAATATTATTAATTTAATTTCCGCTAGTTCAATTGTGACACTACCTCTATCATTCCATAATTGAGTTATTAATGTCTTCTCCTTTTTCTCTTTTGTTATGTTTGCCAATGGTTTGTCAATTTAATGACTCTTTTGTGAAACCAGCTCCTGGTTTTGTTTTGGTTTCAATAGTTTTTCTGTTTTCTATCTCTCAATTTCTTCATCTCTTGTTTTTGGTTTGGTTTTTTTTTTTTTTTCATCTCTTGTTTTTATAATTTCCTTTTTTTAGAGGCTGTGGGATTAAACTGTTTCTCTTTTTCTATTTGATGAAGGTATTGATTTAGATTATGAATTTTTCTTCTTCATTTTTTTGTGTGTGTTTGCCCATTGCTATAAACTGACCTGAGGACTGCTTTAATTGCATACCACAGGTTTTGGTATGTTGCATTTCCATTATAATTTGTTTCAAAGAACTTTTATTACATTATTTATTCTAGAACCCAATTTTTTACTTACAGGGTATTATTTAGCATTCACTTTGACGGTTTTATAGCTTTATTATCGTTCTGATTAATTTCTAGTTTTATGGCATTTTGGTCTGAGAAATACTTTGCATTATTGCAATGCTTTTTAAATTTTTTGAGTCTTGATTTATGTTCTAATATGTAATCAGTTCTGGCAAATGTACTATGTACACTTAAGAAATAAGTGAATTGACTTTTAGTTTATGCAGTACCCTAAATACATCTACAAAGTCAGGTTGACTAAATGTATGGTTTAGATGTTCTCCATTCTTTGTTAAGCTTCTTTTGATTTGACTTATCCTTTGGTAAGGAGGATGTGTTAAAGTTTCCCACCACTATTGTAGTGCTGTCAATTTCTTTCTTCAATTCTGTTAACAGTTGTTTTATGTACTTAGCAAGTCTGTCATTTGGTGTATAGATGTTGACCAAGGTTATGTCTTCTTGATCTACTGTGCCTTTAATCATTATTTAGTGTCTTTCCTTATTTTTTTAATGGTGATTTTAATCCTGAAGACTATTTATAAGAGATTTCTATTGCCAACCTTGCTTTTTTTGTAGATGCCATTTGTTTGGTAGATATTTTTTTTTTTCAAACTTTGGTTTTGATTCTGTTTTTCTCTTTGTTTCTTAGATGTGTCTTTTATTCCAACATATTGATGGGCTTTATTATTTTTTTTTAAATTCATTCTGTTACTCTTTTTCTCTTGTTATGTGCATTTTGTTCATTCACTTTAAGTGTGATTATTATTAGGCCAGATTTTGCCATTGTTATTTTGCTGTGTTTCTTTTTTAGTTGTTTCTAGTTACTATGGTCCATCCATTTTTCTTTAGTGTCTCTGTGTGAAGGACTTCCCTTAGAAGTTCTTGTAGTAAAGTTCCTTTTCTTTTCTACAGTAGATCTAATTTCTCCTTCATATTTGATGGAGAGGTTTGCTGGGTACAGAATCCTCAGGTGACAGTTTTTTATTTCAACTTTCTGTATATGCCATCCCATTGTCTTCTTGCTTACATGGTTTCTGTTGAGAATCAGAACTTAATCGAATTTTTTCTTTGTCGGTGACCCTTTGATTTTCTTGTCCTGTTTTTAGTATCTTATCCTTATTTTTTGTTTCAGAGAATATGACTACGATATACCTTGATTTTTTTTTTTTTTGTTTTAGTCTATTTGGTGTTTGCTGAGTTTCTTGAATGTGGATTTCCTCCTTCTCCAGAATACCTGGCAAGTTTTCTTCTTGTACCTCTTCTCAGGTATTTCTCTGTCATGCCCGTCTTCTGGATTTCCAGTCATATATATGTTATTCCTTTTGATGTAACCCCTCATGATTCAAATGTTTTCTTCATTTTCTTTATGTCTAATCTCTGATTTTTCTTCCAGTATGTTTCTGTTGAGATTCTTCTCTTCCTGCTCACTGACTCTCTGTCCATCTCTTCTGTTCTACTATTTTATTCCGCCAACATGTTAGACAGTTGTACCATTTATAATACCCTGTATTACATTTCATGCATTCATGTTATTTCCAGTATTGTGTTGGCTGTAACCTTTCTATCTTGTGATGACTTTTTTAAGTTCTTGTGCCTCTTTTTCTATGGTTTCAATTCATTCTTCCATCTCTTGTATTTTCTTCTGTAGTTTTGCAAGTTCCTCCTCATCAATATATTTCTTCTCACTTCACATCTCGTTTGTTTTCTTCATAGTTTCTATTGTTTCTTCCATCATTTGCACCCTCTGCTGGAAATACTCAAAGAACTCCTTATATCAGTATATTTCTTTCATTTATCTACCTCTAGGGTATTCCCTTTATTTGTTGCTTCCATTGTTTCTTCCATTATTTGTACTCTTTTTTTGTAGCTGTTCATATGTCTCCATATCAACATATATCATCTACCTTCTTGACTGTGGAGTATTCATTAGATCTGAAATATTATCTGCTTTCATTGGAGACGGGTTTTTGTTTGTTTTTTTCCCTCACAGTTTTTGAAGCTGCCTGCTGCTTTCTCAACAGTATGTGAAGTTTTTCTTGATAAGTGTTTGTCCTGTTTCCAATGTGTATGTTATTGGTTTCTTTATAATGTTCTTGATTATTTGTCAGTTTAAAAATGTTAACTCTATTATTGAGTGGGTCACTCTCTGTACTGAAAGTAATTTCTGGAAAATTTTGCCTTTCCTAAATTCTTCCAAGTTCTTTCTAGTCTGCACTGCAGCCATGCAGGAATCTTGCTTTAATGTATTTCCCTAAACTCTATTGCTTTCTTTTGTCTATGTAATGTATAAGTTGCATGAGACCAGGTGTTCACTTGAGCAGTTCCTTTTCAGGGAGATTTTATGTCAGCTCTTTCTTGCAGCTCAGTGTGCCAATTGAGAAAGCTGGGAAAGCCTTTCCCCTTCCTGTGGCTCTGTTACCACAAACTCTCTTACCCTGGTTGGCTTCTGAGATGACCCCAGAGTCAAGAAGGCAAGAATTCCCCAATGGAGCAACATTGCCTTAGGGAATTTGCTCCTCATAAACACTCAAAATGCTAGCTCTGAGGAACAGTGTCTCACCTGATGCACTTCTGTCCTGAAGCTTAATGTATTCCCTTTGTCTCTGGAGTGACATGGGATCAGGGGGGACAACTTAGTAGTTTGTGTGAAGGTGGCTTTTAAGTCAGCCTCCCTCTCACAGGAAGCTGAGAAAGTCTTTTCCCTTCTTGTAGCTCTGTGTTCCAAACTCTCCTGTCCTGTTTTCCCCTGGAGAGGCAAGAATCTCCCTGTGGAAGGACTTATCACCAGGGAACTTTCCATCCACTCTCTTCTCATAAGCACCTGAAAGTGCTGGCTCTGGGAGCTGTGTATTATCTGATGCACTTTCACTCCTCTCACAAGGTACTTTTAAAAAACAAACCAATGAAGACCCTGGGGAACACAAGAGTACACTCTTTTAGCAATCACAAATTTTGCACAGAGCACAAGAGTCCAATCTGTTAGGAATCACAAATTTGGCACAAGACAAGGTAGTATTTTGTTTCCTAATGCATGTAGCAAGCCTGAAAAGAGAGTAGACTTAACAGCTGATAACAACAGCAATCCTATACTAAAAGCAAGTAATACAATTGTGACCTGGATGTAATAGCCATAGTGAAAAACAGTTTACTCACTCTCAAAAATAATACTAAAATCTGAGAAACTTTAGCCATATTTACATGTCAACCTTAATCACCTAATGTTCTAACAGATCATACCAGTTGTTTTCATACCTTGATATTTAATCATTTAGAAAATTAACAGATTGAAGGAAAATTTGTTCAATCTCATTTAAATGCCCACCTTTCTACTCTTGCCTAAGTCTAATCAAATATCAGTTATGAATATAGAAGCATGTAGCTAGTTATCCCTGTTTTATTGACTATGTAAAATAATTTGTTTAGACTTCTGAAAGTTGGTCTTTAAATACGGATGTCAAAAGAATTATTGTCTTTTGGAGAAAAGTACTGTGATTAGCTTTTGGAATACAAGAAGAACAAATTAAGTCTGTCTTAAAGAAAGTGGATCATAACAAATTATGGACAACATTAATAATATGGATCCTAGAACACTTAATTGTATCCATGCAAATTCTTTACATAAATCAGAAATTTCTTGTTTTAATAAAATAAGCACTTCAAGGTTTAAGATTAGGTTGTATATGCATTGGAGATGTATCCTCTCTCCAGAACTGTTAAATTTCTGTGCTAAGCAAATAATTCCAGAAACTGGACTGGGTGAAAATGGAAGGAAGACTCACCAACAACTTACATTATGCTGATGTTACAGCTTTGTTTTCTAAGAATGAAAAGGTTTGAAACACTGTAGAAGTTACTATTATCTTCAATATGGATTACATCTCAACATGAAGTAAACAAAATTCTTTACCACTTGGCCAAGAGACAACTATAAATGGAGAAAAGATTGAATTTGTCAAAGATTTAGTTTTACTTGGTTCCACAATCAGCTTCCAGGGTAACACAATCAAGAAACCAGAAGACATCAAACAATGGGAAAATCTTCAATCAAGGATGTCTCCAAAGTGCCAAAGAGTAATGATACCACTTTAAAGATCCGATCCAAGTCATGGTCTTATAAATTACCTGTTAGACTACTAAAAGTTGGACTATGAATAAGGATGTCAAAAGAATTCTTGCCTTTGAATCATGGTTTTGGAGAAAAGTACTGTGAATAGCTTTTGGACTACAAGAAGCACAAACAAGTCTGTCTTAAAGTGCAGCCAGAGTGCTTTTAAAGGCATGATGGTGAAACTTTGTCTCACATGCATTGGACATTGTTTTTATAATTTGTTCTTAGATGCTCCAGGCATGGTATTGAATAGAACTATTCCTTGGGGTGGGGGAAAAAACCCCATACACACAAACCACATCATTCTTGGAAAGGTAGATGGTCAGAGAAAGAACAGAAGACCATTAACAATATGGGTTTACCTAGTAACTGTAACAGTAGGATCAAGCATATGAGAGATGATGAGGATGGCATAGGATAGGGTAATATTAAACTATTTTATTATGAACTGTAATTGACTTGCTGGCACCTAACAAAAAATATAGAAAGATAGAGAATCATAACTAAGTATTTCTTCTGTGACTAAGAAAATAAGTTGTTGTTATGTGCTCTCAAGTCACTTGTAACTCATAACAATCATGAACTCTGCTCTAAACTGAGTTAATTTTATTCTCTGACACACACCTACTCCCCATTACCTAAATCACTGAGTCAATCCATCTCACCAAGGCTCTTCATCTCTTGCACTATGCCTCTGTCCTCCCAAGTGTGATATCCCTTTCCAAGGACTGATCCCTGGATGAACCTGTTTGTTCGCTTAGCAGTCCATGGTATATTCAGTACTCTTATCCACACCACAAACTCAAAGGTATCAGTTCTTCTTCTTTGTCATCATCCAGCTTTCCGATGTATAGCAATTAATTGTGAAGACCATAGACTGGATCAAGTGTACCTTAGCCTTCATACTGACATAATTGTTCTTCAGCACTCTGGAAAGGTCTCTGACAGTAGACTTTCCCAATGCAACTCATCTTTTCATTTCCTGGTTGCTAATACCAAGCAAGTTGATTGTGGAGCCTAACAAACTGAAACTGTTAGAAATCTCAATTTCTTCACCATTGCCAATCAGCCGAGTGGTGAGAATCTTAGTTTTCTTGATGTTGAGCTTCAATCCTTATTGAAGGCTGAAATCCTTCACCTACTGCAGCAGGTGCCTCATGTTCTCCTCAATTTCAGCAAGCAAGGTTGTGTCATCTGCATAATGCAGGTTGTTTATGAGTCTTCCTCCAATCCTGACACCATATCCTTCTCATAGAACCCAAATTCCTGGATTATCTGTTATGCATATAGATTGAAAAAAGTAAAGAACACATCCCTGGCATTCACCCTTCTCAATTTTAACCATGCAGTGTTTCCTTTCTCTGTTATGATGACTGGCTCCTGGTTCAAGTATAGTTTTTGCACAAATATAAAAAAGTGTTCTGGGATTCTTACTCTTCTCAGAGTTAGCCACAATTTGTTGTGATCAACATAGTCAAATGTATTTGTGTAGTCAATGAAACAATAGTCATTCTTTTGATATTCTCTGCTTTCAGCCAAGATCCATCTAACATTAGCTATAATATTCCTAATACTACAGCCTCTTCTAAACCTACCCTGCACATCTGGAAGTTCTCTGTTGATGTACTGTTCCAGTCGTTTTTGGATAATTTTCAGCAGAATCTTGTTTCCACACAATGTTAATTATCTTATTCAATATTTCCACACTTTGTCAGGTCACCTTTTTTTGGAATGAGAACAAATATGGATCTCTTCCAGTCAGTTCGTCAGGTGGTTGTCCTCCAGATTTCTTGACACAATTTGTTGAGTGTGTCAAAGGCAGTGTCCACTTGTAGAAATCTGTCATGTGATCTCAAACTGTCTAGGTTCTTATGCTGATCTCACATTCTAAGACTAATCCCCTAAATTTATCTTTTTTTTTCTCTGTCTGTGTGAAAGGTTCTGAGCTATCTGGCAGTTAGATTGTACAACTGATGCAAATCTAAATCACTGAGCATCTTATGGAATTTAAGGAAATCAATGTTTTTAAAAATCTCAATCCAAAACAAGTATTTTAAAACAAAAAAGCATATAATGACTTAAAATTTAATTTTTACATTTCAAGTGATTTTATTGCTTCAGGGCTATTTTTTGTGAAGAGATAAGATCAAAACAGGGAGCTTATTTTTCATAAAAGCCTATCTGACAGGTTTTTAAAAATTAATGTAGACCAACATTCAGGAACCAGAATGAGAATCCCAAGTTAAAGTTCATTTTCTCTGCAGAATATTTTTGTGCTATTTGTGTGTGTGTGTGTGTGTGTGTGTGTGTGTGTGTGTGTGTGTGTTTCTCTCCTCAATCTGATAAGTATTTCAGTGTGAGCTCATACTACTTTAGCCATGTAAATAGAATATTATATTTCTTTGTGGGTAATGATTAGCTTATACTTTGTAATTCTGATAATGTAATTTTGGCCTTGTTTTTCTTTTCTTCTTTGGTACATTTTAAGGTGATAACTTTTTCTTTCTTTACCAACTTACATGTTATCTCTACAGTCAACACTCATACTGGAGAAGAGTGTTGGATATACTATGGACTGCTAGGAGAACAAACAGGTTTGTCTTAGAGAGGGTATGACCAGACTGCTCCTTGAAGGCAAGAATTCTGAAGCTTCATCTGATACATGTTGGACATGTTGCAAGGCGGGATCAGTACTTGGAGAGGGATGTTGTGCTTGGGAGGGTGGAGGGACAGCACAAGAAATGAAGGCCCTGAATGAGATGGATTGATTCAGTGACTGGGGTAATGGGGATAGTTGGGTCAGAGACAAAAAGATTGGCACATGATAGAGCAGGGTTT
The DNA here is from genome assembly GCF_000299155.1 of Elephantulus edwardii. Lineage (NCBI taxonomy): Eukaryota > Metazoa > Chordata > Mammalia > Macroscelidea > Macroscelididae > Elephantulus > Elephantulus edwardii. Next base: position 18,772,025 of record NW_006399794.1, read on the forward strand.
AGGGCTGTTGTACATAGGGTTGCTATGAGTCAAAGGTGACTCGATAGCACATAACAACAAGAACAAAACAACCAACTCACATAATACTCTTCCACTCTCTGAAGTTCCAGACATGGGTTGATGTGTCAGCTTCTGTTTTCATTCTTTTTCATTGATGACATACCTTCCAAGGTATAGGAAAAGCAACATCTTTTAAAGCAGATAGAAAATTGTATCCCAGTACTCACTCTCTTATTTGTTTTGTTATGTAAAATAATGTTGTTGTGGATGTTCTGTTCCATCAAGTTGCCTGTGACTCAAAGAGACCCTATGTACAGCAGCCTTGAAACCTGCTCTATCATGAGCCAACTTCATTGTCTCTGACACACCTACCTTCATAACACCATTCATTGAATTAACCCATTTCATTCAGGGTCTTCCTCTCTTGTGCTGTTCCTCCACCCTTCCAAGCTTCATGTCCTTCTCTCAAGATTGGTCCCTCATTCCAAGATATCCAAAATATGTCTGATGGGTTTTCAGAATCTTTCCCTCCAAAAAGCAGCCTGGTTTCACCCTCTATAGGCTAAACCTGTTGGTTCTCTTACCAGTTCATGGTATACTCAATACTTTTCTCCAGCACCACAACTCAAAGGCATCAATTCTCCTTCTATCATCCCTAGCCATTGTCCAGCTCTTTGATCCATAGCAACTAATTGCAAAACCATAGCCTGGATCAGCCATTGGTCTCCCAACATACATTATTGCTCTACTGTACTTTGCTTTACTGTCCTTGAAAGCAAATTTTCCCAATGCAACTCACCTTTTCATTTTCTGACTGCTGACACCAAAAGTGTTAATTGTGGAGCCAAGTAATCTCTTCACTATCTCTCCTGATGCTGCCAAATGGCCCAGTGGTGAGAATCTTAGTTTTCCTGATGTTGAGCTTCAATCCATATTGAAGGCTGCAGTCTTTGACATTCTGCAGCAAATGCCAGAGGTCCTCCTCAGTTTCAGCAAGCAGGGTTGTATCATATGTTTATTCATCAGTCTTCTTCTAATCATGATGCCATGTTTGTTCTCATAGAGCCTAGCCTCCCAGATTATCTCTTCTCATATAGATTGAAAAGGTATGGAGATAGGATGCATCCCAGAGTACAACCTTTACAGATTTTGAACCATGCAGTCTTCCTTTTCTCTCTTCTGATGACTGTCTGATGCTCCAAGTATGAGCACAATTAAGTGTTCTAGGATTCCCATTCTTCTTAGAGTTAACCACAGTTTGTTGTGAATCACACAGTCAAATGTGTTTGTCTGTTGTTATTGATTGCCTTTGAATCGAGCACGACTCATACTGACCCTATGAACAAAAAAGGTCTGAAGCCTTTCTATAATTATCGACATTTATCAAAGTTAATAGAGTTTCGGAGGCATGTTGTTTAGGAAGTGGATGCTACTAAATCAAGGAAATATTCCTCTGATACTCTTGGCTTTCAGGTAAGATCCTTCTAACATGTGCTATAATATCCCTAGTACCACAGCCTCTTCTAAACCTAGCCTGCACATCTGGAAGTTCTCTGTCACTGTGCTATTCCAGTAATTTTTGGATAATTTTTAGCAGGACCTTGCTTGCATGTGATATTACTGATATTGTTTAAAAATATCCACACTGTATTGTTGTTGTTGCTGTTAAGTGCCATTGAGTCGCTTTCAACTCATAGTGAGTGCTCCTTATGCGAACCCTAAACACCGTTCTATCCTTTGCCAAACTCTCTGTCTCAAACGCATTCATTTCCACCGCTCCAGTCACAGAATCGATCCATCTCATCAAGGGTCTTCCTCTCTTGCACCGCCCCTCCACTCTGCCAAATATGCTGTCCCCCTCAAAGGACCAGTAACATGCCAAAAGTATGTCAGATGATGCTTCAGAACACTTGACTCCAAGGAGCTCTCCGCTTCACCTTCTCCAGGACAAACCTGTTTGTTCTCCTAGCAGTCCATGGTATATTCAACACTCTTCTCCAGCACCACAGCTCAAAGGCATCAATTCTCTTTCTATCATCCCTAGTCACTGTCCAACTCTCTGATGCATAGCACATAATCGCAAAGACTATGGCCCAGATCAGGTGCACCAGATCAGGTGCACCTTAGTCTCCAGCCTGATGTAGTTGCTTTTCAGTACTCTTGAGAGGTCCCTCATAGCCGACTTTCCCAATGCAATTCATCTCTTGATTTCCTGGCTGCTGTTACTAAGAGTGTTGACTGTGGAGCCAAGTAAACTAAAACTGTTAACTATCTCAATCTCTTCACCATCAATACTGATGCTGTCAATTGGCCCAGTGGTGGGAATCTTTGTTTTCTTCTTGTTGAGCTTCAATCCGTAGACAAGGCTGCAGTCCTTGACCTTCTGCAGCAAGAGCTTCAGGCCATCCTCAGTTTCAGCAAGCAGGATTGTGTCATTTGCATAATACAGGTTGTTGATGACTCTTCCACCAATCCCGATGCCACATTCCTCCTCGTACAGCCCAGTGTCTTGGATGATCTGTTCTGCATACAGATTGAAAAGGTATGGAGACAGAATAAATCCCTGGTGGACACCCTTCTTGATTTTGAACCATCCAGTGTCTCCTTGCTCTGTTCTGATGACTGTCTCTTGGTCCACGTGTAGGTTTCACATTAGCACAATCAAATGTTCTGGGATTTCCATTGTTCTCAGACTCAGCTACAGCTTGTTGTGATCCACACAGTCAAAAGCCTTTGCATAGCCAATGAAGCACAGATAGACATTCTTCTGGTATTCTTTGCTTTCTGCCAAGATTCATCTAACATTAACTATAATTTCTGTAATACCATGACCTCTTCTAAATCCAGCCTGAACATCTGCCAGTTCTCAGTTGACATATTGTTTCAAATGTTTTGGGATAATTTTCAGCAGAATCTTGCTTGTATGTGATATTAATGATATTGTTTGATAATTTTCACACTCTGTCTGGTCACCTTTCTTTGGAAAGGGAACAAATATCGATCTCTTCCAGTCAGCTGGTCAGCTTGTTGTACTCCAGATTTCTTGGCATAGCTTAGTGAGCACATCCAGGGCAGTGTCTGTTTGATGAAATATATCAATGGGTATGCCATCAACTCCTGGAGCCTTAAGACATCAGATCAAGGGCTAGTCAAGGGGAGAGAGGTGTTGAATGGTGTAGGTGGAATTAGGCAGGGATACTGGTGGAGTCGGGAAAGAGATGGGTCAAAATACACGTGGCAAGTATAGGTAACAACATTGAGTCTATTGGTCTATTCTTCTAACTGGGTGAATGTCTTTCATCTGCTTTTTTCTTTAAAATGCTTGTCTGTCAGATATACTATTATTTTAAAAAAGAAACACAAATTAAGACAGACAGAGGATTGGCAACCCACTTCTGAAAGAACAGATCTTCGAAAACCCTGTCTACAATAGAGCACACAGACTAGTACTTAGACTAGCAGATAGGGCGGCTGAGACTGAAATCTAAAATATGGAAACACAAAGAAGAAGGAACAGCTGTAAGCAGACGCTGGTGATTGGAACATGGAATGTGAAAAGCATGAATGTAGGAAAATTGGATATTGTTGAGAAAGAGATGGATCAAATAAATATTGACATACTAGGTATTGGCGAAGAGAGATGGCTTGGGTTGGGACATTTTGAATCAGCTGATCATATGATCTACTATGCCGGAGATGAAAAGGCAAAAAAAAAAAATCAGTTGGTTTCATAACTAAAAAAAGTCATTTCTAGATCCATTATTAAAAACAATGTGGTGAGTGACAGAATACTATCCATACACATACAAGCAAGTCCAGTGAATACCACTATCATTCAAATATATACTCCAACAACAAGAGCCAAAAATGGAGGAAATGGAAGATTTCTCCCAACTTTTGCAGTCAGAGATTGATCAAACATGCAATCAAGATGCATTGATAATAATGGGTGGCTAGAACACAAAATTTGGGAACAGGAAAAAGTTTGACTTGGTGACAGAAATGAGGCTACAGAGAGAATGATAGCATTTTCCACAATGATTTATTCATTGCAAATACCTTTTATAAGAAACACAAACTTGGGATATACACATGGATGTCACCTGATGGTATGCATAGGAATCAAATCTATTACATTTGTGGAAAGAATCACTGGACAAGCTCAATATCAGCTGTGAAAACCAGGCAAAGTGCTGATTGTGAGACAGACCACCAACTACTTATATGCAAATTCAAGCTGAAGTTGAAGAAAATTAAATCAATCCATGGAAACCAAAATTTGACCTTAAGTTGAATTTCCACTTCAATTTCCAAACCATTTCAGGAACAGGTTTTAGGCCTTCAGCACCAATGAGCGTAGAACAAAGGAGCTCTGGAAGGATATAAAGAATTTCATCCATTAAGAATTCAATAGATCATTACAAAGGCTGAAGGAAAAAAAGACCAAGTTGGATGTCAGGTGAGACTCTGAATATTGCATTAGAGTGCTGAGAATCCAAAGCAAAAGGGAAAAAAAAATAAAGAAATTAAAGAGCTGAACAGAAAATTTCGAAAGGCAGCTTGGAACAACAAAGCAAGATACTATAATGAAATGTGCAAAGAGCCGGAGTTAGAAAATCAAAGAGGCTGAACTTCCTCAGCATTTCTTAAGATGACGGAATTGAAAAACAAATTCAAGCCACGAGTGGCAATACTTAAGGTTCCTTTGGGTAGAGTGTTAAATGATCCCAGAAGATGGAATGAGTATACAGAGTCACTGTACCAGAAGGAATTAGCTGACACAAAAAAATTTCATGAAATTACATATGAGCAAGAACCTGTGGTGATGACGGAGGAAGTTCAATTTGCTCTGAAAGAATTGGCAAGAAAAAAGCCTCCAGGAGTTGACGGCATTTCAACAAACAGACACTGCCCGGGATGTGCTCAATAAGTTGTGCCAAGAAATCTGGAGGACAGCAAGCTGACCAGCTGACTGGAAGAGATCGATATTTGTTCCCATTCCTAAGAAAGGTGACCAGACAGAGTGTGAAAATTATCAAACAATATTAATATCACATGCAAGCAAGATTCTGATGAAAATTATCAAAAAATGACTGGAGCAACACGTCAACAGAAAACTGGCAGATGTGCAGCCTGGATTTAGAAGAGGTGGTGGTACTAGGGATATTATAGCTAATGTTAGATGGATCTTGGTAGAAAGCAGAGAGTACCAGAGGAATGTCTATCTGTGCTTCATTGACTATGCAAAGGCTTTTTTTAAAAAAAAAATTAATTTTAATGAACAATTACAGAGATTTTGGATTTCCATTCATTCATTGTTGCATTTTTTCTCCCTGCCCACCCCGCCCCCACAGTTTGCTCTTCTCTTTGAAAAGTAGAAGAAAAATTCTTTCATTGGTATACAACCCTGCCCCCCACCGCAAGTACACTCCAATATGCAAACTTCATTCTTGGCTCTTGTTATAACCATAATACCCAATCATATATCACTTTTAAACTGTTCTCTCCCTCATCTGTTCCAACGCAGTATACATAGTTTATCCAATTTTTCTCGGTCTCACCCCAACCCTGATGTCAGTCCTATTCAACAACAGTGGCATTTTGCAGTATTTGTCCTTTTGTGACTGAGATATTTCACTCAGCTTAATATGCAAGGCTTTTGACAAGATCGAAACCGAACAAGAACAGTATCTCTTTTTCTCTTTCCCTTCCCTTCCC
>NW_006399794.1:18777842-18780380 GCF_000299155.1 Elephantulus edwardii
TCTCTCTCTCTCTCTCTCTCTCTCTCTCTCTCTCTCTCTCTCTCACACACACACACACACACACACAAGTTTATTATGAATAATTTTTGACCCATGATGATCCCCTCTGTGTGGGATAGTACAGGATGTTCATGTATGTGACTTTTCAGCAACAAACTTCTAGAACTTTATTCATGTTTGAAATCACCATAAAGTTTAATAGTTTGCAATAAAAACTTTAGATAAGTACTAATAAACATAGGTCTCAATAGAGCTTTCAAATCAAACTCCATCAACTAGTTTGTAGGTGCATCTTAGAACATACAGAATTGCTGAACATCACTTCATCATTGTTTATTCATAGGACTTGAATGTAGGTGTTGGTGACTGACTCTGAGAAGAATGGAAATACCAAAACACTTGATTGTGATACTTGGGCCAGAAGGAAGCTTTAAAAACAAAGCAAGGAAACAGAGCATCTTTCAAAATTGGGAAGGTTGTATGCCAGGGACGTGTCATATCTCCATACCTTTTAAATCCATATGCAGAACAGATTATCTGGGAGACTGGGCTCTATGAGGAGAAATATGGTTATCAGGAATAGAGGTAGACTCATCAACAATCTTTGTTATGTAGATGACACATCCTGCTTGCTGAAACTCTGGAGGACCTGAAGTATTTGCTGCAGGTCAAGGACTGTGGCCTTCAATATGGATTGAAAAAGATTCTCACCATTGGGCCATTTGGCAGCATCAGGATAGATGGTGAAGAAATTGAGAATGTTAACAGCTTTAGTTTGCTTGGCTCCCCTATCAACGCTCTTGGTACTAGCAGCTGGGAAGTTAAAAGAAAAATTGCATTGGTAAAGTCTGCTGTCAGAGATGTCTCCAAAATACTAAAGAGCAATGATGTCAGTCCGAAGTCCAAAGTGCACCTGGTCCAGGCCATAGTCTTTGCAATTACTTGCTATCCATCAGAAAGTTGGACAATGTCAAGGGATGATAGAAGAAGAATTGATGCCTTTGAGCTGTGGTGCTAGTAGAACAAACAAGTTCATCCCAGGGAGGGTGAAGCTAGGCTACTCCTTGGAGGCAAGGTCTCTGAATCTTCATCTGACATACTTTGAACATGTAGCGAGGCGGGACCAGTTCTTGGAGATGGATATCATGCTTGGAAGGGTCGAGGGACAGCTCAGGAGAGGGAGACCCTGAATGAGATTAATTGATTCAGAGACTGGGATAATGGGTGTAGGTGTGTCAGAGACAATAAGATTGGCACATGATAGAGCAGGGTGTAATGCTGTTGTGCCTAGAGTCACTATGAGTCACAGACAACTTCACAGCACATAACAACAACAACGACAGAGTAAAAAGCAATAATCATATAGACATAAAATACAATAGCCTTTAAAAACAACTGACAAATTGTCTTTATCTTTTCATGAATACCAACGTTCTCCCTTAAATCAAGGACAACTAAAGTTTTCCTTTAATGTGTTAACATTTTTGAAATTAAAAACTCTTGAAAGTCAAGAAAGTTACAGATGGCATAAAGAGCTAAAAATAATTGCACATATGACCAATCAATCAATTAGCAAATAGTTTTTGATCCAAAAGCCTATTGTGTTCAAATCACCTTCCTAATGAATGTGTATGAAAATCTAATGGTATGTAGCTATTACTAGAGAATATAAATTGCTTTTGCTTTTCCCTCTCTCTTTCTTTTTGACTTTAATAAACAGACTGTGAGACTATTGTGTTCTTGAAATCATTTGGACTTGTTTTAGAAGAAAGATTACAGATGACATGGCCTGATTAGAGAGGACATTTTTTAAATAACTGCTTTCAAGTATTTATAAAGAGCCCGTTTCAGCAAAGCAGTAAGTAGGTCGGTGGGTTCATTATGATAGAAAGGTCAAGCAGTAAACTTGTTTCTTGATTGTTTCTCTGTAGATCAAACTGGGTAATTTGATAGTTTCTCCTTGATTGTAGTAAATCATTGCTTTTCTTTTTCCAAGAAATCCTTTCAAACAAAGCTTGGTACATTTCTCAATGCTCAATATATTTCTTTTACTGTAAAGATGCTCTTGAGTACTTTTGAAGATACATTTGCTTTTTCTTCTGAAAGTACTAAATGAGAAGTATCCTTTCAAATTCAATGTTCATATTACTCTTCACATACCCCCAGGATTTGTGACATTCATTTTTACGTGTGTTGAGAAAGAAAAAAGAAAGTATAACTGATGATTATTTTTTTTCTCTCTCTTTTCCTTTGCTGCAAGCGGCATTGTGGCCACCACTGATATTTACAAATACAGCACATTCAATGATCCTTCTAGACCATAATGTTAAAATTTCTTTCTGTAGTTCCAGTTCTTATTATGGAAATCCTAATCTATATTTTGTCACAAAACTATTGCCTATTAAAAACTTACTCAAATTAAGAAGTGACTGTTGTTATTGTTGTTATGTGCCGTCGAGTCCTTTGTGACTCATAGCGACCCTATGCACAACAGCCCTAAACCCTTATCTATCCTGCGCCAACCACACCCACACCGCC
>NW_006399794.1:18780780-18781322 GCF_000299155.1 Elephantulus edwardii
GTCTGCGCACGGCACCTTGGCCAGTCCCAAAGTTCAGAGCTGGCGTGGGGGGTGTGCACGAGCACGGACGGGGGTGGGGGGAGCAATGCGATACCTGAAGATGGGGGTCCTGGGTCAGAGCTGCAAGGGTGTGTCCTGATTCATTTCCACTCCCACCGTTCACTGCTTCTGCACACGGCACCTTGGCCAGTCCCAAAGTTCAGGGCTGGCGGGGGGCGGGGGGGCGCACGAGCCATGACGGAGGGGATCAAAGCGATACCTGAAGATCGGGGTCTTGGGTCAGAGCTGCAGGGGTGTGTCCCGATTTAAGTCCACTCCCACCGTCCACTGTGTCTGCGCAGGGCACCTTGGTCAGTCCCAAAGTTCAGAGCTGGCAGGGGGGGCGCACGAGCCATGTGGGGGGGGAGCAAAGCGATACCTGAAGATGGGGGCCTGGGTCAGAGGTGCAGGGGTGTGTCTGATTCAAGTCCACTCCCACCATCCACTGCGTCTGCGCACGGCACCTGGGCCAGTCCCAAAGTTCAGAGCTGGCGTGGGGGGTG
>NW_006399794.1:18782174-18799597 GCF_000299155.1 Elephantulus edwardii
CACTGCGTCTGCGCACGGCACCTTGGCCAGTCCCAATGTTCAGAGCTGGGGGGGGGGCGCGGGAGCCGGGTCGGGGGGGGCGGAGCAATGCGATACCTGAAAATAGGGGTCCTGGGTCAGAGCTGCAGGGGTGTGTCCCGATTCAAGTCCCTTACTGAGCTTCTTGAATTTGGGTATCCTTGTTCTTCATGATACTTGGGAAATTTTATCCTTTTCCATAATCTTCTCAGTATTTTCCCTGCCTCCTCTCCTATTCTGGTATTTCAATTATGTATATATTGTTACTTTTGATGAATTTCACAAAATTCTAATTCTTCATTTCCCTTTTGTTGCCTGTTTTTTCTTCTAGTATGTTCCCAGTGAAACTCTTATTTTACAGCTTGCTGACTGTTTTCACCTCATCTGTTCTGCATTTTTCTCCCTACAGTTTATTGGGAACTTCTGTTATTTTGATATTGATAGTTTTTATTTCATTTTTATGCATTACTGTTAATTTCAATAGGGTCCCTCTGAGTCGCCTATGACTCGACGGCTCTTAACAACAACAAGAACGTTAGTATAGTATAGTAAAATTTTTCTTCTAATTTTTTGCAATTTCTTCAATAGTTATTTATGTTCCTGCACACCAATCTATTTCTCCTGGCTTTTTGTCTCTGGGATATTTCTTTTACTTATGGCTTCTATTTTTCCTTTGTTTGCACCTTCTTCAGTAGCTGTTCATGTAACTCCATGTTGATGTAATTCTTCTACCTCCATATCTCTGAGTTATTCACTGAGTCTACAATAACTTCTGCTTTTTTAGAAGAAGCTTTGTTTTTTGTTTTGGTTTTAACTATGTTTGAGGCTGTTTGCTATATTCTTGGCATTATGTACCATCTTTTCCATAACAGACCTGTTAGTTCTCTTGGCAGGTCATGGTATGATCAATACTTTTCTCTTGCACAACTCAAAGCCATCAATTCTTCTATCATCCTTGGTCATTGTCTAGCTCTCTGATGCATAACAAGTAATTGCAAAGACCATGGCCTGCACAAGCAGTAATTTAGTATTTAGACTGACATCATTGCTCTTCAGCACTCTGGAGAGGTCCCTAACTTTCCCAATGCAATTCATCTTTTAATTTTCTGACCTCTGGTATACTCCTGGTATAAGCAAGTTGAATTGATAACAATCTTAATCTCTTCTCTATCTATCATGTTGCTGCCGATTGGCCTAGTGGTGAGAATCTACATTTTCTTGACATTGAGCTTCCATCCATATTGCAAACTACAGTCCTTGACCCTCTTTAGCAAAAGCTTCAGACTTTCCTCAGTTACAACAAGCAAGGTTTATTATCAGCATAGCACAGGTTGTTTATGAGTCTTCCTCCAGTCCTGATGCCACATTTCTACTCATAAAGTCCAGGCTGTTGAATGATCTGTTCTGCATAGAGATTGAAAAGGTATGAAGGTAGAACACATCTCTGACACATTCCTTTTCTGATTTTGAAACATGTAGTGTTTTCTTGTTCTATTCTAATGACTGCCTCCTGGTCCAAGTATAGGTTTCACATGAGCATAATCAGAAGTCCTGAAATTCCCATTTTTCTTAAGATCAGCCACAATTTGTTATGATCCACACAGTCAAATGCTTTTGAATAGTCAATCAAACACAGACATTCCTCTGGTACTCTCTGTTTTTGTCCAAGATCCATATGACATTGGCAATAATGTGCCTAGTGCCAAAGCCTCTCCTAAATTCAGTTTGTATTTCTGATAGTTCTCTGCTGATTTAATTTTCCAGTCACTTTTGTATAATCTTCATCAGGGTTTTGCTTGTGTGTGTTACTAGTCATATAGTTTGATAGAACGATGCTATGGGTAGAATATCAAATGATTCAGGAAATTTTAAAAGAAGATGGAAAGAGTATACAGAGTCGCTACAACAAAAAGATGCAGCTGACGTAGAAAAATTTCAAGAAACAAATATAATCAAGAGGAAGTAGTGAAGATGAAGGAGGAAGTTCAGACTTCTCTTAAGGATTTGGCAAGAAAAAAAATCTCCATAAAATGATGGAATACCAGTTGACATATTTCAACAAACATATGCTATCCTAGATGTGTTCACCAGGTTGTGCCAAGAAATATAGAGGAAAACTAACTGGCCAACTGACTGAAAGATCCATGTTTATTCCCATTCCAAAAATGGTTACCTGACAGAGTGTGGAAATTATTGTATAATACCACTCATATCCCATGCAAGCAAAATCCTGTTGAAGGTTATCCAGAAATGGATGGACCAGTATATTGACAGAGAACTATCACAAATACCAGAACATCCTTTTCTTCAGAAGAGGCCATGGCACAAGAGACATTATTGTCAATGTCAGATGGATCTTGGCAGAAAGCAAAGAGTTCCAGAGAGAAATCTATGTGTGGATCACAAACAATTGTGGTTAACATGAGGAAAATGGAAATCACAGAACATTTAGTACTGCTTATACAAAACCTATACTTGATCTAGGAAGCAGTCCTCAGAATAGAACAGGGAAACACTGCATGGTTCAAAGTCAGAAAGCAAATGCATTAGGGATGCATACTTTCTCCATATCTTTTCAATCAATATACATGACAGATCATTCAGGAGGCTGGACATTATGGATAGGAATGTGTCATCAGGATTTGAGGAAGACTCATCAACAACATGTGTTATGCTTGCTAAAACTGAGGCAGACCTGAAGTGCTTGGTGCTGAAGGTCAAGTATTGTACTCTCAAATATGGATTGAAGTTCAAAATCAAGAAAACAAATATTCTCACCAATGGAACAGTTGACAGCACCATGATGGATGGAAAAGACATTGAGATTGTTAACAGTTACACCTTGCTTGACTCCACAATCAACACTCTTGGCACCAGCAGTCAGGAAATCAAAAGGAGAATTGCATTAGATAAATTTGCTGTCAGAGACCTCTCCAGAATACTGAGATGCAACAATGTCAGACTAAGGTGCACTTGAAATTTTGAAGCTCTGCCTCACATACTTTGTGCACTTGTCCAGGAGGGACCAATCCTTGCAGAAGAACAACGTGCTTGGAAGGACTAAGCGAAGGACATCATGTTTGGAAGGGTGGAGAAACAGCACAGGTGAGGAAGATGACAGATGAGATGGATTGATACCATAATTAGTGAAGTGGAGTTAGGTTTGTTGGAGTCAGTGAGATTGTCTCAGGACAGGGCTGGCTACAGAGCTGTTATGCATAGGAGTCACAGGTGACTTGATGGCATATAACAACACAACAACAACAACAACTGCTGGATTTCTCTTTTTTGGAATGGGGACAAATATCAGTCTCTTCTAGAGGCTGAGTGGTAAGAAATTGCACTACAATCCCAAACGCATGCTGTTAAAATCTGCCAGCTGCCCCAAAGGAGAATAGGCAGTCTCCTTCTGTGTGATTAACTGCCTCTGGGGAAAAAAAAAAAAAACAAACAGAAAAAAAAACCAAACTGCTGGAGGAACAACTATGAGTTGGTTCCAACCTTACAGTACATAACAACAACAAAAAACATGTATTGTTATAGTCCACAAAACTTAAACAATAAAAACAGTCACTTCAGTTAATCATCTATCCAACTGTCCGATTAACTATGATAGAATATCCCTGTAGTATATTTTAGTGTAGCTTTAAATTATCCCATCAACGTTCATTTTATCATTTGTTATTAATTTTGTTTTGTTTTTCCCCATTTTGGGGGTCAGTTCAATTAAGCAGGCAAGGAGAATAGAACATTTAACAAGATTATAAAATGTAGATCACCAAGATCACTACTGGTCAAATCTTAATTACACTAGTAGACATATGTTCTGAGTTAGTGGTTTTGACTGTAAGTCCAACATTGTCCTTGATGAATCTCTGCCATTTTGTTCAAATATGAATGAGGTTTACCCTGTATATTTTTTACAAGCTTAATGTGTCCTCAAAAATTACATTCTATTTAAGAAAAAAAGTATAATTAAAGCATTTCTCATGAAGATCTACTTTATAGATTTATTCTTTACTAATTTGTATTTTTATCATACACTGGAATATTATGGTGTAATCTTTCATTATTGCTTGCCCTCATAACTTCCGTGACCTTACTCTATTCTTCTTGTATTAAACATACAATTATTTTTAAAAAACCCCAAATCTATTGCAGTTATTTCTAACTCCTAAGAGCTCTCTATCATGTTCCTCCAGCTATAAATCACAATGTTTCTTCCCCATACACTCGATTATTACCTAGCAAAGTCAGTTCTGGCATTCGTTCCCAGAGCTTCCAACCATAAAAGGATGTGTGTGCATGTATGCAGTATTGTATCTATCTACAAAAAGGCCAAGTCCTCCATGATTTCTTAGCTATGTATTATGTGAAGGTCGTGGAATAATATAACATTAGTATAAATCATGAGAGGCTATCCATGCTTATGAGGCTATAAAATTAATAGTAAGAGAGACATGTGCACAGTTAAATACAAGTAAAAGGAGAGTGAGGTATAAGTAATAATTAGCTAGGGAATCTTAGGACAAGAATGCATTCATTTACTCTAGAATCTTGAGAAAGCTTTGTGTAAATAGTATTGGACTACAGGCTTGATTTTGAAAAGTATCTTAGTAAATCACAGCATGAGTAAAGAATTGATACAAGAATAAAGAGAGCAACAAGGCCTAAAAGTGTATCTTTAGAAAAGAACTGAAATAATAATAGACTTTTACCAAATCTTGCAAAAAATGAATGAAATGTAATCAAGAATGCAAAAGTTGGAAATAGTAGTTGGAAAGTACAAGCTTGATGATAAAAATGAAGCTTGCAATAGAATGATCAAATTTTATATTTTGCATGATTGCATCATTGCAAATATGTATTTTTTAAATCTTGTACTAGTTTATTTAAAAAATTTGAACACATTGTTTTTGAGAACAGACTATTTCAATTTCCTTCACCACTCCACCCATCAACTTTATACCTAGATCTCACATGATGGGCTGCATAGGTATCAGACTGACTACATCTGTGGACGGAATTATTGAAGAAGCTCAATATCAGCAATCAAAACTAAGCAAGGGGCAGACTGTAGGTGAGATTATCAATTACTCAAGTACAAGTTCAAATTGAGGCTGAAGAAAATGAAAATATGTCCATGAGGAAAAAAGATATTAAAATCTTGCATCTATTCCATCTGAATTTCAAAATCATCTGAAGAATAAGTGTGAAGGATTGAACACCAAAAATTGAAGACCAGGTGAGTTATGGGATGATATCAAGAATATCATCCATGAAGAAAGTAAAAGGTCATCACAAAGACAGAGGATACAGAAGACAAAGCAAAGTAATAAAATGAAATGTGCAGAGAGCTGGAATTTGACAATAAAAAGAGAAGAACTCATTCTGCATTTATCAAGTTGGGAAAACTGTCAAACAAATGTAAACCATGAGTCACAATATTGAAGATTTTATAGGCAGTATATTTAATGAACCAGAAAACATCAAAAGAAGATACAGGAAATGTACAGAGTCATTGTATAAAAAATAACTGACTTAATATTTAAAATTATTGACAAAACATAAGGCCCCAGGTATTTGATGGGATAAACAACTGACTTGTTTCAATTAACAAATGCAGACCTGGATGTGCTCATTTCTGTGCTAAAAAATTTGGAGAACAGCTGTCTGCTAACAGTTTGGAAGAGGCCCATATTTGTTCCCATTCCCAAGAAAAGTGATCTAACAGAATATTAAAATTATTGTACAATATCATTAATATCACATGAATACAAAAATATACTGTTGAAGATCATTATGAAATGGCTGGAACAGTAGATATCAGAAGAATGTCTATTTATGCTTTATTGACCATGCAAAAGCACTTGACTTTGTGGATAATAACAAATTATGACTAACATTCAGAAGAATGGGAATTACAGAGCACTCAGTTGTGCTCATGGGAAACCTATACCTAGACAAGGAGGCTGTTGAGCGAACAGAGCAAAGGAACTACATGGTTTAAAATGAAGAAGGGAGTGTGTGAGGATTATCTTCTCTATATATACCTATTCAATATATATTCTAAGCAAATTATTTGAAACCTGGATTCTATGAAGAGAATTCTGTGTCATTAGGATCGGAGGGAGACACATCAATAACTTGTATTATGCAGATGAAAAAGTCTTACTGAAACTGAGGATGGGCTTAAGCATTTGCTGCAGAGGGTCGAGGATTTTAGCCTATAATATGAATTGAAGCTGAAAATGAAGAGAACGTGAAGCATTTATTGCAGAAGATCAAAGAATACAGCCTTCAATATAGACTGCATCTCAATGGCATAAACCCAGATTCTAACCACTGGATCAATAGGTAGCATCATGCTAGATGGATAAAATATTGAAACTGAACAACTTTGTCTTACTTGGATCCACAATTAATATCCTTGGTACCCGTAGTCAGGAAACCAGGAGACATATTGTGCTGGGAAAGTCTGCAATTGGGGGCCAAATTACTGAGGAGTAATAATGTCGGTTTGAGGACTAAGGTGTGTCTGATTCAAGTGATGGTCTTTTCAATCACCTAATGACAACAAAAATAACAGTGAAATACTCATCCCATTGTGAGATGTATATATCACAATGTGTACATTGAGTGAGCTATGGTGACCTGCTAGTAAAGAAATGTGTTCCCAAGTCAAAGGTATTATTGTTATGTGTTATCGAGTCAAGTATGGCCCATAATGACCCTATGTACAACAGATCTAGATCTGAACTCTGTCATATGTTAGCCATCCTCACACTTCTAACACACTAAAGACAGTCCATTGTGACAGGTCGAGGGTCTCCCCCTCCTTTGCTGACTCTCTAGCTTTCTGAGCATCATGTCCCTCTCCATAGAATAGGCCCACTTAGTAACATGCCTGAAATATGTGAGAAGTCTTATTATCTTTGCTATACATATTTTTTATTTTGGCAGTCCATAGGATGTTCTGTGTTCTTCTCCAACACGACAACTCACAGAAATCAACTATTCCTCTATCATTTTTATTCATTGTCCAGCTCTTAGACACAGCAATTGATCAGAAAGACCATGGCCTAAATCTGGCATATTTTACTCCTCAAACTAACATCATTGTTCCTCAATAATTTGAAGTGGTCCCTGACTGTAGACTTTCCCAGTGTAAAGTGTCTCCTTATTTTCTGACTACTTGTACCAATGATGTTAATTGTGGATCCAAGTAAGATGAAGTTAATAACAGTTTCAATCTCTTCTTCAAAGTCCAGTTGTAAGAGTCTTTATTTTTTTACATTGAAATGCAATCTATACCCTAAGGCTGCATTACTTGATCTTTTACAGGTGTTTCAAGTCTTCCTCATGTTCAGCAAGCAGGGCTGTGTCATCTGCATAATTCAGGTTATTGATGAGTCTCCCTGCAATGCTGATGCCACATTCCTCTTAAAGTCCAGTTTCTTGAATAATTAAATAGGCATGGAGAGAGAATACAACCCTGATGTATGCCATTCTTAATTTTAAACAATACAGTTTTCTCCTGCTCTGTTTGCACCACAGTCTCTTGGTCAAGGTACAGGTTTGACATAAGCACAATTAAGTGCTTTGGGACTCCCATTCTTTTCAATGTAGGCCACAACTTGCTATGATCCACACAGTTAAATATCCTTGGGAAGGATACTTGGGCTTAAATCATGACTCTGAGATGTTTGTATATCTCTAAGGAAATTATTTCACCCTTTTCTGTTTTTGTATTTGGTTTATTCTATTTATCTCATTATGATAGACTATGTATAGGAGACTGGTCTTCATCAGTTGGATTTTAAGTGTCTTCCAACTTGAGGAATTCATCTTCTGGTGTTATCTAATAATGTTCTTCTATTGTCCATACGGTTTTTGATGATCTATTATTTTAGTAGTGAATGGTTAGTTCTGTTTCTTAGTATTAGTCTGGAAGTAACAGTGAAACTTGTCCACCAGGAGTGATCTTGATGGTATTTGAAATATCTAAAGAATGTCTTCCAGCATCAGTGCAACACCCAGTGAAGGACCTTCATCTGTTGATGTGACAAGGCCAAAATTAGGAGAAAATACTATGAACATCTATTAGTACCTGTAGCATAGACTATAAGAAATATGAATCTAGGAATACAGGAAGGAGCTACAAATTAGGTGCAAGGCATAAAGATCAATATCCTAAGCATTAGTGAGCTGAGAAGGACTGGTTTTGGTCATTCTGAATCATAGAATCAAATGATGTACTATGCCAGAAATAAAAGACGAGTAGTGGAACATTCTTCTTCAAAATGAGCCTTTCAAGATCCATGCTGATGTACAATGTTGTAAATAACAGGATAATGTACACATTGTATCAACAGGAGGTCATGTTAATACAACTATTATTCATATATATATATCTCAACCAAGAAAGATAAAGATGAAGAAATGGAGAATTTCTAGCAACTTTTGCAAAATTTTCTGAATTTGATCAAACATGTATGTAATCAAGTTTCATTAATAATAATTGATGACTGTAATACAAAAATGGAAAACAAAGACAAAGGACCAATAATGGAAAATATCCCCTTAATGATAGAAATGTTGCTGGAGATTGCATAATAGAATTTTATACAATGATTTATAATTTTAAAACATGAACAGTGACTAAATACATGGACTTCAATTGATAGACAATACAGTGCAGAAATCAGAATGATTACATCTGTGCAAAGAGACATTGGAGAGGCTCAGTATCGGCAGTTGAATCAGGCAGAGGCTGACTGTGGAACAGACCATTAACTGTTCATATGTAGGTTCAAACTAAAGTTTAAGAAATTGAAAACAAATCAGTGAGAAGCAAAGGATAGATCTTGAGTCTATCAAAATCAAATTTAAAAATCATCTTAAAAATAAATTTGATGTAATGAACAATAATGACTGAGGACCAGATGAGTTGTTGAATGACATGAAGGATATTACCTATGAAAAAAACCAAAAAGTCATTATAAAGACAGTGAAAAAAAACAGAAGACAGAAATGGATATCAGAAAAACTCTGAAACTTGCACTGAAATAAAATAAAACTAAAACAAAGGGAAAGAAAGCTGTGGTAAGAGAGTGGCATGGTATATTTCAAAGGGCAGCTCCAAAAGACAAAGCAAAGTATTATAATGAAATGTGCAAAGTGTGGGAGTTAGAAAACCACAAAGGAAGGACACATTCAGCAGTTTTCAAGTGAATGAACTGAAGAACAAGTTTAAACCTCTAAGTATAACACTGAAGAACTCTGTGAGCAAAATTGTCAATAATGCAGGAAACATCAAAAGAAGATGGAAGGAAACCAGAGTCATTGTGGTAGAAATAATTGGTCCACACTGAACCATTTAAGGATAACAACCAGTAGTACTTAAAGAAAATGTCCAAGCTGCACTAAAAGGGTTGTTGTTGTTGTTATGTACCGTTGAGTCGCCTGCGACTCATAGCAACCCTATGTACAACAGCCTTAAACTCCGCTCTGTCCTGTGCCAATCGCACCGTCTCTGACACTCCCATCCCAATTATCCCAGTCGCTGAATCAATCCACCTCATAGAGGGTCTTCCTCTCCTGAGCTGTCCCTCCACCCTCCCAAGCATGTTGTCCCTCTCCAAGGACCGGTCTCTCCTCACAACATGTCCAAAGTATGTTAGAAGGAGCCTCAGAATCCTTGCCTCCAATGAGCTACCCGGTTTAACCCTTTCCAGGACAAATATGTTTGTTTTCCTAGCAGTCCACGGTATTCTCAATACTCTTCTTCAGCACCACAGCTCAAAGGCATCAATTCTCCTTCTATCCTACTTGGTCATTGTCTAACTCTCTGATGCATAGCAAGTGATTGGGAAGACCAAAGCCTGTATCAGACGCACCTTAGTCTCCAGAGAGACACCATTGCTCTTCAGTACTTTGGAGAGGTCCCTAACAACAGACTTTCCCATGGCAATGAGCCTTTTAATTTCCTGGCTACTGGTGCCAAGACTGTTGACTATGAAGCCAACCAAACTAAAGCTGTGTACAATCTCAATCTCTTCACCATCCATCCTGATGCTGCTAATTGGTCCAGTGGTGAGAATCTTTGTCTTCTTGACATTGAGCCTCAATCCATATTGTAGGCTGCAGTCCTTGACACGCTGCAGTAGGCACTTCAGGTCCTCCTCAGTTTCAGCAAGCAGGGTTGTGTCATCCGCATAACGCAGGTTGTTGATAAATCGTCCACCAATCTTGACCCCACATTTTCCTCATAGAGCCCAGCCTCCCGGATAATCTGTTCTGCATATTGTAAAGGTATGGAGATAGGACACATCCCTGGCGTACGCCCTTCCCAATTTTGAACCATGCAGTGTTCCCTTGCTCTGTTCTGACGACTGCCTCCTGGTCCAAGTATAAGTTTCGCATTAGAACGATCAAGTGTTCTGGGATTCCCATTCTTCTCAGAGTCAGCCATATGATCTACACAGTCAAATGCCTTTGCATAGTCAATGAAATACAGATAGACATTCCTCTGGTATTCCCTGTTTTCAGCCAAGATCCATCTAACATCAGCTACAATATCTCTAGTACCACAACCCCTTCTAAACCCAGCCTGGCCTTCTGGTAGTTCTCTGTTGATGTGTTGTTCCAGTTGTTTTTGGATAATCTTCAGTAAAATCTTGCTTGCATGTGAAATCAGTGAGATTGTTCTGTAGTTTCCACATTCTGTTGGTCACCTTTCTTTGGGATAGGAACAAATATAGATCTCTTTCAGTCAGTTGGCCAAATGGTCATTCTCCAGATTTCTTGGCACAACTTGGTGAGCACATCCAGGGCAGCATCTGTTAACTGAAATATGTCAATTGGTATACCATCTATTCCTGGAGCCTTATTTTTTGCCATGTCCTTCAAAGCAGCCTGAACTTCTTCCTTCATCACCATAGGCTCTTGCTCATATGTTGTTTCATGAAATTCTTCTTTGTCTTCCAATTCCTTTCGATACAGTGACTCAGTATATTCCTTCCATCTTCTTTTAATACTTCCTGGATCATTTAACATTCTGCCAAAAGCATCCTTGATTATAGCAACTCGAGGTTTGAATTTGTTCTTTAGTTCCTTGAGCTTAAAATATGCTTAGCAAAAAAAAAAAATTCTCTCCAAAACTTATGGAATACTTATTGAGTTGGTTTAGGAAACAGATTCAATCTTACACATTCTCAACATTAGACATATTAGTCTCTCAACAAATATTAAAGACAGCTGCCTATCTAACTAACTGGAAGTGTTTAATATTTTTCTTCATCCTCCAAAATGGTGATCCAACAGAATGTAAAATTATTGAGCAATATTAATGTCACATTAAAAAATGGCTGGAACAATGCAGCAATGCATATATCTGGGTGGTAGTTCTTGATTTTTAGGATATATTCCCAGTAGTGCAATTGCTGGGTGAAATGGTATTTCTATTTCTAACTTTTTGAGAAAGCATCATACTGCCTTCCATAGTGGTTGCACCATTTTACACTCCCATCAACAGTGAATAAATTTTCCAATTTCTTCACAACCTCACTAGCATTTGTTGTTTGCTGCTCTGTTGAATTTTACTATTTTTACTGGGTGAGATGATATCTCATTGTTGTTTTGATTTGCATCTCTCATAGAGCTAGGGATTTTGAACAATTCTTCATGTGTTTGTTTGCCACTTGAATGCCTTCTTTTTGAAGTGTTTGTTCATATTCTATGCCCATTTTGAAATTGTTTACCTTTTTTTCTTATTGAGGGGCTGGGTATTCTATAAATTCTAGATATAAGTCCCTGATCAGACATGCATTACCAAATATTTTTTTCCCAGTCTGTGCCTTTCCTTTCTACCCTGTTGGAGAAGTTTTTTGATGTGCACAGGTATTTGATTCTAAGAAGGTCCCCTTCATCTATTATATATATTCTCTCCTCTCAATGAATGGATAGAGAAGCTGTGATATATTCACACAATGGAATATTACACAGCACTGAAAACCAAGGAACGAATAAAATATAAAATGGGTGACCCTTTAGGACATTATGCTGAGTTAAATATTTCAGTCACATAAAAGACAAATACTTCATAATGCCACTGTTATAAAATAAGACTGGCATGAGGCTTTGGGGGAAACTAAAAAAAAAGAGGTGACAAATAATAAACACTGCATTTAAACAGAAGAGGGGAAGAAACTGTCTAAAAGAAATACACTACTAGGTATTATTTGTAAGGAAACAGTCCAGAATAAGAGGTACATAGAAAAGAGGAGTAGATGGTGGAAGAAAGGAAGAAATTCTACAACAATGAAATAATCTTTTTAAAGAGAAAAGTAAACTGGGGTGGAGGGTAGGGAGGAAAATGTGCAGCAATGAATGAATGGAAGTAAAAATTTTATGTAATTGTTCTTTAAAATATCAATTAAGAAATCGCTGGAAGAGTACATCAATAGAGAACTGACAGAAATTCAAGCTGGATTCAGAAGAGATTAGGGCAAAAAAAGACTGACATCTTTGCGGATACCAGATGAATCTTGGCTAAAAGCATAGAATATCAGAAAGGTATTCACTTGTGTTTAATTGATCATGACTCTTTAGATCATAACAAGTTATGGCTAACATTGAGAAGAATAGGAATTCCAGAAAACAGACATAACTGTGCTTATGTGAAACTGCTATATCAACCAAACAGCAGTTGTACAAACAGGACAAGTGACACTGCATAGCTTAAATCAGGAAATGTGTACATCAGGGTTGTACTTTTTCTTCATTCTATTTTAATCTATACTTTGAACAAATCAATCAAGAAGCTAGATTGTATGAGGAAGAATGTGGCATCACGATTAAAGGGAGACTCATCAACAACCAGTGTTACACAGATGTTATAACAGTGTGTGCTGAAAATGAAGAAGATCTTAAGCATTTCCTACAACATGAGTTACATCTAAACATCAAGAAAACAAAAATCCTCACCACTGGACCTACAACAACATCAAGGTAGATAAAGATTGAAATTGTTCATTGAATTGTGATTTAATTTTACATGAATCCACCATGAGCATCTATGGTAACAGCAGTCAAGAAATAAAAAAAGGGTATGCAGTGGGGAAATCTGCATTCAAGGACCTCTGCAAAGTTCTGAAGAGCAATAATGCCTGTTTAAAGACTAAAGTGTTCCTGATCTAAACTGTAATATTTTCAATTATTTCCATGTACCTTAAAGTTGGATATTCAATTAAAAAATACCAAATAAGAATTGATACCTTTGAGTTGTGATGTGGGGAAATAGCATTAAATATACTGTGGATTTCCAAAGAACAAATCAGTCTTGAAGGAAGTGCAACCAGAGTGCTCCTTAGAGGCAAGTTTGGTGAAACTTTGTCTCACAAAGTTTTTGTCCCCCTTGACATTTTCTTTCCTTTCCAGTAGGCAATTATGTTGTAGTGAAAGGGTCTAGTGTTATTAGGGTTACCAGAGGTCCAGAAAAAGACACACAGGCTAGGAATCAACCACTTTAACTTAGCTTCCACTTCAACAGAGTTTGACAGAGTTCTTCCTCACCTCTTTATGCTATCATGAAGCAACACTTTGTATTCTATTTAAAATCAAAACCAAAAAACAAACAAAAAATTAAAAAAAATACACGAAAAACCCCCAACACGTTTTCAAAGTTAAAACTGGTGATAATAAAGTTTGAGAGTGGAAATAAAAATATATACTTGGAAATACAAAATACAAGGTTTTCTTCAGCAACCTTTGGAGAAAATTGTCAAATATCTCTTGATTTATATACATTATATGGCTTTGCACTCTTAGTTTATTCAGGCTCAAGGATCCTTCTGCTGTTTTACTTGAATAAATCTACTGTTAACTTTCTTTCTGTCTCTCCTTTGCATTCTTTACTTTTCTAGCTTTTTAAATTATTTTCTTTTCTCCTTTTAAATATTTACGGGCTGAGTGGTTCTACTTTGTCTCATATACTTTGGACATATTCTCAGAGGGAATAAATTCTTGAGGAGGCATCATGCAGGGAAAGAGAGAGAGTTAGAGGAAGACCCTCAACAACATAGACTGACACACTGACTTTCACCATGGACATGAATATGATAGAGATTGTGAGGGAGGTGAAGAACAGGGCTAAGTTCAGATCTATTTTTTCATAGGGACATGATGAGTTAGGTCAATAGTACCTAAAAATATAAACTCCCTCCTTATGTAGAGAAGATATATTAATAGTATTCATTAATATTAAAATTTACACACCAAACACCAAAGACTAAGAAAAGATAAGCGGTTGAAAATTATTTCTTGGTGATAGAAATGACATTAGAGGAGTTTGTGCAATAGAATTTTAAAAGACTAATGATTTATTCTTCAGTAATATCTCATGGACCATCAGAAAGAACAAATGGATATGTCTTAGAGAAAGTGCAGCCATAGTGTTCCTTGGACCAAAGATGGCAAAGATTAGTTACTCATAGTCTGAACATTTAGCTAAGCTATGCTATTCCTTGGAAAGGAATATCATGTTTAGAAAGATGTAGGGTCAGCAAAAGATAGGAATTCCTCCCCTCGCCACTGAGATGGATTGATACAATCAATGGGGTCAAGTGTGCCAAAGATGGTGAAAATGGCGCAGGATAGGACTGGGTTCATATCTGTTATAATCGTGGGTAACTTAGTCATACTTGGATCAATGATCTCTAACAACAACAATGACAATAAAATGGTAAAAGAATGTAAGGTGAGATCTTATAAATCCATCCTTACTTCTATGAAGTAGTCTTGCTTCATTTATCTTAGATACAGATTTGTATATTGTGAATTTGTGAAAAATAAGGTTCAAGAACTTACAACTTACAAAATACCAATTGCAGTATTTCCACAAACAGATGCAATCCTTGAAATTGCTCATTCATCTGTGTAAAAAAACCTGCAAGCTGTCACCAAATGGCTTAGAGACATTAATATTTATACCTATTAAAAATAAGTGACTGAATATAATATAAAAATTATAAAGCGATAATATTAATATCATAGATTAGTCAAATCTTATTGAAGGAAAACAAGAGGTCATCGAATAAGGGACATCCCAGCTTATGCCAGATGGATTTTGGTTGAAAGAAAAGTAGATAATGCCAGAAAGATATTTACTTGTGCTTTATTGACTATGTCAAGGCCTTTGATTTCATGAATCATAATAAATAATAGATAACATTATAAAGAATTGATAATTACAGAACACTTAACTGTATTTAAACTATGCAGAAGGTGTACATTGACCAAAAAGCAGTGATTTAAATAGAATAAAGAACTGTTGAATGTGTTAAAATCAAGAATGTTATGCACCGGGTTATGTCTTGTCACCATATTGTTCTATCAATATCCTGAGCAAAAGGTTTGAGAAGATGTACTAGAATTGAGAGAAAGCTCATTCTCATTAATAATATTTGCTATACATATGATCCTATGACTAAAGAACACATGTAAGCTGTGAGTTCCAATGCTTAGGGATGGTACAGGCAGAACATTGAATGATACAGGAATCATTAAAAGAAGATAAAGGACTTAAGGAGTCACTGTACTGAAAAGAATTGGCTGGTACAGAAGAATTTCAAAAAACAACATATGAGCAAGAGGCAGTGGTGATGAAGGAGGAAGTTCAGGATTCTGTGAAGGACTTGACAAAAATAAAGCCCCAGGAATTGATGGAATATGAATTGACATATTTAGCAAATAAGTGCTGCTGTGTGTGTGCTCACCAGGTTGTGCCAAGAAATCTGGAGGACAGCTACTTGGCTAACTTACTGCAAGAGATGTATATGTATTCCCATTCCAAAAAAAAAGGTGACCCGACAGAGTGTGGAAATTATCAAACAATATCACTAGTAAAATATCACTAATATCACTAGTAAAATCCTGCTGAAAATTATCCAGAAATGACTGGAACAGTACTTTGACAGAGAAATACTAGAAATACAGGCTGGGTTTAGAAGAGGCCGTGGCACTAGGGACATTATTGCCAATATCAGATGGATCTTGGCAGAAAGCAGAGTGCCAGAAGAATGTCTGTGTTTCATTGACTATGCAAAGGCACTTGCCTGTATGGAGCACATCAAATTGTGGCTAACCTTGAGGAAAATGGAAATCCCAGAACACTTGATTGTGCTTATGTGAAATCTGTAGAGTCATCATATGTTGCAGGCGACTCAATGGCATATAAAAATAACTATATACTATATTGATTTTTAAAAATTTCTTTTATTTAAACCTCTTGCATAGAGTAAAAAATACCTCAGGGTGGGCCTTTGTATTTCAAGTTGGTTGTTATTATATTTTGGAGAAACATTGTTCCAAGTGGTACAGCACTCTTCTGTCAATATGCTGTACTGAGGTAATCTGGGGTTGCTGTGATGCTGAACCTTGTGCCATTGGGGAGTCAAATGCCATAGCAGGTACCCATGGTGGACAGTGTTGGGTGGAGCTCCCAATTTAAGACAGGTTTGGAAGCAAGAGTGAGATCCACTTCCTAAACAACATGCCTCTTGAAACAATGAACTTTAATAAATGATGATAGTTATAGAAAGGCTCCAGGCCTTTGGTTCATAGGGTCACTATGAATTGTGCTCGACTAGATGGCAATCAACAACATCAACATGCATATGACACAACTTTGCTGAAAGGAAATGAAAGGACAATTGAAGTATTTACCAATGTAGTTAATATGGAATACACATAGACATTGATAAAACAAAAATCCTAACAACTGGACCAATAAGCATTATGATAATTGAAAGATAGATTAAAAATGCCAAGAAATTAATTTTAATTGAATCCATAATCAATAACCAAAGAAGAAATTGAAAAATGTATTGAATTTGACAATTCTAAAAATGACCTCTTTAAAGCATTTAAGAAAAATTATTTCACTTTAAATATATGAGTCTGATTCTCTTGATCCCCTTAAAGATGTGTACCTAATCCAAACCATGGGATTTTCTCAATAACTTCACTTATATTTGAAAATTGAACAATAACTAAGGAAGATCAAAGAATTAATGCTTTTGAATTTTCATTTTGGAGAGACAAACACACCAACAAACACACCAGTTGAAAATGCCCAATATTTAAATACCACAGTCTGCCAAAAGAATAATTTATCTTGAAATAGTGTGGCAAGAATATTCTTTAGAACAGAGGTAAGTGACAGTTTATCTTATTTCCTTTGGCACTGGTGTGTCAACATGGCCATGATTCTCAGTGTAATTTAACTATAGTAGGCCTCTGAAAACCCTATGCACAACAGAACACACGCAGATTAAGAGAAAGGGCAACCTAGGTAGAACTATCAAGTATGGAAATACAAAGGAGGAGGAACAGTTGTAAGCAGA
>NW_006399794.1:18803390-18804636 GCF_000299155.1 Elephantulus edwardii
AGTATGGATTGAGGCTCAATGTCAAGAAGACAAAGATTCTCACCACTGGACCAATTGGCAGCATCAGGATGGATGGTGAAGAGACTGAGATTGTACACAGCTTTAGTTTGCTTGGCTTCACAGTCAATATTCTTGGCACCAGTAGCCAGGGAATTAGAAGGTGCATTGCTATATATCACTTCTAATCTGTTCTTTTCCTCATCTGTATCAATAAAATATACATAATTAATACTGTTTTTTCTGTCATACCCCCACCCTGATGTATGTTATATGATTGAGTATTATGGTTAGCACAGGAATCCAGAATTAAGGTTGCATAGAGAAGTGTACTCGGGGTGGGGGGTGGGGGGAAGGGATGTGGGAATTGTATACTAATGAAGGATTTTTTTTTTCTCTCTTCGGAGGGGCAAGCGAGCTGGTGGGGAGGGATGGGCAGGGAGAAAATTGCGGCAATGAATGAATGGAAATCCAAAACCTCTGTAAAAAAAAAAAAAAAAAAGAAGAAGCTACAGTACGACTTCAAAGGCACACAATTCAAAATCACCGTATGCTTGCAGGAGAAGGATGACCAATCTCCTCCCATGTGATTTACCACCTCTGAAAAACCTACTAAAGGGTCACTTATGGATTGATTCAGACTTAATGGTATACAACAAAAACAGTGTAGGCAACTAATTTTATGTAAAGGACATACTCTCTGGTATGGTACCAAAGGCCTCATGATTGTCTGCCTCTTAGAGACTCTAGTTTTACTTTCTATTTTTGACCTGGCTATTTCTTTACACTGGAAACCTGGTGGTACTTTAGATTAAGCATTGATCTACTAACTGAAATGTTAGTGGTATGAATTCACCAGACTCACTCTGTGGGAAACAGTGAGACAGTCTCAGAGACCTTACAATGCAGGTCCTTCTACTCCCTCTTTTAAGTAATAATGAGTGAAAATTAACTCAATGGCAGTCATTATATGTTTACAAATTGTGAAGCAGTGGTTAAGTGTCAGTAACTGAAGAAAAGATTGCTAGTTTACTCCATGTGGCAGCCTGCTCTGTAAAAACTGCTTTAAAACCATATGAAGCAGTTCTAATCTGTACATTAAAATCACTGTAAGTTGGAATAAAAAAAAAAGGTGCATTGCCATGGGAGAGTCTGCTGTTAGGGACCTCTCCAAAGTACTGAAGACCAATGGTGTCTCTCTGGAGACTAAGGTGCATTTGATACAGGCCATGGTCTTCACAATCACTTG
>NW_006399794.1:18805656-18819032 GCF_000299155.1 Elephantulus edwardii
AGCAGCTAGGAAATTAAAAGATGTATTGCGATGGGAAATTCTGCTGTTAGGGGCCTCTCTAAAGTACTGAAGAGCAATGGTGTCTCTCTGGAGATTAAGGTGCATCTGATACAGGCCATGGTCTTTGCTATCACTTGTTATGCATCAGAGAGTTGGACAGTGACTGAGGGGGATAGAAGGAGAATTGATGCCTTTGAGCTGTTGTGTTAGAGAAGAGTATTGAGGGTACCATGGACTGCTAGGAAAACAAATAGATTGATCCTTGAGAGGGTTAAACTGGGCGACTTCTTGGAGGCAAGGATTCTGAGGCTCTGTTTAACACACTTTGGACATGTAAGGAGAGACCTGTCTTTGGAGAGGGACAACATGCTTGCTAGGGTGGAGGAACAGCCCAGGAGGGGAAGGTCCTCTATGAGGTGGATTGATATGGTGACTGGAGTAATGGGGATGGGTGTGTCAGAGACAGTGTGATTGGCACAGGACAGAGCAGGGTTTAGGGCTGTTGTGCATAGGGTCACTATGAGTAGCAAGCAACTCGATGGCACATAACAACAACAACATGTGTTATTACTTAACTATTCTATTTGATATGCAGAGAGTTAATGTGTATTTGGGATCCTAAATAATAGAGAGGGAGCTCTAGTGTCAAGGTGGTAAGAAGCTGCATTGCTATCAATTGCAAAGGCACACAGGGGTTTGGATCCACCAGAGGTAAATTGGATGTGGAGAAACGTTGTAAATTGTGTGTAAGGAGACTAACTATCCCTATCATTCTCCTGAGGAACTGCTGGGGGGAGGAGATAGAGATAGAGAGAGATAGATAGAGATAGAGATAGAGATAGATAGAGATAGAGATAGAGATAGAGATAGAGATAGAGATAGAGATAGAGATGAGATAGATAGAGAGAGAGAGAGAGATAGAGATAGGAAGAGAGAGAGAGAGAGACAGGCTTAGTGGTAGAGTTGTGCTCATAGAAATCCCTTTTATGAACATTTTGTTTATATGTAAATATGTACATATAGGCATATATGTACACATACACACCCACAGAGACTATTACTGATATTTCTGTAGTAAAATTCTGTGTGGAAAATACAGGTTTTTTTATCAGTTGATATATCTCACATGCAGCCACATCCTGTCTATCAGTGAGAGCTTACTTGCTACTATGATATTTAGGACAACACAAGAGTAGTTAATGAATTAGAGACACAAAGAAATGTCTTTTAACAGGGTTTTCTCTAACACTCCCTAAGCTGTCCAAGTTTACCTAAACCTAACTTTAATTGTTAATTGTCTTGTCTTTCAGATGGAGCCCCATTTACCTGGTGGATTGGGAGGTCGAATGAAAGACATCCTTATTGGGGTGGTTCCCCTCCCACAGTTCAACAGTGTGAATGTGGTCTGGACGAGAGTTGCCTGGACACTCGACACTTTTGCAATTGTGATGCTGACAAAGATGAATGGTAATGAAATCATGATCATTCTACAGTTGTAGAGAAAGCAGGTTAATTAAAGCTTAGTGCTTCCCCCCAAAAAGGACATGCAGAAGAAATTGAATATTAACTACTTTTCCCTCATAGTCATTGTTGCTTTTAACTTTAAAAACTCCTAGTTCTAGGGATCTCTGGTGGCCTAGTAGCAAGAAGCTGCACTGCAACACCAGAGGTATACAGTTCAAATCTACCAGATGATCTGCTGGAAAAGGAGGGGCTGTTTCCTCCTCTACTAGTCAGATCTGATTTGATGGGACACACACACAAAATAATACAATTTTATTTTTAAAAAAAATCCTAGTTCTAATATTTTTAGGTCTATGGATGAAGTTTCCAGTATGAAGGCACATTGTCTCACAATCACATACTTATGTTCTGAAGATTGATTTTTTTAAAAAGTGGTATGTACTAGTTTAGTATTTCTACAATATATGCACATAGGCATAGGAGTGGAGAATAAGGAATGATAGGAGTGTATAATTATACAAACTGTTTCCTTAACTATATATTTTCCCCATTTAGTCATTTGCCAATAAATACAAAGGAAAATAAATTTATGAAGCCTCTAATTAAAGCTCAAACTAACTGATTATCTATGCCTTTCTTACTTTTGCAGCTTAAATTTGAGGTATATAGATTGTTGTTGCTGTTATGTGCCATCAAGTCACCTGTGACTCATAGCAACCCTATGTACAACAGCCCTAAACCCTGCTCTATCCTCTGCCAATCTCATGGTCTGTGACACACCTACCCTGATTACCCCAGCCACTTAATCAATCCACCTCATAGAGGGTCTTCCTCTCCTGCACTGTCCCTCCACCCTCCCAAGCATGACGTTCTTCTTCAAGGGCTGGTCCCTCTTTGTAACATGTCCAAAGTATGTCAGATGAAGCTTCAGAATGTTTGCCTCCAAGGTGAAGCCTGGTTTTAACCCTCTCCAGGATGAACCTGTTCATTTTCTTAGCAGTCCAGGTTATACTCAGTACTCTTCTCCAACACCATAGCTCAAAGGCATCAATTCTCCTTCTATCCTCCCTAGTCGTTGTCCAACTCTCTGATACATAGCAAATGATGTCAAAGACCATGGCCTGTATCAAGCTCACCTTAGTCTCCAGAGTGTCACCATTGCTCTTCAGTACTTCAGAGAGGTCTCTAACAGCAGACTTTCCCATCGCAATATGTCTTTTAATTGCCTGGCTGCTGTAGACTGTGGAGCCAAGCAAACTAAAGCTGTTAACAGTATTAATCTTTTTACCATCCATCCTGATGCTGCCAATTGGCCCAGTGGTGAGAATTTTTGTCTTCTTGATATTGAGCCTCAATGCAGTCACACATTATTGGAGGCTGCAGTCACACATTATTGGAGGCTGCAGTCCTTGACCTTCTGCAACAAGTGATTCAGGTCCTCATTAGTTTCAGCAAGCAGGATTGTATCATCTGCTACCCTCTAAAAAATTCCCCATCCTTGAATGGGTTCCAACTCATACCAATCCTCCATCAGGTTTCTATGATTATAAATATTTATAGGAGGAGATTATTTATAGGCGGAGATTACCCATCTTTCTCCCAACCAGCAGTTAGTGTATTCAAACCACTAACCTTTATGTTGACAGAACAATACATAATTCACCAGGCCATCAGGCTTCATATAGATGATAAACATATGGGATCTTTTCTCAAGGTCACCTGTGTTTATCAGGTTACCAACAGAATTTAGACTGAGGCATAGTCCCCTGTTACTTCTCTAAAATAAGGTCTAAAGTCCTTTGTGCATTACATCTATTTTCCCTTTGTCCTCCAAGTGAACTTTGTTTTTCACTATATCGATCTTATGTTACACACAATTTTGTTTTGGCTGAATTTAAGTCAATCTTTGGTTTTGACTTTTATAATGTTGCTTGCTTCATAAAATGCTGCTCAACTGTAGTTGAGAATTTCTATGTCAAGCTAGTTTCATCCCAGTTCAACTTCCTTTTAAGTGTGTTTCTTTACTACTAAAATCAATAATAGCAAGTCTATTTTAAAAGAATTTTGAAGTTAAGTCTAAATCTCTGTTTGGCAAGGAAAGGACTTCTTCAGTCTCGACTGCATGGATTAGATTATTGCAAGACTCCACACAGCTGGTTAGGCCCCAAAGCAAGCTCAGTGGGTGAACTAATCTAATTATCAAGTAAAATCAGATGAGATAATAAATAGAATGGATATTTTTTTTTCTTTGGACCCATATTTTACCATGTCACTTTTAGTCTGTGAATCCCTAAAAGCAAATTTGAGTTATGTATGGAACGTATACAAATATGACTGAATATAAGCAATACCAGCATTCTAGATCTATAGGAGACATAACCCTCACCTTCTTAGTTATTGTATTGTGACAGTTTTGTTGTGTAAACAGAAGATCAGAGACTCTAAGACATTAGATGATAGTCCTGGAACAGAGAAGCTCAGGGGTAAGAAGATTTTCTCCTTTTACAGCCTCAGGAAAAAGTAAATAAATAAATAAAAATAAATCAAGGGGTGGCTGGAGGGAGGGAGATACTGAATTAATTAGGCAGGAGTGCAATGGATGCTGAGGGAAAAGGAAGGGACAAGACACACATGCTGGAGTTGTGGGGCACTAAATATATTGGTTACCTCTGTAAGGGGAAGTGTCTTTCATCTGCTCCTTTCATCAAAATGCTTGTCTGTCAGATATCATGCTAAAGCTAAGTGTCCAAATTAAAATATACTAGGAAGAAGGATTGTTAATCCACTTCTGAACTATAAGAAGCCTTTGAAAACTCTATGTACAACAGAGCACACATAGAGCAGAATAACAGACATGGCAACTGAGGTTCAGCCCTCAAAGTTGGAAACACAGAGGAGGAAAAACAGATGTAAGCAGAAACTAATGATTGGAATGTGGAATGTGAAAAGCATGAACGTAGTAAAACTGGCCATTGTTAAGAAGGAAATGGAACACATAAATATTGACATATTAGATGTTGTTGTTGTTGTTATGTGCCATCGAGTGTTGGCATGGGACATTTTTAATCAGATAATTCTATAATATACTACACTGGAGATGAAAAGGTGAGAAGAAACAGTATTGCTTTCAGAATTCAAAAGGTCATTTCTAGATCCATTTTGAAATGCAATGTTGTGAGTGACAGAATAATATCCATACGCATATAAGGATGAGCTGTTAATACAACTACTGTCATTCAAATTTACGCACCAACGAGAGCAAAAGAGGAAGAAACAGATTATTTCTATCAACTTTTGCAGTCAGAAATCAATTGAATATGCAAATAAGATGCATTAATAATAATGTGTGACTGAAATGCATAAGTTGGGATCCAGGAGAAATGATCAGATAAAAATGGACTTGGTGACAGAAATGCGGCTGAGGATAGAATGATAGAATTCTGCACAGTCAATTATTTATTAATAACAGAGAACGTTTATAAGAAACATAAATCAGTGTTATACACATGGATTTCCCCTGATGGTGTGCACAAAAAGGAGATCAATTATATCTGTGTAAAGAATCACTGGAGAAGTTCAATATCAGCAGTGAAAACTAGGCCAGGTGCTGATTGTGGAACAAACTACCTAATACTCATATAAACGTTCACCTTCCAGCTAAAGAAGGTCAAATCACATTCACAGGAATCAAAATTTTATCTTGAGTCCATCTCACCTGAATTTAAAAACCAACTCAGGACCAGGTTTGTGGATTTGAACACTAATGAATAAAAATCAGATGAACTGTGAGAGGCTATTAAGAATATCATCCTTGAAGAATGCAAAAAGTTCATTACAAAGATAGAGGAAGAAGAAAAGACTAAAATGGATTTCAAAAGAGACTCTGAATATTTTACTAGAGCACTGAGAAGCCAAAACAAAGGAATGAAATAAAAAAGTAAAGGAGCTGAATGGAAGATTTCAAAGGGCAGGTCGGCAAGATAAAGCAAAATATAAAGAAATGTGTGAAGAACTGTAGTAAAAAAAAAACAAATAAAATAAAAAGGGCTGAACTAACTTAGCGTTTCTTAAGCTAAAGCTATAAAAGAACAAATTCAAGCTGCAAGTTGCAAAATTTAAGGAAGCTTTGTGCAGAATATTGAATGATCTAGCAAGCATTAAAAGAAGATGGAAAGAATATCCAGAATCACTGTATCAAAAATAATTGGTTGACACAGAAGAACTTAATGAAACAACATATGATCAAGAGGAAATGGTGAAGGAAAAAGTGCAGGCTGCTTTGAAGAACTTGGCAAAAAATAAAGCCCCAGGAATTGATGGAATTCCAAAAGATATATTTCAATAAACAGATGCTGTCCTGGATGTGCTTACCAGCTTGTGCCCAGAAATCTGAAGGACAACTACCTAGCCAACTGATTCTAAGAATTCCATATTTATTCTCTTTCAAAAAAAGGTGACTCAGTGGTATAGGGAGATTGTCAAACAATATCACTAATACCACACATAAGCAAAAGCTCGTTGATGATTATCCAAAAATGAGTGGAACAGTACATGACAGAAAACTGCAAGAAGTACAGGCTGGATTTAGAAGAGGTTGTGGCATTAGAGACAGTATTGCCAATGTCAAATGGATATTGGCAGAAAGCTAAGAATACCAGAGGTATGTCTTTCTGTATTTTGTTGACTATTCAAAGACATTTGACTGTGTGGATAACAACAGATTATAGCTGACCTTGAGGGTAATTGGAATCCCAGAACACTTGACTGTGTTCATACAAAACCTATACTTAGAGCAGGAAGCAGGCATCACAACAGAGCAAGGAAACACTGCATGGTTCAAAATCAGGAGAGCTGTATGTCAGGGATATGTCCTGTCTTTATATCTTTCAATATGTAGGATATATCATTTGGGAGGCAGAGCTTTATGAGAAGCAATGTGGCATCCGGATTGGAACAAGACTCATCAACAACTTGCATTATGCAAATATCATAACCTGACTTACTGAAACTGAGGAGGACCTGAAGCACTTGCTGCAAAACGTCCAGGTTAATCTTAAATATAGATTGAAGTTCAACATCAAGAGAACAAAAATTCTCACCACTTGGCCAGTTGGCAGCACTATGATAGATGAAGAAGAGATTGAGGTTGTTAACCGTTTCAGCTTACTCGGCTCTACCACCAACAGTCTTGGCACCAGTAGTCAGGAAATCAAAAGATAACTTGCAGTTGGAAAATCTGTGCTCAGGGACCACTCCAAAGTACTGAGAAGCATCAATGTCAGTCTAGAGACTAGGGTGTGTCTGATGCAGGCTGTGGTCTTTACAATTACTTATATCAGAGAGCTAGACAATGACTAATGTTGACAGAAGAAAAATTGATGCCTTCTGGTTGTAATGCTAGAGAAGAACCTTGAATATACCATGGACCTCCAAGAAAACAAATAAATCTGTCTTGGAGAGGGTGAAACCAAGTTTCTCCTTGGAGGCTAGAATTTCGAAGCTCTGTTTCACATGCCTTGGGCATGTGTCTGGAGGGACCAGTCCTTGCAGAAGGACATCATGTTTGAAAGAGTGGAGGGACAGTGCAGGAGAGGAAGACCTCAGATTATATAGATTGATACAGTAAATGGGGTAATTAGGGTAAGGGTATTGAAGTTAGTGAGATAAGAACAAAGCTGTCCTATAACATGTCCACCATGGATTACCTGTTGGTATTAAAATACTGGTTGCATAAAGATCATAACAAACAAAGTGGGACCAAGTTTAGAAGGCTGATCCTATGGTATAAAAAGACTGACAAATACAGCCAGAAATGCATAATCCAGAAATGATAAAATTGAAGAATTGGCCTTTCTAAATGTTAAATCCCTGTGTGTATAAAAAACTTTTCCCAGTAGATTATAAGAAAATCTACCAACTGGGGAAAAAAAAGTTGGCAATATTGTCTCAGACAAGAGTCTCATAACAAAGGTTTGTAGCACACTATAGGACCTCTACATTCCTCCTGATAGAGCCCAGCCTCCTGAATGATCTGTTCTGCATAAAGACTGAAAAGGTATAGAGATAGAACATATCCTTGGTGTACACCTTTCCTGATTTTGAACCATACACTGCTTCCTTGTTCTGTTCTGATGACTTTCTCCTAGTCCAATTATAGGTTTTACATAAGCACAACCAAGTGTTGTAGGACTCTCATTCTTCTCAGAGTTAGCCACAGTTTCTTGTGATACACACAGTCAAATGCCTTTGCATAGTCAATGAAGCACAGATAGACATCTCTCTGGTACTCTCTGCTTTCATCCAAGATCTGTATAGCATTAGCTATAATATTCCTAGTACCACACCCTCTTCTAACCTAGCCTGCACATCGGGCAGTTTTCTGTTGATGTACTGCTCCAGTCATAATTTGATAGTTTTTAGCAGAATCTTGCTTTCATGTGGTATTAATGATTTTAGAATTGGAGAAAAACTCGTTAACAACCTGCAATCAATGAACAATTAAGTGCTGTTTAAAATAAAGAAAAAGTACGTGTTAGGACTGTATCCTTTCTCCGTACTTGTTCAATGAACAAATAATTGCGAAGCAAAACTTTATGAAAAAGAATATGGCCTCAGGATTAGAAGAAGTCTCATTAGCCATCTTTGTTATAAGGATAGCACACCTTACTTGGTGAACATGAGAAAGACTTGACACACTTTTTGCAGAACAAAGACTACAGCATGCAATATGTATTACATATTGCATCAAGAGAACAAATATTCTCATCACTGGGCCAATATCAACATCACGGTAGATGGAGAAATGATTGAAGTTCTCAATGATTTCATCATACTTGTATTCACAATCAACACTATTGGTATCAGAACTTAAAACATCTGGCGAGCTCTGGTGGCCTAGTGGCAAGAAGCTGAACTGCAATCCCAAAGGTGCATGGTTCAAAACCACCAGATGCTCTGCTGAAGAAGGAGGGACAATCTCATCCTGTATCAGTCAGATCCGATTTGACAGTACACATATATAAAAAAAAAGAACTTAAAAAATCTCAAGACGTATAGCACTGGAAAAGTCTACTGTCAGTGATCTCTCCAAAGTATTGAAAAGCAATGATATCAATCTAAAAACTAAGGTGTGTCTGATTCAAACTGTGTTTTTTTCATCACCTGTTACGTATCTGAGAGCTGGAAAATGAGTGACAGAAGGAAGACTGATGATAATGATTTCTGAGTGTTCCATGGATTGCTAAAAGGAGAAACAGTTCTGTCTTGTAGAAAGCAGTCGTAGTGTTCTTGAAGGCTAGAATGGTGAATCTTCTTCTTACTTATTTTTGGACTGTGTAGATCACATCAAACTGTGGCTAACTCTGAGAAGAATAGGAATTCCAGAACACTTGCTTGTACTTATGTGAAAGCAATACTTGGACCAGGAGGCTGTCATCAGATCAGAACAAGGAAACACTGCATGGGTCAAAATTGGGAAGGAGCTATGCCAGGGATGCATCATATCTCCATACCTTTATAATCTATATGCCAAACAGATCATCTGGCAGCTGGGTTCTATGAGAAGGAATATGGCATCAGGATTGGAGGAAGATTCATCAACAACCTGTGTTATGCATATGACACAACTTTGCTTGCTGAAATTGAAGAGGACCCAGAGCACTTGCTGTAGAAAGTCAAGGACAGAAGCCTTCAATATGAATTGAAACTCAACATCAAGAAGACAAAGATTAACACCACTGGAACAATTGGCAACATCATGATAGATAGTGAAGAGATTGAGATTTTTAACAGCTTCAGTTTGCTTGGCTCCACAGCCAACAATCTTAGTACCAGCAGCCAGAAAATCAGAAGATGCACTGCACTGGGAAAATCTGCTCCCTGGGACCACTCCAATGTGCTGGAGAGAAATGATGTCAGTTTGGAGAATAAAGTGTACCTGATCCAGGTCAAGGTCTTTGTAATTATTTGGCATGTGTCAGAAAGCTGGACAATAATTAGGCATGGCAGAAGGAGAATTGATGCCTTTGAGCTGTGGTGATGGAGATTATTGAATATACCATGGACTGCTAGGAGAACAAACAGGTTCATTCTAGAGAGGATGAGACCAGTATGCTTCTTGGAGGCAAAATTCTGAAGCTTCGTCTGACAAACTTTGGTCATGTTGGAAGGAGGGACCAGTCCTTGGAGAGGGAATTATACTTGGGAGGGTGAAGGAACAGTGCAAGACAGGAACACCCTCAATGAGAGGGACTGACCCAGTGACTAGGGTAATGGAGATAGGTGTGTAAGATGTGACTGTGACAACGTTACCCCAGGATAAAGCTGAATTCAGAACAGTTGTGTATAGGGTCACAATAAGTCACAATACGTCAAATGGTATACCATTTTTCCTGGGGCCTTGTTTTTTGCTATTTCCTTCAAAGCAGTTTGAACTTCTTCCTTCATCACCATCGGCTCTTGCTCATATGTTATTTCATTAAATTATTCTGTGTCTGCCAATTCCTTTCGATACAGTGACTCAGTAAATTCTTTCCATCTTCTTTTAATACTTCCTGGATCATTTAATATTCTTGCTAAAGCATCCTTTATTATAGCAACTCTAGGTTTGAATTTGTTCTTCAGTTCCTTGAGCTTAAGACATGCTGAACGAGTATGGCCCTTTTGATTTTCCGACTCCAGCTCCTTGCACATTTCATTGTAATATTTTGCTTTGTCATCTCGTGCTGCCTTTTGAAATCTTCTGTTCACCTCTTTAGTATCTTGAATTCTTCCTTGTGCTTTGGCTTCTCTGTTCTCCAGTGTAATCTTCAGAGTTTCTTCAGACATCCATTTTGGTTTGTTTGGTTTTTTTTCTCTTCTGTCTTTGTAACGACTGTTTGTACGCTTCCTGAATGATACATTTGACATCCTCCCACACTCAGGTCTTCGCTCATTAGTGTTCAAGGCATCAAACCTGTTCCTGAGATGTTTCTGAAATTCACGTGGGATGAACTCAAAGTCAAATTGACATATTTCACCTAACATATGCTGTCCTGGACGTGCTCACCAAGTTGTGCCAAGAAATCTGGAGAACAACCACTTGGCCAACTGACTGGAAGAGATCTATAGTTGTTCCCATTCCAAAGAAGGGTGACCCAACAGAATGTGGAAATTATAGAACAATCTCATTGATTTCACATACAAGCAAGATTCTACTAAAGATTATCCAAAAAGGACTGGAACAGCATATCAGCATACCAGAAGTTCAGGCTGGGTTTAGAAGAGATCGTGGTACTAGGGATAGTGTAGCTGATGTTAGATTGATCTTAGCTGAAAGCAGTGAATGCCAGATGAATATCTATCTGTGTTTCATTGAGTATGCAAAGGCATTTGACTGTGTGGATCATAGCAAACTGTGGCTGATTCTGAGGAGAATGGGAATCCCAGAACACTTGATTGTGCTAACGTGAAACCTATACTTGGACCAAGAGGCAGTCATCAGAACAGAGCAGGGAAACACTACATGGTTCAAAATTGGGAAGGGCGTACACCAGGGATGTGTCCTATCTCCACACCTTTTCAAGCTGTATGCAGAACAGATTATCCGGGAGGCTGTGCTCTATGAGAAAAAGTGTGGCATCAGGATTGGTGGAAGGTCTATCAATAACCTGCGTTATATAGATGACAGAACCCTGATTACTGAAACTGAGGAGGATCTGAAATGCTTGCTGCAGAGGGTCAAGGACTGCAGGCTTCAGTATGGATTGAGGCTTAATTTCAAGAAGACAAAGATTCTCACCACTGGACCATTTGGCAGCATCAGTATGGATGGTGAAGAGATTGATATTGTTAACAATTTTAGTTTGCTTGCCTCCAAGGTCAACACTCTTGGCACCAGCAGCCAGGATAATAAAAAAAAAAAAGTTTTGCAATGGGAAAGTCTGCTGTTAGTAACCACTCCAGGGTACTGAAGAGCAATAGTGTCACTCTGGAGACTAAGGTGTGTCTGATACAGGTTATGGTCTTTGCAATCACTTGTTATGCATCAGAGATTTGGACAATGACTAAGGAGGATAGAAGGAGAATTAATGCCTTTGAGCTGTGGTGCTGGAGAAAAGTATTGAATATACCATGGACTGCCAAGAAAACAAACAGATTTATCCTTGAGAGCATTAAACCGGGCTGCTCCTTGGAGGCAAGGATTCTGGAGCTTCGTCTGACATACTTTGGACGTGTTGTAAGGAGCGACAGGTTCTTGGAAAGGGACATCATGCTTGGGAGGGTGGAGGGACAGCATAAGAGGGGAAGACCCTCTATGAGGTGGATTGATTCAGTGACTGGGGTAATCGGG
Organism: Elephantulus edwardii; assembly: GCF_000299155.1. NCBI lineage: Eukaryota > Metazoa > Chordata > Mammalia > Macroscelidea > Macroscelididae > Elephantulus > Elephantulus edwardii. Next base: position 18,817,451 of record NW_006399794.1, read on the forward strand.
ATGGGTGTGTCGGCTACAATGTGATTGGCGCAGGATAGACCATGGTTTAGGGCTGTTGTAGTAAGTGACTCGACGGCACATAACAACAACAACATAAGTCATACTAACTCAATGGCACATAACAACAACATAAGTCATACTTAGCTCAATGGCAGTTAACAACAGCACAACTTGGTATGCCATTATTCAATATTTATTTATGTCTATATATACTTTTCTTGTGCTATTGGGGAAACATTTATTTCAACAAGATTTGATTTTCAAAACATCCCTGAAACATTTTATCCCCTCCTGGTTGTGAGTTTCTATCAACATTCAAAAGATTTTCCATACTATAGATTATTGTTACTAAATGCCATCAAATTGAGTATAACTCATAGTGGCCCTATCAACAACATATCTGAACCATGTCCTATCTTGGACTATCCTTATCATCTCTGATATACTTTTTCACTTGTGCTACAGCCACTGTATCAATCCATCTTGTTGAAGGCCTTCCTCTCTCACTGACCTTTCCAAGCATGACATCCTTTTTCTAGAAACAGTCTCTCCCAACAACACACCCAAAGTGTGTGAAACAAAGCTTCACCAATCTTGTCTCCTAAAGCACTCTGTCTGTCCTTTCTTTAAGACATATCTGTTTGTTCTCGACTCAGAAGGCATCAGTGCTTCTTTTGTCATCCTTACTTATTGTCCAGCTTGAAGATGTAGAGCAGGTAACTGGAAAGACCATTTCATGAATCAGACACACCTTAGTTCTATAACCTGACATCATTTCTCTTCAATACTTTGGAGAGGTCCTTGACAGCTGACTCTTCCAGTACAGTATTTCATAGTTTTTTGATTTTTGTTACAGATGATGTTGACAGTGGATTTAAGCAAGATGAAATAATTGACAACTTCAATCTTTTCTCAGTATATCATGATGTCATTTATTTGTTTAGTGGTGAGGATATTTATTTTCTTGACATTCAAATATAGTCTATATTGCAGGTTTTATATTTTGCAATAATTTCAAGTCCTCTACATTTTCAACCAGCAAATTTCTGTCATCTGCATAATAGAGAAAAAAAGAACCAAAACCAAATTGTCAACACTGAAATATTTCAAGAAGCAGCATATGATCAAGAGACAGTTATATATGACATCAATCTGGAAAAAGAGGTGCATTGCAGGGAGGCCTGGAGAAGGGAGCAGGTGAGTGGGAAGAAAATGTGCAACAGGAGAAAAAAAATTAAAATAAGACAAAAACCCTAACCAAACAACAACAAAAAAGAGAAAATGGTGATGAGAGAAGTCTAAGCTACACAGAAGACACTGGCAAAAATAAAGCCCCAGGAATCAATACCAACTGCAGGGAAGAGATCAAAAGGCATTCAAACTGACATATTAAAAGTAACAAATACATCCTTGAATGAGACCACCAGTCTGTGCCAGGAAATTTGAAAGATAGCTACCTAGCCTACTGACTGCAAGATATATATCAGAGAGAGAGAATAGTCTAAAAGTATTATATTTTAGGGCATTATTTTTATCGTAGGAGTATGCAATGAGGGTTGTAGAGTGGATTATATTTGGGGCT
>NW_006399794.1:18819132-18822680 GCF_000299155.1 Elephantulus edwardii
TGTGCGGGGAGAAGGGTGCAACAATGAATGAATGGAATCCCAAAATCTCTGTAGATGTTCATTGAAATGAAAAATAAACAACCTAAATTAAAAAAAAATCATAAATAAATATCATAAAAAACACAATTAGAATAGTACATTGACAAAGAGTTGCTAAAAGTTCAAGTTTATTTTAGAAGATGCTGTAGAACAAAGGTTATTCATTGCTGATGACAGATAGGTCTTGGCAGAAAACAGAGAATCTCAGAAGAATGCCTATTTGTATTTTATTGATTATGCAAAAGTATTTGACTGTGTGGGTCATGACAAACTATGTCTAGTATTGAGGAAAACAGAAATTAGAGAACACTTACTTTTGCTCATACAAAACCTATATTTAGATCTAGAAGCTGTTGTTCAAAGTGGACCTGTGAACACTGCATGGTTTAACATCAACAAAAGCATGCAGCAGGGTGAAATGACAGGCAGACATGTGATATGGCAGGCAGAGGTGCTGCTTTCACAGTACTTTGGAATAATCACTAGTGTTTAGTTTTACCACGTGGGATCCCTTTAAGCTCTAGCTGAAGGGAGCGGGACAGCTCAAGCAGCTTCAGTGAGGTGGAGATGTCAGTTTTAGAAGGAAACAATAGTTTCCTGGTTTCCCATTCAGTTACTTTGGGTGTCTCACTTTTGTTGGGTCTAAGGCCCGCAGTGCTGAGCACAAGAAGGGAACACAAATAAACAGGTCCTTCGCAAAACATTGTCATAATCTGGGTCATTATACAGTTATAAAGGCCTAACATTTGCAAAAACCAAAACAAAACAAAAATAAAAAAAACAAAACCAAAAACCTCACATAATGTCAAGAAAGTAGCAGTTTGCCTCAGTTTTAATTTAAAAAAAAAAAAAGAAAAACCAAAATAACTCTTCTCTTAAAAAAAGCAGACCCAGGGAATACCCCAGAGAGAGAACTAGAAGAAATATCTTGATGTGAAATTATGCTAACCACTACAGAAGAAAATTCAAATAATGGAAGCATCAATTAAGGAAGTAAATATCCAGAGACAACAGTCCATAAGAAATATATTGATGAGGAGCACAATGAATAACTATGGAAGAAAATGAAAAAGATGGAAGAAAGAATTGATAATATAGATAAAGAGGTACAAGAACTTAAAAACATATCACAAGACAGGGCAAATAAAGCTAACACAGTAATGGAAATAACAGAAAAGCATGAAAATTCAATCCAGAATATTTAGACTGAAATGGCAGAAGTGTCCAAAATGCTGATAGTACAAAATAAGTAAAGAGATGGAACGGAGAGTCAGTGAATTGGAAGACCAGAGCCTCACTGAAAACATGAGAAGAAAATCAGATATTAGATGTAGGGAAAATAAAGAATACATTAGAATCATGTGGAATGACATTGAACAGAATAACATACATAGGATTAGAATTCCAGAACAGACACACCCACACTGAAAAAAAGAAAAGAAAAAAAAAAAAGAAATCCAGAACAGGGGAGTGACAGGGAAATCACTGAAAACATTGTGTAAGAAATACTAGAAGAAACTTCCTAGGTATTTTGAAGAATGGGGAAATCCACATTCAGGAAGTACAGAAAACACCAAATAAATTAGACCCAAAAAGAAAGCATCAAGACATATCATAATCATATTCTCCACTTTAAAAGATAAGAGTAGAATTCCAAAATCAGCGTGGGAAAAACAGTGAGTCACTTATAAAGGGGAAACAATTAGATTAAATTCTGATTTCTCAGCAGAAACCATTCAAGCTAGAAGACAATGGAATGCCATATACAGAAAATGGAAAGAAAATAATTGCCAGCCAAGGATCCTAAAACCATTAATACTCTCCATCAAACATGAAGGAGAAATGAGATCCTTTGCAGAAAACAAGGAACTTAAGGAATTTGTAAAAATAAGACCATAACTACAAGACATTTTAAGTAAAGTCCTTCACACAGAGAAACCAAAGGAAAGAGTAGGGACCATAGTAACCAGAAACAATAAAAAAATGAAACATGGCAAAATGGCAAAACTAAAACCTCATCTTACAATAATCATACAATATGAATGGCCTAATAACACCAATTAAGATAAAAAAAAGTAGCAAAACGAATTAAAAAATAAAGCCACCCAGAGCCCATCAATATATTGCCTACAACAGACACATCTGAAAAAAGAAGAGAAAGACAGACTCAAAATCAAGGGCTGGGAAACAATATATTGAGCAAGTGGCAACCTCATAAAAGTAGGCGTGGCAATACTAATCTCTGATAAAATAACTTTCAGAATGAAAACCACCCTTAAAGATAAGGAAGGGCATTACATATTGATTAAAGACACAATATTTTGAGAAGACATAACTTTGGTCAACCTTTATACACCAATAATGATGTTGTTGTGGTGGTGGTGGTTATTTTTGTTATGTGCCATCAAGTTGCTTGTGACTCACAGTGACCCTATGTACAAGAGCCATAAATGCCAATCTATCCTGTGCCAACATTTTCATCTTCAACACACTCATTCCCACCACCCCAATCACAGAATCAATCCATCTCATCAAGGGTCTTCCTCTCATGTGCCTTCCCTCCACTCTCCCAAACATGATGTCCCTCTCCAAGGACCAGTTCCTCCTCGCAATATGCCCAAAATATGTCAGACAAAGCTTCAGAATCCTTGACTCCAAGGAACACTTCGGCTTCACCCTCTCCAGGACAAACCTGTTTGTTCTTCTAGCAGCCCATGGTATATTCAACATTCTTCTCCAGCACCACAGCTCAAAGGCTTCAATTCTCCTTCTGTCATCCCTACTGACTGTCCAACTCCCTGATGCATAGCACGTAACTGGAAAGACTATAGCCTGGATCAGGTGCATCTTAGTTTCCATCCTGACGTTGTTGCTCTTCAGTCCTCTTGAGAGGTCCCTCAAAGCTGACTTTTACAATGCAATTCATCTCCTGATTTCCTGGCTGCTGTTACCAAGAGTGTTGACTGTGGAACCAAGTAAACTAAAACCGTTAACTATCTCAATCTCTTCACCATCCATATTGACGCTGCCAATTGGCCCAGTGGTGAGAATCTTTGTTTTCTTGATGTTGAGCTTCACCCAGTATTGAAGGCTGCAGTCCCTGACCTTCTGCAGCAAGAGCTTCAGGGCCTCCTCAGTTTCAGTGAACAGGGTTGTGTCATATGCATAATGCAGATTGTTAATGACTGTTCCATCAATCCTGATACCACATTTATTCTCATACAACCCATAGCCTCAGAAGATCTGTTCTGCATACAGATTGAAAAGGTGTGGAGACAAAATACATCCCTTCTTGATTTTGCACCATGTAGTGTCTCCTTGCTCTGTTCTAACAAGTATAGGTTTCGCATTAGCACAATCAATTGTTCTGGGATCCCCATTCTTCTGAGTCAGCCACAGCTTGTTGTGATTGATAAGTCAAAAGCCTTTGCATAGTCAATGAAGCACAGATAGACATTCTTCTGGTATTCTCTGCTTTCTGCCAAGATCCATCTAACATTAGCTATAAT
>NW_006399794.1:18825850-18840475 GCF_000299155.1 Elephantulus edwardii
AGGCAAGGATTCTGGGGCTTCGTCTGACATACTTTGGGCATGTTGCAAGGAGGGACAGGTCCTTGGAGAGGGACATCATGCTTGGAAGGGTGGAGGCACAGCACAGGAGGGGAAGACCCTCTATGAGATGGATTGATTCAGTGACTGGGGTAATCGGGATGAGTGTGTCAGAGGCAGTGCGATTGGCACAGGATAAAGCAGGGTTTAGGGCTGTTGTGCATAGTGTCGCGATGAGTCGCAAACGACTCAACGGCACATTAACACCAAGAACAACTATAGCCAGCATTTGTTTCTTGTAAAAGGTATTTGCTATGAATAAATCATAGGGCTGCAAAATATATAAAACAACTGTTAACAGAACTGAAGAAAGACATTGATAATACCACAACAATAGGAGATTTCAGTACACCACTATCACCAAGATAAGTAAACCCAAAAGATACTCAACCAGGATGCAGAAAATCTGAACTATACAATAAGCCAATTTGACCTTGTGAATGTATTCAGGGTACTGAGCTAACGCAACTATTTTTTTCTCAAGTGCACATGATATATTCTCCAGAATTGATCACATATTAGGACATAAAGCAAGCCTCAACAAATTAAAAACAAAGAAATAATACGAAGTACATTCTCAGATCATAATTCCATGAAACTGTATAATAACTACAGGAGGATACAGCTTATGAAACCATCCATGTGTGTGCTAAATAACTCTGCTAGAACATGATTAAATTGTTGTTGTTGTTGTTAAGTGCCATTGAGTCACAGGTGACTCATAGCAACCGTATGAATGAAAGTCCTGGATATCTCCCTGTATAACTTTCATCCTTTCTCCAGGTCTATAGGGTTTCTCCAGAGAGAAGTGGATGTGAATGTGCATGTGGAAGTGGATGCCACTCCTGCTTCCAAGCTTGTTTTAATCAGGGAGCTTCACCAAACACTGTCCATCGTGGTAACCATTCTCTTATTTGACTCATCAGTGCCACAGTGTTCGGCTTCACAGCAACCATGAGTTACCTCTGTACAGCAAGTGGACATACCAGGGTTACACGAACCTTACTCTAAGGTGACTAGATGATTAGGTTATAAAAGAAATAAAAAGTTCCTTGAAACAAATGAAAATGGAAATACAGCATATCAAAACCTCTGGGATACAACTAAGGCTGTCCTCAGAGGGTAGTTCATAGCAATAGGCACACACATAAAAAAGAAAGAAAGAAGAAAAATCAATAATCCAATCAATATGGTCATCAAATAGAAAAAGAACAATCTAATTCCATAGCATCTAGAAGAAAAGAAAAAAAATTATCATGACAAGAGTTGAAATTAATGAGATAGAAAACAGAAAACCAAGGGAAAGCATCAACAAGACTGGGAGCTGGTTTTTTTAAAAGTTCAACAGAATTGACATTCCACTGGCAAACTTAACAAAAGAAGAAAAAAAAAGAAGATACAGATAACTTAAGAAATGTTAGAGTTGACATCACAGCAGTACCAGATGAAATGAAGTTGATAATATCAGAATACTATGAAAACCTACACTCTGATAAACTGGAAAACCTAGAGGAAATGGACAAATTCCTTGAAACTTGTGCCCTACTCATATTGATAAGGGCAGATATGGAAAACTCGAACAGGGCTATCGCTAAAGAAGAAATTGAAAAGGTCATAAAAAAGACTTTTATAAAGAAAAGTTCTGGACCAGATGGCTTCACAGCTGAATTCTATGAAACATTCAGAGAGAATATATCACCCATTCTACTTAAACAATTTCAAAAATATTGAAAAGGAGGGAACACCCCAGAATCATTCTTTGAAGCAAGCATAATCCCAATACCTAAACCGGAAAAAGATATCAATAAGAAAAAAACTACAGACCAAAATTTCATTAATATAGATGCAAAATCCAGTAGAATATAAAAGCATATAAAATATAATTCACCTTGACCAAATGATATTCATAATAGGTATGCAAAGATGGTTCAATATAAGAAAAACAAGCAATGTAATTCACCATATTAACACAGTAAATAACAAGAAAAATGAAATCTTAGCAATTGATGTAGAAAAAGCATTTGACAAAATCTGATGCCCCTTCCTGATAAAGACACTCAGCAAAATTTCCTCAACATAGTGAGAAGAATATATGCAAAACCAAGAGCCAGCATTATTCTTAATGGAGAAAAACTGAAAGCATATTCATTGAAAACAAGGACCAGACAAGGATGCCCAATGTCACCACTTCTATTCAATATTGTATTTGAAGTGCTTGCTAGGGCAATACAACATAAGAAGGAAATAAAAGCCATTCATATCAACAAAGAGATGCTTAGACTATTGCTATCTGCAGATGATATGATAATGTACATAGAAAACCCCAAAGCCTCAACAAAAACCTGTTAGAATTAGTAGTTTAATTTAGTAGAGTGGCAAGAAATAAGATAAGTATCCAAATACGGTGTCTCAGATCTAGTGAGACTGGCTCAGGACAGGGAAGGGTTCAGAGCTGCTGTACATAGACCACGGGTTACAGGCAACTTGACAGCACATAACAATAACAACAATAACAACATCAAAAAATCAGTGGGATTCCTCTACAGTAACAAAGAGAACTCAGAGAAGGAATCTAAGAAAACAATGCCATTTACAAAAGCCAACCACAGATTGAGACACTTGGGAGTCAACCTAACTAGAGATACAAAAGACCTACACAAAGAAAACTATAGAACATTTCTGCAAGACAAAATAGAAAAACCTAAAGAAATGGGGAAATGTGCCCTGTTCATGGATAGGAAGAATTAATATTTTGAAACTGACGGTCCTACCAAAGCAATCTACATGTTCAACACAATCTAAAAACAGCTACCAAATTCACTTCTCAAGACTGAATGAGCAATCGTGAAGTTTATTTAGTGAGGCAAGAGACTCTGAATAAGCAAAACACTTCTGAGAAACAAAAATGAAGTGGGAGGCATACTCCCTAAAATCAAAACCTACTACACAGCAGTAGTAATCAACACATCATGATACTGGTAAAATGACAAGCACATAGAGCAAAAAAACCAGAACTTGACCAGCTCTCTATAGTCAACTGATATTTGATTAGGAAATAAAACCTATGAAATGGGGAAATGACAAGCTCTTCAACCAATGGTGTTGGCAAAACTAGAACTGCTACCTGCAGAAATCTGAAACAGGATCCACATCTCATTCCATACACAAAAACCAACTAAAGGTAGATCAGAGACCTGGGAGTAACACCCCAAACCATAACGTTTGTAAAAGACAAACTAGGATTAAGCTTAGTAGGCCTAGTGTACAGTACATAGAGGCTTTCCAGTACAATAAGAAATGCAGTCTGGAGAGGATAAAATTGATTAATGGAAATTTATAAAGATGAAATCCTGTGCATCAAAAAACTTTTTCCAACAGGGTGAAAAGAAAACCTACTGACTAGAAACAGACATTTGACAATACTATCTCAGAAAAAGGTCTCATAACAAAAAGTTTACGGAATGCTCCTGGGTCTTCAGAAGAAAAAGACTGAAAATCCAGTTACCAAATGGGCAGAATTTTCACAGAGGAAGGTATTGAAATGAACAACAGATATATTAAAATGTGCTCAAAATCACAAGAAGCAAAAGAGTTGTAAATCAAAAGCACAATGAAATACTATCTCACTCCAGTAGCAGTGGCAAAGTTTAACAGGACAGCAAGTAATAAATAATAGAGAGAATGTGATGAGATAGGAACTCATATAAATTGTTGCTGGGATTTTAAAATGATACAACCACTCTGGAAAGCAGTTTGGAGATTCTTCAGAAGGCTGGACATAGTAATTATATACAACCACCCAGCTGTTTCACTTATTGGAATAAGAGCTGAGAAAATGAGAACTGAGGGCACAAATGGAGACATGTACACCAATGTTCATAGCAGCATTATTCATCATCACAAGAATATAGACACAGTCCAGATGACTCTATTATTAAGGCCCCCCCCCCTTGGATCCTTATACTTGTTCTATAATAATGGGCTCATACAATATTTGTCCTTATAAGACTGAGTTAGTTCACTTAGCATAATGCTCGATAGTCCCTCTAACTCTATTTTGTTGAGTTTTTTAGTCAAGAAAGAGCATTAGGGTTTGGAAATGCTTTTTCTAAATAATATAGATGGTCATCTATACCTCGTGTTTTGTTTTATTGATGTGGTAAATTACACTATTTTTTTTCTGAACCATCCGTGAATGCCTACCAAGAATCTCACGTGATCATGATGAATTATTCTTTCAATATGATGTTTTATTCTATTTTTGTGTCTAAGTTCATGAGAGATTCTGGTCTTAAGTTTCGTTTTTGAGTGGCAATTTTTCCTGGGTTTGATATCAGAATTATTCTGCTAGTAGAATGAATTTGGAAATGTTCCATCTTTTCTTATCTTTTGAAATAATTTGAGTAAGATTGTTGACATTTCTCTGAATGTTTGGTAGAATTCACCAGTGAAGTCATCTGGGCTGAGACTTTATTCATTTTTTTAAATTTTTATTAAACTTTATTAACTTTAATGAACATTTACAGAGATTTTGGATTTCCATTCATTCATTGTTGCATTATTTTCTCTGCCCCCCCAGTTAGTTCCTCTTTCCCCCCCCCTTGAAAGTCTGTTTTAATTGTCCCATTGCCACAGTGCTTGTCAAAGTCAGTTCTGATTAATCTCATTTGTCAGTGTGTCCTTTGCCATACCCTATCACTCTTAACTGAGAGAGACTTCACCCTGATTCATAAGAAAAAGGGGATGGCATATTCTCTTAGCTACTTCCTGCTGAAAAGGGACGCTGTAGGTTTCAGGGTGAAGATCTTCTCTCACTACTCTAAAGAGCCCCTTTGGCAATAGGAAACACGTAGACAATTGTGGAGATTGATTTTGGTTTATTTAAATTTTTAATGATCTGTTCAATTTATTCTTTTCTGATGAGTTTGTCCAAGTGTGGTTCTGTCTGTGCTATTTTAGACAGAGCATGAGTTTCTAATCATATATCCATTTTCTTTATATTTTCAAACTTGATGGAGTATTGTTATTTGTAATATACTAGAATTATACTTTTTTATTTTAGTTGTTCTGTTGTGACATCACTCATTTAATTTCTTGTTTTAGTTAATTATATCTTTTCTTTCTTTTCCTTTGTTAGGTTTGCTAATTGGTTTGTCAATGTTACTACTTCTTTCAAAGAATCAAGCCATAGTCTTGTTTATAGTTTAATTTTATTCCATTTTATATTTCATTTATTTCTTCCTTTATCTTTATTATTTATCCTCTTCTGCTGATTGTGAAGATTAACTTTCACTGATTCTTCTTTTCTGTGCTTTTGTTTATTTCTATGAACTGATCTCTGCTTTTCCTGTATCCCAGAGGTTTTGGTACATTGTAATTTCATTTTCATTTCTTTCCAGGAGCTTTTCATTTATTTTTTTTTTCTTTCTTCTGCTACCTAGTAGTAGTCAGCAAGATGTTCTTTTGTTTATAATGCATGACCCCCTACCTTGTTGATTTATAATTTTATAGAATTATTGTCTAAGAAGGTGCTTAGTAGTATTTCAATGTTTCTGAATGTGTCATGAGCCTTGAGCCTTAATTAAGTACTTATAGATATATTACAAAAGCCAATTACAATTAATTAATTAATTCATAGCAACAATTGCATTTTACCTACACTGCAGTTAATGAATTCACAAAATGTTGATTCATTGATTCATAACAAGCATCAGTTAATTGCAATTTATTTACACTGCAACTCATAAATTCATCCACAATATATTGATTCATTAATTCATAGTAAGCATTAAACAATTAATTGCAATTTATCTACATTGCAATTCATAACTTCATCACATGTTGATTCATCAACAGTGGAGAACACTCACGTACCCAGGGGTCCCAACTCGTCATCTTCTTTTGCCTCTCATGGTCATTGGTGCAGTCAGGGAGGTTCTCCACAGTTCAGGCGGTTGATGTAGCCAGGGGTTCTCTGCTAGTTCAGCAATTCTATGTAGCCAGGCTCCATAGGTGTGGATAGAATCCTCCACTGTCTCGGTAGCTCATGTCTATCAGTGTACGCTAGACTTTTTGGCTTTGAAAAGAGTCTTTGGGTCTTCACTCTGAAGTCTTTGGCTCTTAAAAGAGCCTTTGGGTCTTCAGTGTTCAGGTCAGTGTTCCCGGTTAATGCATAGAGTGAGTTTCAGGTTGAGCTCTTTGGGGTATAAATACCCTTAGCTTGGATACTAGATCCTACATCATATTCAGCCAATGACATTCAACTTTGAGATTTCAATCAAGTACATTAGCCCCAAAGCAACATAGGTTTGACCAATCATGTTCTATCCTTGGCAACATGGCATTAGCCAGTCATATCTCCTTATCCAGCGTCTCCACCTGTTGTGATCAGGGGGCCCTAGACCTCTAAGAGGACTAATTGGACATATTAACTCTTCAGTACATTTACACAAATATTCTTTACATAATTCCTAACAGCGAATTCCTAATATATTTCTTATTTTAATTCTCACATATGATTTAGCAAGTTCTTAAAATATTTCCTATCTTAATTTTTACTATATATCAGATTCCCAATATATTTCTTACTCTTAAATTTACAAGTTACATTCTCTTGGCAACATGGGCTGTAACAAGTTACATTCCCTTATCAGGATTCACACAGTAGCTTTACAGGCAAGTTATGATCAGTTACATTCCTATATCAAGGGATTGCACCTCCTGTGGTCAGTGGGGCTCTAGGCCTCAAAGAGGCATATTTCAGCATGTTACACTGAAAGTATATTTTTTCATAAATATTCTTATTTCTATACTTAAGCATCAAATTCATGATAATATTTTTCCACAGCAAAATACAATTTAAGATATCTCAAAATATGTTACAGCAAAATTAATATATTTTCCTTACATTTAAGCTGCTCATAACACCATGTTTCCTTTCTGACCTAATATGGTCTAGTCTAGGAAATGTTCTGTGAACACTGCAGTAGGATGTATATTAAGCTTTTATTGTGAGGTTGAATTTTTTAATTGTGTGATTTAATTCATCTGCATCTTTATTATGTTTTTTCTAGTTGTCCTGTCCTTCCTTGAGAATGGTGTATTGAAAAGACCCTGCTGTTTTTGTGATGAAATATATTATTTTCTTAATATCTGTTAAATTTTGTTTTGTCTATTTTGCAGTTCTGTCATTTACTTTGTACTTATTAATTAAGATTATATCTTTATATCTTCTTGTTCTATTGACCCTTGCATAGTAGTACATTTGATTGCACAAAATGTCCTTCTTTGTCTTTCATGCTGATTTTTACTCTGAAGTCTGTTATATCAGAGATTAATGTTACCACTCATACCTTTTTGTATGTAATTTGCTTGATACATAATTTTCTAGTCTTTGATTTTTAATCTTTTCCCTCATGTCTCAGATATATCTCTTGTCTACAGTATATTGATGAATTTAGTTTTCTTATCTATTCTGTTACCTTTTCCTTTTAAATGTTGTGTTTAATTTATTCATACTTAGTGTTCTTATCAATAGGCAAGGTTTTATTGATGCCATTATGTTGGGTTCCTATTTGGGTTTTAATTTATTTCATCCACTTTTCTGTACTGTCTCTGTGGGAAGAACTTCCTTTAGTATTTTCTCTACGTTTGATCTTATTTTCACAAATTTTCTTAGTATTGTCATTTCTGAACACTCTGATTTTAAAATTATATCTGACTTACATGAAAGTTTTGCTGAGTATAGGATTCTTGCTTGGCAGTTATTTGATTTCAGAGTTTTGTATATGCCGTCCCATTGTTTTCTTGCTCACATGATTTCTGCTAAGAAATAGGTGTTAGTTTTATTGCTTCGTCTTTATAGGTAATTATTAATTTTCCTTAAGTTTTTATTTGTTCTATCAATGTCAAGAAGACAAAGATTCTCACCACTGGACCAATTGGTAGCATCAGGATGGATGGTGAAGAGATTGATATTGTTCACAGCTCCAGTTTGCTCGGCTCCATGGTCAACAGTCTTGGCACCAGCAGTCAGGAAATAAAAACACATATTGCGATGGAATAGTCTGCTGTTAGGGACCTCTCTAAAGTACTAAAGAGCAACAGTGTCTCTCTGGAGACTAAGGTGCGCCTGATACAGGTTATGGTCTTTGCAATCACTTGTTATGCATCAGAGAGTTGGACAATGACTAGGGAGGATAGAAGGAGAATTGATGCCTTTGAGCTGTGGTGCTGGAGAAGAGTATTGAATGTACCATTGACTGCCAAGAAAATAAACAGATTCATCCTAGAGAGGGTTAAACCAGGCTACTCCTTGGAGGCAAGGATTCCAAGGCTTCGTCTGACATACTTTGGCCATGTTGTAAGGAGGTACAGGTCGTTGGAGAGGGACATCATGCTTGGGAGGGTGGAGGGATGGTGACGCAGGAGGGGAAGACCCTCTATGAGGTGAATTGATTCAGTGACTGAATGGGTGTGTCAGAGGCAATGTGATTGGCACAGGATAGAGCAGGGTTTAGGGCTGTTGTACGTAGGGTCACTATGAGTCACAAATGACTCGACAGCACATAACAACAGCAATAACAACAACATCCTTTTATTTTATTTTGGAGGATTTGTAATATGTCTTGGTGTTGTCCATTTGTGATCTCTCCTGTTTGTGGTTCATTTAGACTCTTAAATGAATATTTTGTCATTTTCTCAGTGCTTTTGTTTTTTTTTTCACTTTTACTACTCACATAATTTTCATGTGTTATTAATTTTTTTCCTTCTTGTTTCTCCTTTATTCCTAAGTAGATTTGGTTAAAGCTTTTTCTCCTCTTTTGCTGATACTGTTTTCTATGTAATAAATTATGCTCTTTTAAATTTTTTTAATTAATTTAAATGAAAGTTTACAGAGATTTAGGGTTTCCAGTAATTCATTGTTTCTTTCCCCCCGTCCCCCGCTCCCAAATTCACTCTTCTCATTGAAAAGTAAAAGAAAAATTCTTTCATTGTTATTCAATCCCTCCCCACAAGTCCACTCCACTGCATTCATTGTGCAGCCTTCATTCTGGACTCCTAAAATGACAATAATCCCTTTTAAACAGTTCTCTCCTTCATCTGTCTCAACGCAGTATGCATCATTCCTCCACTCCTTCTCTGTCTTCCCTCAACCCCGATGTCAGCCACATTTTACAACAATGCCCCTACACCATAATTCTTTTGTGACTGAGATATTTCACTCAGCATCGTGTCCTCCAGGGTCATCCATTTCACATAATTTTTCATGACTTACTTATTCTTTCATGCTTCATAGTATTCCACTGTGTGAATATATCAGAGCTTCTCTATCCATTCATTTGTTGATGGACACTTGGGTTGTTTCCAACTCTTTGCTATTGCAAACAAGACCACAATAAACATGGGTGTGCATGTATCTGCTTTGATGGCAGTTATGGTCTCTTTTGGGTAAATTCCCAGTACTGGAATTACTGGGTCAAATGACATTTCTATTTGCTACTTTTTGAGAAAGCGCCATACAGCCTTCCATAGTGATTGCACCATTTGATACTCCCACCAACAGTGGTTAAGGGTTCCAGCTTCTCCACAACCTTTTGAGCATTTGATGTTTGCTGTTCTGTTAAAGTTTGCTATTCTTTCTGGGATGAGATGATATCTCATAGTTGTTTTGATTTGCATCTCTTGTAGAGCTAGGGATTTCGAACATTTCTTCATGTATTTTTTCACCATCTGAATGTCTTCCTTGGTGAAGTGTCTGTTTATATCCTGTGCCCATTTTTCAATTGGGTTATTTACCTTTATCTTGTTGTGGTTCTCGAGTATTTTATAAATTCTAGATAGAAGTCCCTTGTCTGACATATCATTACAAAATATTTTCCCCCAGTCTGTGGCTTCCCTTTTAACCCTGTTGGAGAAGTTTTTGGATGTGCATAGGGATTTGATACTTAGAAGGTCCCATTCATCTGTTTTATCCTCTCCTGGTTGTAGATTTTCCAGGATCGTTGGAAGACTGTTTAGTTTGTGGATTAGGACTTCTAGAGTTCTTCCAAGCTTTTCTTTAATGAAGTTACAGTTCTTGGTTTTAGTCCTAGGTCCATAATCCACTTTGAATTGGTTTTTGTATATGGAGTGAGGTTTGGATCTTCCTTGAGTTCTCTGCAGATAGTTTTCCAATTTTTCCAGCACCATTTGTTAAAAAGGCTGTAGTTTCCCCACTGAACTGATTTCATCTCCTTGTTAAAATTCAGTTGGCCATAGGTAGTTGGGCTGATTTCTGGATTCTCAATTATTTTCCATTGATCCATGTGTCTATCATTGTACCAGTACCACGCTGTCTTCACCACCACGACAGTGTAGTAGAATTTGAAATCAGAGAGTGAGATGCCTCCTACCTTGTTTTTCTTTTTAAGGAGTGCTTTGCTTATTTGGGGCCTCTTTCCATTCCACATGAAATTCAAGATTGCCTTTTCCATATCAAAGAATGGTATTGGTATTTATTGGGATTGCATTGAATGTGTAAATTACCTTAGGTAGTATTGTCATTTTCACAATATTGAGTCTTCCTATCCATGAGCAAGGGATATTCCTCCACTTCTCCAGTTCTCTTTTTGTTTCTTGTAATAATGTTTTGTAATTTTCTTTAAACAGATCCTTTGTGCTTCTGGTTAGGTTTACTCCTAAGTGTTTAATCTTGTGACAAGCTATTGTGAAAGGTATTGTTTCTCTCAGCTCCAGTTCTATATTCTCTTTGTCACTGTAGAGAAATCCAGTTGTTTTTTTATGTATTGATCTTGTATCCTGCCACTTTGCTGAATTAGTCAATTCTGTCCAGTAGTTTTCTTGCTGAGTATTTAGAGTTTTCTAAGTATATTATCATATCATCTGCATAGGGAGATAATTTTACCTTCTCTTTACCAATTTGGATACCTCTTATTTCCTTCTGTTGCCTTGTTGATATCACTAAGATTTCCAATGCATTATTGAATAGGAGAGGTGGTAGTGGGCATCCTTGCCTAGTTCCTGTTGTTACAAATGTTGACAACTTCTGAAATGTTGGTTTTATTGTTTTTACTTTCCTGTGGTTTCCAATATTCCACTGGATTTATTTGGTTTGTATTGATTTAAGGGGAGCAAAATCTTTCTTTTGGCTGTGGATCCCTTCAATTCTTTACACATTTCTCTCATCCTTTTCCTGAATTCTTCCTCAGAGTATTTTATTACTATTTCTTCTTACTCTATTTATTACACATTTTGACCACTCAAGCGACCCCCCTCCATCTTGTTTTGAATTTTTTTGGTGGGTTTTGTAGTTACGTGTAGTTTCTAGGACATTATAATTACATGGTCCTTGTTGATTTTTTAACTTCCTTTTTAAAATGTGTTTATGATAGCTAATGTGGTATTTATATATTTATCTATTCATTGAGCAGTACCATTTATTTGGTTGGTTGAATGGTAATGGTTCCCATCTAATGCTGGTAAAGTGAGGTATATGTTGAACTTTACTCTGATAAGATGTGTGGACACTCTATTCTGGCATGTTGTGGGGCTAGCAGAGAGTGTGATGTGGGAATAGGCCCACAATTGTGTCTGTTGAACTTTCCCTACTGCCAATAACAAAGGCAGGCTTTGAGCTAGTTCACCTATGTGTAGTAAGTCTGCTGAATCACTGAATTTCTGAATATCTTACTCTTAGTGAACCAAATGCTCTGTAAATGGGAAACTTCCTGTGACTTAGTGAATCTCTAAATTATTATCCCTGTAAGTTGTCATCTATCTGTACTGTGATGTTGAGTCTTGAGGCAATGTATGAACATAGTGTTAAGCTCCTAGGTTGACTTGAGAGATAGTCAGTTTTAGGACAGGAGCATGGGAAGTCAAGTTAGGTTCCTATACTACCATTGAATGTGGTGTGTAAAAGGCTTAGTATTGGATGTGGCCTGGGAATTTTCCAGATGCCCCACAGTAAAGCCTGCTAATGGTTGCTGGATTCTCAAGTTCTTGGGACCATTATAGGAAATGGTTTGTGAGACTCCTAGTCTGTCATCAAGCACGATAGGCTTTGGCATCATCAGTGGGCATGGTTTTGCTTTAGAGAATTGCCAGTTTTGACAATAAACCCATCCATGAACTTCCACAATGTGTCTTTGCAAATTTTCCCAGTGCCAGATTCAAATTAGAAACTGCGTACTCTGAGACCTCCCATGCACTATGTATACATTAGTATCTCAGTGCTAAATTAAAAATGGTACTGGCCTGTTCCTTATAGGAGGAGTTTTGTGTCTAAGGTCTGAGGTCTATCCATTTAGAAAGAAATTTATTCAGCTGTTTTTCAGGTGAGAAGAGGTGCAGATAGGATACTAAAAGATGACTATTTGTAGGTCCTAAGTCTAGCCTCCCAGGACTCTTCAGATAATTTTTTGCAGATCTGTTATGGTTATATCTTTAATTGGACCCTTCTTACATTCAACTGTGTCTGACTGTGCTCTCAATAATTTCCCTCACATTTCAGGATGCCAGAATTATCATCCACAACTAGACATCCTTGCTTTTTTTGGGATCCCTGTTGGGGAGACAGATTAACTGATCTAACTAGTCCATCATCCCAATTGATGTAAATATATAACATTTTGGATTTGGTGATGTTTCAAGATTCAAACAGATATTTAAAAAGATATCACATTAAAATTCTGTGTCACTTCCTTACAACTTGGACAAAATACGGGTCATTTTCTAAATTTACATTTGTTTTCCTTTGGGTATGATTTCTATTTTTTTTTTTTTTTACTACATAAAGTGAGGTCCTATCATTTATTTTAGAACATTTTCTGCATTTCACTTGTTTTAATTGAAAATTTGTACTGATAATTTCAAACTGATATTATAGAAGATATCACATTAAACTTCTATGTCACTTCTTTAGAACTTGGAAAAAAATAGGAGTCATTTTCTATTTTTACATTTATTTCCCTTTGGGTATGATTTCTATTTTTTTTTTTACTACATAAAGTGAGGTCCTTTAATTTATTTTAAAATATTTTCTGTATTTCACTTATTTCATTTGCAAAGTTGTACTGGTAATATCAACAACTACTTGGGTTCCATTTTGCACTAGTTAATGTTGTGACTGGTTATCATTTTTTATCTACTTTGTATAATAATATTGAATTAGTTTGATGATCCTTGTTTAAGAGGTAAGGAAAAGGGATCCCAAAATAACTTCTTAGATATAGTACAACTGTGCTATAGAGAGTATAAAGTATTTTGTTATGACTTACTAGCCCCAATGGCAATGTTTTCTCATGACAACATATCGTTTCCTAGTTGTTTCCTAGTTGAAAAAGCTTCATACATTGATTCAAAGGAAGTCAAAGTTTAAGGAATTTGGCATTGAAAAAGAGAAATTTTTTAAAAAAGGGAGAAAGAAAGTGAAGCATAATCATATGCTGAAAATGAAATCTATGAATTCTATGTCTATTACTAGACACTGTTTTAATTTGCAGTATATTTAATGCCACTCCAAATGTTGTAATAATTATTTGAAAATACTTGGATCATACCTGAAATTCACAAATGGAACTTGTGCAGTCTTATTCTAAGTGTGATTCCAAAATTTGAACAGATGTGCAAGCTCCAATATTTGTCCAGAATACAATTCTTAGATAGATTTCATTGACTTGAATAGTGCTGATTGTCCTTTTTCTGAAAATTTATAATTAATTGTAAGTATTTAAAAAATTAATTTGACATATAGTCAATCAGTCCTACTTGTCTTACACTTATGAAAGATATATTTATTTGTTGCTAATAGATACTAATATTCACTTTAGAGAGGAAATATACATTTTTCACGATTTTCTTTTCTTCCCTGACACTGAAACTATGTGTCAGGTATCATTTACCATCTAAAATGAAGCTGCCCTCACTCATTTTTATTACTCACCTAACCTTTATAGGCATTTGAGCGTGTGTTTTGTGCACTAAACAACTTTGCGGAAGTATACACATTTATTTTAAAAGTTTTTAAGGTTAAAATTATTTATGGTAATATGCCATGAATTACTAAACTAAATATGAAGTGTTTTTCCTCTGAAGTTTGGAAAATATTTTAATTCATTGACTTCTATTTTCTTACGTTAACATTTTGCCCCACAGTATTCCGTAATTATGAAGACAAGATGACATAGTATAAGGGAGGCAGTAGTTGTTATTGACGGACAGATCTAATAATCCACCATTTTCACCTTGACAGTGAAATGAATAATGTTCTGAAGAAATTCCGTTTTTTTCAAGACAATCTTGACCATAGTGCCAATTCTGCTTCTCAGATTTGCTTAAAACTGTTTTGTTTTTAAATATTGAAGTATAAACAAACACTTTTTATTCTATTAGACATTTTATATTCAAAGATGTGCTTTTAAACAGAACTGGAGTTCCTGTCTCAGAAATAGTCTTTAAATACAATCACTTCTTAGGAAGACTCAATGTTGTGAAAATGGCAATACTACCAAAAGCAATTTACACATTTAATGCAATCCCAATACAAATACCAACCCCATTCTTCAA
>NW_006399794.1:18842385-18844521 GCF_000299155.1 Elephantulus edwardii
AAAAAAAAAAAATACAATCACTTCTATTTTAGATATTGGATACTTCATGCATTGTTTCATATTTTTCTGGTCAATAGATAGATAAGTAGGAGTATGTTTCCAGTTACACATTTGATTCATATATACACAAAATGAATTGATACTTTTATGGGTGGTGATTTTATTCCAGAATATAATGAATCGGATATCAAATGTTAACATTTAATTTTCTGTAATATGCTGTGGTACTATGCAATTTCCAATAAAATAATTAGAGTTGACTGCAAAAAATTTACACAAACTAAAAGGATATTTACCATAGAATATGTATCATGATAAACCATTTTTTTTGTTATTATGTGCCATTGAGTCACCTGAGACTTACAGTGACCGCATGTAAAACAACCCTAAACCCTGCTCTAGCCCCTGCCAATCTTATTATCTCTGACACACATAACTCCATTACCCCAGTCACTGAATCAATCCATCTCATTGAGGGTCTTCCTCTCCTGTGCTGTCCCTCCACCCTTCCAAGAATGATGTCCCTCTCTAAGTACTTATCCTGCTTTGCAACATGTCCAAAGTATGTCAGAAGAAACTTCAGAGTCCTTGCCTCCAAGGAACAACCTGGCTTCACCCTCTTCAGGATGAACTTGTTCATTCTCCTAGCAGTCCATGGTATATTCAATACTTTTCTCCAGCAACACAGCTCAAAGGCGTCAATTCTTCTACCATTCCTAGTCATTGTCCAGCTCTCTGATGCATAGCAAGTGATTGCAAAGACCATGGCCTTTACAAGTCTCCAGACTGACACTGTCGTTCTTCAGTACTTTGGAGAAGTCTCTGGCAGCAGACTTTCCCAGTGCAATACATCTTTTAATTTCTTGGCTGCTGATACCAAGAGTGTTGACTGTAGAGCCAAGCAAACTGAAGCTGTCAACAATCTCAATCTCTTCACTATCTATCAGATGCTAGTCTCATTTAATCCTTTCAACAGTAATGTGAGGAAAATTATTATGTCCTCTCAACTTTAAAATTCATCAGACTGAGGATATCAGAAATGAAAATATTTACACGAGTTAATACTGCTAGAAATCATGGGGCCAAGATTCTGGAACAACCTATATGATTCTAAAACTGTGTCCTCAGAGGACTGTTTTATGATGCTTAATATCTTACAATGTTACCTCAATTAGTAAATGTTGCTTTTGTTGTTATGTGTCATCAAAGCAACTTCCACTAATAAGGCCTTCTGAACAATAGATGTGAATTGCTTTCAAAATGTCTGAGAAGCTTGAGCTCACTCTTACAGTGATTATGTCAATTCATGTTGTTGGAAATCTTCCTCTCTTTCTCTTATGCTCTACCTTTCCCAGCATGATGTCATTTTCCAAGGACTGGCCCCTTCTAACAACATGCTGAAAGCATATAAGACAGGATATAACAATCCTTACCTCTAAGGATAGAGAAGAGATTGAAGTTGCTAACTGTAATTACAGCTTACTTGCTTTCACAAGCAGCAGTCAGGAAATCAAATAATGAATTGCACAGGAAAAATCTGTCAGGAACTTCTCCAGAGTACTAAGAAGAAACTATGTTATTCTAGAAACGAAGAGGCACCTGATTCAAGACATGATCTTTGCGATTACTTGCTATGTATCAGAGAGCTGGACAATGACAAAGGATGGCAGAAGAAGAATTGATGTATTTGAGTTGTGGTGCTGGAGAAGCATCTTAAATATACCACGACTGCCAAGAAAACACCTAAGTGTGTCTTGAACAAGGTCTAACCAAGTGACCCGTTGGAAGCTTGGATTTTGAAGCTCTGTTTCACATATTTTAGGCATATAGCCAGAGGGACCAGTCCTTGGAGAAGGACATCATGCTCAGAAGAGTGGAGGGACAGTGTAGGAGAGGAAGACCCAGGTGAGATGGATTGATAAAGTGACTGGGACAAGGAGGGTAGGCGTGTCAGAGTCAGTAAGACTGGCTCAGGGTAGGGTAGTCTTCAGAGTTGTTGTACATGTTGTTGTTGTTATGTGCCATCGAGTCGTTTCCTACTCATAGCGACCCTATGCACAACAGCTCTAAACCCTGCTCTATCCTGCGCCAACCGCACCGCCTCTGACACACCCATCCTGATTACCCCAGTCACCG
>NW_006399794.1:18845821-18847480 GCF_000299155.1 Elephantulus edwardii
TGCTGAGCACATCCAGGGCAACATCTGTTATCTGAAATACTTCAATTGGTATACCATCTATTCCTGGGGCTTTATTTTTTGCTATTTCCTTCAAAGCAGTACATAGGGTCACTATTAGTCACAGGTGATTAGACAGCATGTAACAACAATAACAACAATAACGACAAACTCTAGAAGTAGCCTGTTTGCACTTCCTACAAAACAGACTTGTTACAGAGGATACTTATTACCCTTCCCCAACAGCAAAATTCAGTACGTTTCTTTTTCTTCTGTTATTTTTATTTACTCTCAAATTTTCAGTTACAAAGGAAACAATTGAAAATATCATGGCTTGTGATAGGTGACATCACTGCCCTTAAGAACTCCTTGACAGAAGATTCCCTAAAACATCATGGGGGTTTGCTTGTTTTTATTTCTTGATTTCTTTTAAAATGTATTTTAAGAAAAATGAAAATATTGATAATTTGCATCTTTTCTTCATCTATCATAAAATTTCTTCTTAGCCTAGTAATGAGAAGTTTTGTTTTCTTGATGTTGAGATGTAATCCTTTTCAAAAGCTAATGTTTTCAATCATCTGCAGCCAGTATTTCAAGTCCTCTTCTTTTTTAGTAAGTAAGGTTGAGTCATATGCGTAAAATAGATTATTGATGGAGCTTCCTTTATTTTTGATGCTACATTTTTCTTCCCATATTTCAGTTTCTCAAATGTTTTTCTGTGCATATAGATTGACTAGATGTGGAGAAAGAGATTCTTTCCTGACTTTTCTTGATATTAAATGTTCTATTGTTCTGTTCAGAAGACTGCCTCTTGGTCTATGGTTTTGCATGAGCACAATCAAGTATTCTCAGATTCCCACTATTCTCAAAGTTAACTATAATTTGTTATTATCCACTATACAAAATAATTTTATAGTCAATAAAACACAAATAAACATCTTTCTGATATCTCTTTCAGTCAATATTATCTGGCAGCAGTAATGATATCCTTCATGCCACAGGCTTTTTTGAAGCTTGAATTTTCGCCAGTTCATTGTAAATGTACTGTTCCAGTAGGTTTTTAATAATCTTCTGCAATATTTTATTTACATGTGATATTAATATTATTGTTTGCTAATTTCCACACATTGTTGGATCACCTTTTTAGGAATGGGAACAAATATGAATTTTTCCAGTCAGTTGTTTAGGTACTGTCTTCCAAAATTCTTGACATGTACTAGTGACAAACTCAGGGCTGCATTTTTTTTAAAATTTATTTATTTTTCGTTTCAATGCACATCTACAGAGATATTGGAGTTCCATTCATTCATTGTTGCACCCTTATCCCCGCCCCCCCTCCCCCGCCCAATTTGCTCCTCTCCTTCAAAAGCAAAAGAAAAACTCCCTTACTGGTATGCAATTCCCCCCCCACATCCCCCAACCACAAATATAATCCACTCTGCAACCCTCATTCCGTACTCTTACGATAAACATAATGCCCTAAAATATAATACTTTTAAAATATTTTCTCCCGCAAAGACTTCAATGCCGTAAAAAATTTCATCCAGTTTTTCTCAGTCTTACACCCATCCCGATGTCAGCCTCATTCTACAACAGTGGCACCATATAGCATTTGTCCCTTTGTGACTGAGATACCTCACTCCGCATAATGTCCTCCAGGGT
>NW_006399794.1:18850664-18852121 GCF_000299155.1 Elephantulus edwardii
TTCTGCTTTTTTCTCAGTCAGATCTGTGGTGCTCTTGCTTTTGTTTTTGAACTATTTCCATCATATTCCATCAATGCCTATTATTATTTTTTTTTGTCAATACCTTCAGTGCAGCTTGGACTTCTTCCTCAATTACCATTGATTTCAAATCATATAATATTTTCTGAAATGTTCCAGTGTTATCCAAATATTCTTGTTTTTTTAAATACTGGTTAAATTACTAAGTTCATATACATTGGTTTTTATGTACCAGATACTACCCATTCTTTTTGGGGCAATGATTCTGTATATTTCTTCAATTTTCTTTTGATGCTTCCTGTATCATTTAAGATTTTCCCAATGAAACCTTGCAATTTGGCACTTGAATTTATATTTAAAATTTTTATCAGTTTGAGAAATTTTGAACATGGTCTTTGGTTTTTTAACTTGAGCTCTTTGTGCATTTGATTATAATACTTTGCTTTGTCTTCTTGAGCTGTTCCTTGAAATCTTAATACAAAATTAAATGCAATATTGATTTTCAGTATAACTTAGCGGTTTCATTAACTTATTTGTAACTGAAGGAATCGAAGTTTATCTGTTCTTTTATATTATTATCAAACTATTGCATTTGTATGTATGATAATATGACTATTCCTGAATACTGTTGTGACATTCTATTTTCCCAGGCTAGTTTTCAGGCTCTTTCACGCTGATTCAGTTCTGCTCAATTTTACATGTATTTATTTTCCTCTTCTAAATCTACCAAGTTATACAAGATCTCTGAGCTTTTTTCTCACTTGTTAATTGGACTACTAACAGTCAGTAAAAGGGTCATGCATGATGTTACATACAAACATATATAATGGAGGTCTGTTAGTAATCTGTAGCATGCAGTTGAAGTCTGCCACTTGCTCCTGGGAGAAAAAATGTACAATCGTCTGCCATTAAAACTACTTGTCTATCACTCAGCTAGCCTCAGAAATCGGAGGGAGAGTTGCTGTGAGTTGGAATCAACTCAATATCACACACACACACACACACAGCTCTTTCTTAATAGATTTCTGCCCTAAAATATTTTTTATTCAATGCTGATATCTAAGAATAAAATTTTTTTCTTAGGTTTATGGCATGGTCCTTACTTAGGTTCTAAAAGAAAATGTAAAGATAGAAAAACAATGATTTTCTGACTCTATAGCACCTAACAACAACAGCAAACTATATTCATGTTTAATTTGTTTAAATAGATGATTAGTTCATTCTCTATTTACATGACAGCAAAGTCAGGACCTCTACCTAACTATTTAAAGGCAATAACAGAATTAGAAGTAACAAACCAGTAACTATAAGGGTATATTTTTAGCTAATGTTAAAATCATCAAGTTGTGCCAAGAAATCTGGAGAACAACCACTTGGCCAACTGACTGGAAGAGATCTATATTTGTTCCTATCCCAAAGAAAATTGACCCAACAGAATG
>NW_006399794.1:18853221-18858709 GCF_000299155.1 Elephantulus edwardii
TGGAGAAGGACATCATGCTTGGGAGTGTGGAGGGACAGCGCAGGAGGGGAAGGCCCTCTATGAGGTGGATTGATTCAGTGACTGGGGTAATCGGTATGGGAGTGTCAGAGACAGGGCGATTGGCACAGGACAGAGCAGAGCTTAGGGCTGTTGTACATAGGACCACTATGAGTCGCAAGCGACTCGACGGTACATAACAACAACAACAGTGTTAAAATTATAAGAAACATTCATAGGTGTTAAAACTTGTTCATAAGTGGCTGCTTGAAACAATCAGGGAGATTTTAAGTGAGATCTGAGATACTTTCTTCAAGTTAGTTATCGAGACAACCAATAATATAAGAAAAAGAGTTTATGTTTAACCTCTAAGCCGTGCTACTCTGAGTAGGTGACATGTTTTTAAATAAAACAGGTAGCAGAAATCTCTGTAATGATCTTATTTATATACCTATATTTGAAATTAATGTAAAATTCATTTATTTTTTAAGCTAGCCACAGGTTTTTAATTATTATTCAGTCTTTCAAACATATTTATGAGAGAAAAGGCCTTCTGTTAGCTCTTTCTATTCTCTGCCCTGTTACCACCATTCAAATCACATTAGAAATGAGATTTTTTGGAAAATGAGTCCCCAGATTGCTCCATTCTGTCCCTCTCTTAAATTTATGTTTTGCAGGACAAATGACACTGGCTTTCTTTCCTTCAAAGACCACTTGCCTGTCACTCAGATAGTTATCACTGATACCAACAGATCAAAATCAGAAGCTGCTTGGAGAGTTGGGCCCTTGCGTTGCTATGGCGACCGTGAGTACTAAATTGAAAGAAGCTTTCTCTCTGCATTACATAAATTCAAGATATTTTTACTCCCTTACAACCTACCGTACAGTACCTCATCCTTGAAACTAGTCACATTCTTTTTTTTTTCTTTTTTTTTGTCCAGATTATTTTTTTATTTTGTTATTCTCATCTTACACAATATACACACACACATCAGTGTTCACAATCTTTTTTAAATAGATGCTTTACATGACTGTCATTGGTGGGTGGCTTCAAGTCAGCTGATTCACACGGACCCTTTATAAAACAGAATGAGGCCCCACTCAATCCTATGACAGCCTCACAACCTCTACTGTGTGTAAACCCTTGGCTGTAGGCACAACATCTATGTCTTTAAGGGTCTTCTCTTTTGCTACATGCTAATCCTCTACATACATTTCCAAGTGTGATAACCTTTTCTTTTTTGTCACATTCTTAACGCTTTCGTACACCCTATTCCCCAATATGAAACATACTTAAGGATTATTTTTTCTCCCCCATTTGCAGGACACTTCTGGAATGCTGTCTCATTTTATACAGAAGCTTCTTACCTCCATTTTCCAACCTTCCATGCAGAATTTAGTGCTGACATTTCCTTCTTTTTTAAAACCACAGCATTATCTGGAGTTTTTCTAGAAAACCTTGGCATTAAAGACTTCATTCGACTTGAAATCAGCTGTAAGTGCATTTAATTCATTTAATATAACTAGTTAAGAGAGTAAACTTTATTCTTATATTTGACAACAAAAAATAATGGCTATTTTGAGCATCAGTTTATTTTACTGATCGTCTACAAAAGCAGAGGTGTTAATTTCTACAATTTCTTTTCCATGCATTAAAATGTATTATTGGCAAGTGTTATCAAGTCAGTCATTCCCTTCTTAAAATAATGTATATGAACCATGTAAGTAAATAAGTATAAAATAAAAAAAAATTAAAAGAAGTGTGTCCCAAATCTTCTCATGGTTCCAGATGATAATGCCCCTTGTTTGACCCATGGATATTTCTTATATTTGATTTTTAATGATTCTGACCTGGTGTTTTTTTCAATGGAATCACTATGAAAATCTAAAATAATTCCATCATATTATGTTTCTATATTCAGTGCCTACTGTGTTGTACACTTCCTGCTAAAGTTGATTTGTGAGTTACTTTCCATCACTTAGGACTAAGATATTCAATCTGAAGATCCAATTAAATCTGAATAAACCAATCATGATTTCTCAATTCTCCCACAATGAATGGTGATCTACCTAGGGAATTTGGTTCCCATCTTTTAACACCTTTTCCCTTTATATACTATGTCTAGTCAGTAATAATCATTAAATGAAAACTATCATAACTGAAAACTGGTTACATTTTATTTGTACTATTTTGTAATTTATTGAACTTTATATAAAAATTATTGCATGCCATAAAAATATACTTTATTTCTCAACTTAAACTCACCATCTTTGAGTCCATTCAGACTCATAGTGACCATCTATCTGATTTTACAGACTGAAATTTAAAAAAAAAAGATAACTTTCTTTCTTTCTCCTTTAAATTCACTGATGGATTAGAACCACCAGAGACAGAAGGCTTTTATGTTAGCAGGAAAATTCTACCAGAGCTCTTTATATTTCAGTTCAGAAAATAAATTCAAACCTCAGGTAGTAATACTGAAGGATACTACGGGATAAATCTTAAAAGATCCAGGATGAGCTAAAAGAAGACTGAAGTAATAAACACACTCTATATATCAAAAGAAATTACTGACACAGAACAATTTTAGCAAGTAACATGGTCAGCAACCAATGAGGATGAAGAAAGGAACTCAAGCTGCACTGAAGGCATTGACAAAATTTAAGATCCCCCAAATTGATAGAATACCAAATAAATATTTCAACAAACAGATGCAGAACTAGATGTGCTCACCGGTCTATGTTATGAAAATTAGAAGAACAACTGACTGGAAGAGAATATGGAAATTAAAGAGCAATATCATTACTATCACATAGAAGTTAAATCTTGCTGAAGATCATCCAAAAATGGTTACAACAATATATAGACCAAGAACTGACAGAAATTCAAGTTGGATTTAGCTGAAGCCATGTCAACAGAGATATCATTGCTGGTTTCAGATGACTCTTGGCTGAATGCAGAGAATACCAGAAGAACGTCTATTTGTGTTTTATTGACACTATGCATAAGCATTTGACTACAGGGAGCTCTGGTGGCCTAGTGGCAGGAAGCTGCACTGCAATCGCAGAGGTGTGCAGTTCAAATCCACCACATGCTTTGCTGGAGAAGGAGGGTCAATCTGCTCCTGTATCAGGCAGATCCAATTTGACAGAGTACACACACACACACACTCACACTCACACACTCTCTCTCTCTCTCTCACATACACACACATACATTTGAATGCATAGATCATAACAAATTATTGTTGACACCAAGAAGAATGGGAATTTCAGGACACTTAATTGTTCTCATGAGAAACCTGTACATAGACCAAGAAGCTTTTGTCTAAGGAGTGCATTCATGACTTAGGATAGATAGATAGATAGATAGATAGATAGATAGATAGATAGATAGATACACATACATATCATGGTTGTCTCCTTTCTCCCTACCTTTTCAATCTGAACAAAAAATTAGAGAAGCTGTACAAAAATTTAGAGAAGCTGGACTTTAAGAGGAAGAATGTGGCATCATAATTGGAGGGAAAAATCATTAACAACCTGAATTATGCATATGACAAAACTTTGCTTGCTGAAAGCAAAGAAGGCTTGAAACTCTTGCGACAAAAGATCAGAAACTGGCAAGGGGTCGGAAGATGGCGGAGGTGGAGAGCACAGTGTGAACAGCCAGAGGGATAGCAAGCTGCGTAATGACGGGACACCAGAGAGTACTTTGCTCCACAGAGACTGACCATCACAGCGTGACGTGAACAGTAGGATTTTGAATCAGAACTTTTGCTAACACATTACTTTAGAAGCTTTAAAAACCGGAGCCCTGCCTGCCCCACCGTGGTCCCATCACGGACCCAGCAAAAGCTGGAACTCACTAGCTGAACTTAGCCACATTGAGACTCACCTGAAAGGAAAAAGGTTAGTGGGGAAATCGGCTGAATTCTCTTAAGCCCACTAAAACCTGGAGGGTCTGAGGTGCCGCGTGGACAATAGGAATTGAATTATAACTTTTGTTGAAACTTTCAGTATTGAAACTGTGGAAACAAAGCCATAAGGACTTGGCAAAAACCATAAGCCACTAGATGAGCTTCTAAGAGACCCATTTGAAAGGAGAAAACTTAGTGGGGAAATGGGCTTAATTCACTTAAGCTCCACTAAGACCCAGTGGATCTGTTGCATGATGTGGACAGTAGAAATTTTAATCAGGACTTCTGCTGGAGTAGACTCAGAGCAAGCTAATAGCCTCAGTTGCAATCCGGACCACATTTTGGTCCACACTGCGGATCAGCAAAAGCCAGAATCTGCAAGCCGAGCTTCTGAGGGACCCATTTGAAAGGGATAACCTTGGTGGGGAAAGTGGCTGAATTCTCTAAAGCCCCACTAAGGCCCAGTGGGTTTGTTGCATGATGGAGACAGTAGGAATTTGAATAAGAACTTTTGATGGATTAGAGTTGGAACTGTACGAAAACAGTCTGAGTTGCACTCTGGTCCACATTTCAGTGCACATTCCGGATCAGCAAATGTCAGAAGCTACTGGAATTTTTTTAAAGGGGAAAGGTTAGTGGGGAAATTGGCTGAATCCTCTTAAGCCCCCACTAAGACCCAGTGGGTCTGTTGTTTGACGTGGACAATAGGAATTCTAAAAAGAACTTTTATTGATACAAATAGCTTTAGGAACCACAGGATCTTAAACCCGTACTGCTTTACAGAAATTTGAGTGGTCCTCCTAGGCAGGGGCCACTGTGTGAGGGCACTGGGTAGTGCCACTGGGTAGGGGCCACTGAGTGAGAACTGCTGACTGGGAGACGGACAGCGGGATCTTGATCAGGGTCCTCAATCGTGAGCACACCTGGGCAGCTAAGGTCTCAGTGAGGTCCCTTAACTGATTGACCCCCCCTAGTGACTATTTCACCTCCCTGCCTGCCCCACCCCATTTGGCTCCACTCCTGTGACTGACTACACGACCAGTCAGTCAATCAACCTGCCTTTAAATCCAGAGCACCTGGATCTGACATACCTATAAACACTGCTCCCACAGGCTCTGAACTGACCTTTTCCTTGAGTCAGAAATTCAGAGAAATTGTCTTCAGATCAAGTTTAAATCAATGTCTTGAAGAAAACAAGCTACTCTACACACTTCACAAATGCAAAACAAGATGTTACTACCAAAGGGTGATGCAGTAGCAATGGATTTCCTAAAACCAGAAAGTCTGATGGAACTTTCTGACACAGAATTTAAAAGAACAATGATTCATTATCTTCAATGGATGAAAGACAAACTCGAAGAACTACAAGATGCTATAAGCAAAAACCAGGAGGAGCTAAAAAAAAAACACCAATCCAGAACAATGCAGATAAAACAAATGAAGCACTAGAGGCACTGGAAAAACAAGAAACCATGATCCAAAATATGAGGTCCAATGTTTCAGATGCTGTCAACATGATGGAGGGACACATAAATAGAATTGAAGAGATAGAACACAGAACCAGTGAAATA
>NW_006399794.1:18861926-18870145 GCF_000299155.1 Elephantulus edwardii
CCAATACAAATACCAATCCCATTCTTCAAGGAGATGGAAAACGTAATCTCTAGTTTCATTTGGAATGGAAAGAAGCCCCAAATATGCAAAGCACTCCTTAAAAATAGAAAAAATGTAGGAGGCATCTCTCTCCCTGATTTCAAATCCTACTACACTGCCATGGTGGTTAAGACACCACGGTACTGGTAAGATGAGAGACACATAGATCAATGGAATAGAATTGAGAATCCAGAAATCAGCCCATCTACGTATGGTCAACTGATTTTTGACAAGGAGACGAAATTAGTTAAGTGGGGAAATGACAGCCTTTTTAACAAATGGTGCTGGCAAAATTGGAAAGCTGTATGCAGAAGACTCAAACAAGATCCACCTACAAAAACCAACTCAAGGTGGATCATGGACTTAGGACTAAATCCAAGGACTATAAACTTCATTCACTAAAAGCTTGGAAGAACTTTAGTGGTTCTAATCCACAACATAAAAAGTCTTCCAAGTATCCTGAAAAATCTACAACCAGGAGAAGATAAAATAGATGAATGGGACCTTCTAAGACTCAAATCCCTATGCACATCCAAAAACTTCTCCAATAGAGTAAAAAGGGAAGCCACATACTGGGAAAAAATATTTCGTAATGACATTTCAGATAAAGGACTTATATCCGGAATTTTTAAAATACTTGAACACTACTATAAGATAAAGGTAAATAATCCGATTGAGAAATGAGCACAGGATATGAACAGACACTTCACCGAAGAAGACATTCAGATGGCCAACAAGCACATGAAGAAATGTTCAAAGTCCCTAGCTCTAAGAGAGATGCAAATCAAAACAACTATGAGATATCATCTCACCCCAGTAAGAATAGCAAAACAGAACAGTAAGCAACAAATGCTGGCGAGGATGTGAAAAAAACTAGAACCCTTGGGAATTGTATACTAATGAAGGAATATTTTTTTTTTCCTTTTACTCTTTGGAGGGGGGAGTGAGCTGGTGGGGAGGGGTGGGCAGGGAGAAAAGTGCGGCAATGAATGAATGGAAATCCAAAACCTCTGTAAATGTCTATTAAAATTAACAATAATTTAAAAAATTGAGAAAAAAAAAAGATCAGAAACTGTAGCCTTCAATGAGTTACAAGTCAATCTTCTTAATAGGCAACATTGATGGTCCAGTATGCAACATTATGATCAATTGAGAAGACTGAAGTTGTTAACCATTTCATCTAGTTTGGATCAATAATTGACATTCTTGGCATCACCAGTCAAGAAGCCAAAAGACATATCACACTGAGTAAAGCTACTGTCAAGGATCTCTCTAAGTATTAAGTAATAATGATATCAGTTTAAATACTAAGATGCATCTGATTCAAGCTATGGTCTATACAATTGTCACAAAGGTAAAATTTGGACATTGTCTAAGTATGACAGGAAAATAATCAATGATTTTTGGTGTACAAGTACAGTACTGCACAAAGTGCAAGCAGTGTCCTCCTTGGAGGCAAAGATGATGAAGCTTCATATCACATACTTTGAACATATTGTTAGAAGAGGCTAGTCCTTGAAAAAGCATCATGCTTGGAAAAGTGGAGGGTCAGGGAAAGAATGGAAGACCCTCAAAAGGATGGATTTATACAGTGTCTATAGCAATTGACTCAAGTATTTTAGAAATGATGAGTATGTCTGTCTGACTCATAATGACAGTCTGTTTTCAAAACTGTAAATCTTAAAAGAAGGAGACTACCTAACATTCTCCTGTGGGACATCTGGTAGATTTGAACCATCAAACTTTTGGTTAGAATAATATGCTATAGTCTATACCACTGAAATCCCTTAAATTTGGTAGAGATTCATTATAAAATACATTTCACAATTGACTCCTAAAATCATTAATAATACTTACTCATATCTTTTATCTTCAGTAATAATAGGGACAGGTGTGTCAGAGATGGTGAGATTGGCACAATATAGGACAGAGTTTAGGGCTGTTGTACTCAACGGCACATAACACCACCAACAACAAATCTTTTATCAGGATCGGGACTGCAACCTTTCAACTATCTCTAGTCTTAACTATTTTGTGTCGTTATAAGAGAAATACCAAAAGTGGTGCCTTTAACCAGAATAAATTGATTTTGGTTCAAATTAAGTACCAGTTTGAAGAGAAAATTTTTGTCTCATTTCAACATGTGTAGGTCCAACATTCCTTAGTGATATTAATGGATTTTTTAAATATTTGTATGTAAATTTATTAAAATTAAGATTCACTTTCTTTAAAATTAGAAAACCTTAATAAATATTAATTAGTATAATAGAATTTTGTCCTGGATCTAAGATTGTCAGCACAGAGATCTAGATCCAAGGGATATTCTCCATACCCTATTTCTTTCTTGGCAATATGAGGTTTCTTTCCATACTCTTTGTTTTGTTCCTTCATTTATATTTTATGTAATAAAATGTGTGACTCAAGCGCGAGTATAACCTGAGTAAGAGTGAGACTTAAATAAGAATAAGAAGGTTGTATGTTAATTCATCTTTCTAAGGGCTCAAGTTTCAGGCTATATTGGTTCTGTTTTATAACACATAACAAAATAAAGAGGATAATAAAATTAGAACACAGAATGTAGTGTAGTACAACTACTCAGCACTAGAAATCATAACCAAGTTAGCACATGTTTTTGGAGGACATTATTCAATTAATGACAATTCTAAAATGCATGAATTTCCATTAAGATGTTTTTACTTGAAATTTTACCACGGATACCTGTATTTGGTAAAATAAAATTCTGGAATGTTTGGAATTATGTGAGCTTTCTTCAGGTGTAACTTGTGTTTCTAAATTTTGTAATACAATACATATTTGTATTTAACAGTACATTTACACTAAAGAAAAAGAAATGCTAACAGTCTTAAGTAAGCACTTAAGTTCTAATTATTGAAAACAAATATCTCTATTTGAGTCTGCATGTTCAAGAATAAGGATATATCTGGAATTCTTGATACTAGATTCCTTACATAATAATAATATTCCTTTTCAAAGGTAATAAAAGTGTTGACTTTAAGTATTATATATTAAAAAGTTATTATCTAAAATATTATGTATTAAAGCTTAACCATAATTTCAATCTGTGGTCGTGCTTAGGAATCTCAAGTGGCCGACTCTTCAGGGAGTTTTTCTACTAACCTGAGGGCCAAGACCTCTCTGGAGATTTAAATCCTCTAGTGGATCCCCAAGAGAAATATGAGCCATTTCTTACTGTGCAATTTATAGCCTCGGAAACACAATGGAGTGTCAGCTATGAAATCTGAACTGAGAACAGAGTTTGAGCTGAGTTTTCAGAATGGTAGTCCTTGGATTAAAAATTACTGTTTTTTTCTTTTTAATAGAAACACACATCATTGAAATTTTTTAGAATTGCTAGTTCATGGTGATAACTTAAAAAAAATGAAAAGAAATTTTGCTTTTAGTCACTTTTGCTACGATTTTTAGATTCACTACATTCGTAGGCACACTGTTCCCACTTCTTTGTGCTTGTTGTTCTTTTAATCATGGAGAGTCCTTCGTGTCATTAGGTGGCCTTCTATCAATGTCTAAATGGTGTTTTTTAATAGTCCAAGAGTGGTATTTGAGCACATTACAATACTCATGGGACTACATGAAATACCCTTGAAAGGGTAAGTGCTGTCTTAGGAACAGAAACATGGAAATTTGAGAGCTGCAGAAAAGGAGACAAAACCCCCTAGCTTCTAGTGTTTGTCTAAGTTCTTTGCAAATCATCAAGCAGCTAAGTGTTTCTTTTGCAGTATCAGCATAATAAATACAATGAAAGCGATCTCCTTAATTGCTAAATCCCAACAATTTACAGTCTTAATGGAAGGAAGCTCTGTGATTGTGATGTGAAATAGGATCCTTCATTCTTAACTTAGGTTCAAAAGATCTAGTGTCCTGTGCCAATCATTTCATAATATGAGTGTAATAAAGACAGTGCAAATTTAATAAATCCAGGAATCGTGACCTCTTGATTCATTAAGGAAGTGGTAGATGTCCCCAATGTCACAGAGTGCTAAGCAGTATTTATTTATTACATGTCAGTGTCCAATTTGTTTGAAATTTGCGGTACTGTGTTTTGTCCTTTGGGTTGTATAAATAAATGCTTTTCTTTTTAAAATTGTAAATTGTTATTAAATTATAAAAAAATATAATCTTTTTATGCAATCATTTGCTGTTCACTTTTATCAGATGATTAAATGACACATGTTTTCAAACAATAAAAAAAATCTAAAAATGGAATGTGAAAAACTTCCCCTATATATTTAGTGTTGTTAAAAATATTCAAGAGTCATTGCTGTATGAGTCTAAAGTGTATTTTTAGCACTTAATCGAGGGATATTTATCTGTGTTTCATTGACTACTCAAAGGCATTTGACTGTGTGGATCACAACAAATTATAGTTAACTTTGAGGAAAATGTGAATCCCAGAACACTTGATTGTACTCATGCAAAACCTATACTTGGACCTTGGAAGCAGGAGTGGCATCCACTTGCTAAACAACATGCCTCCAGAAACTCTATGAACTTTGATAAATGTTGATAGTTATAGAAAGGCGTCAGGTCTTTTGTTCATAGGGTCACTATGAGTCATGCTTGACTCGAAGGCAATCAACAACAATAACATACTTGGATCAGGAAGCAGTCCACAGAACAGAGCAGGGAAACACTGCATCGTTCAAAATCAGGAAGGGAGTGTGTCAGTGATTCATTCTGTTTCTATACCTTTTCAATCTACATGCAGAACAAATTATTCAGGAGGCTGGGCTTCATGAGGATGAATATGGCATCAGGTTTGGAGGAACACTCATAAACAACCTGCATTATGCAGATGACACAACCTTGCTTGCTGAAACTGAGGAAGACTTAAAGCTCGTTCTGCAGGTCAAGAACAGTAGTCTTCAATATGGATTGAAGCTCTACATCAAGAAGACAAAGATTGTCAGTACTGGGCCAATTGGCAGTACGTGATGGACTGAGGTTGTTAATAGTTAAAACTTGCTTGGTTCCACAATCAGTACTCTTTGCACCAGCAGTCAGAAAATCAAAAGATTAATTGCATTAGGTAAATATACTGTCGGGGAACTTTTCTGAGTACTGCAAAGCAATGATGTCAGTCTAGAGACTAAGGTATGCCCGATCTAGTCCAAGGTCTTCACAAGTTCTTATTATGCATCAGAGAACTAGACAATGACTAAAGAGGACAGAACAAGAATTGATACCTTTGGGTTATGGTGCTGGAGACAAGTCTTTAACATACTGTGGACTGCCAGGAAAATAGATAGGTCTGTCTCAGAGAGGGTGAAACCAAGTTTCTCCCTGGAGGCTTGGATTTTGGAGCTCCATCTCCCAATACTTTGAGCATATGTCCAGAAGAGACTGATCCCTGGAGAAAGACATTATGCTCAGAAAGGTAGAATGAGAGTGAGTGCAGGAGGAGAAGACCCCAGATGAGATGGATTGATACAGTAACTGGAATACTGGGGGTTGATGTTTCAGAATCAATGAGACTAGGGCAGGCTTCAGAGATGCTGTACACAGGATCCCTATGAATTGCAGGTGACTCAATGGCACATAACAACAACATATTATTGTTGTTGATATGTACTCTCAAATGAGAACTGGTTCATAGTTGACCCTCCAGATTTTAGAGGCTGTAAACAGAAGAAGAGTAGATTGTTCATTTTTCTCCCACAAGTGGCTGGTGTTTGTGAAGGGAGTGCCTGTATGCACAGAGGGAGAAAATTTTATTTCCATTAAAAGCTCATGACTTTGAGCAACTGTGTGGATGCAATGGTGCATATAGCAAAAACAAAACTTTATTTTTTAAACAAAGAAAAAGCAAAAACAAACTTCACTTTCTTCAAATCAATTCCTATTTATAAAGATTCTCCAATAAAACTAAATTTTGGAGGACAGAGACTGTTTACTTTTCTCCTTCAGATCCCCCAGGGGACTCAAAACATTGGCCTTTCAATTAGCAGACTGCCATTATCATGAGCTAGGATATCTCTCACTTCCTCTCCCCTCAATCCCATGCAATCAGAACCCTGCCATAGTTGAACCTCAAGAGGGTGACGCTGCTCCTGTGTGAGAAATTTCTTACCTTTCTCTCTGGGATGCCTATGGTGACTTAGAATCTACAGACAGGTGTACCTTTTGGATTAGCAGCACCACTCCTTACAAGTTGATTGAATCATGCCTTTCTCCTTCACTGAAATAGGCTACTAATAATTTGACCATCTACTCACATGAGTCCAAGAGACATTTAGAATGTTAAACTGGAAGATAATGGCTTGACAACTATCCTTTTTTATCCACATTAAATTAATTTACATTACTGTAGAAAACTTCTGGCAGAATTTTTCTGTTTAACTTTTTTATTTTGAGAACTTGCCAAAACTGAAGAGGACCTGAGGCATTTGCTGCAGAGGGTCAAGGGCTGTAGCCTTAAATATGGACTGAAGCTCAACATTAAGAAAAAAGATTCTCACCGCTGGGCCAATTGGCAGAATCATGATGGCACAGCAAAGAGATTGAGAGTGCTAACAGCTTTAGATTGCTTGGCTCCACAATCAACACTCTTGGTACCAACAGCCAGGAAATCAAAAGACACATTGCATTGAGAAAATCTGCTGTCAGGGACATCTCCAAAGTACTGAAGAGTAAAGACGTCAGTCTGGATACTAAGGTGTGCCTGACCCAGAACTTGGTCCTTGGAATTACTTCCTATATATCAAAGAGCTGGATAATGACCAAGGATGATAGAAGCATATCTTTGATTTGTGGTTCTGAAGAAGAGTACTGGATATACCATGGACTACTAAGAGAACAAAAAGGTCTGTTCTGGAGAGGGTGAAATCAGGCTTACTCCTTGGAGTGAAGGAGTTTGAAGTCTGTCAAACATACTTTGGATGTGTTGTCAAAAGGGACCAGTCCTTGAAGAGGAACATTATCCTTGAAAGAGTGGAGAGACAGTGCAGGAAAGGAAGACCCTGGATGAAATTAATCGACTTAGTGACTGGGTTAATGGGGGCAGGTGCATCAGAGACAATGAAATTTATTCAAATTTGTATTTGAATTTTGTAAATAAACTAGTGGAAGGAAAAATAAAATTAAAAAAAGAAAATGAATGCAAAAAAGAGAAACATATGATTAGGCATTATATGTATGATGACAATCGGGATCAAGAGGTACATTGTGAAGTGGACTAGGGATGGAAAAAGGAAAAGGAGAATGGAAAACATTCAATAATGAATTAATAAAAATAAATTTAAAAAAGAGAAGACTTTGATAGTAAATTTTCCCAGTGCAATAAGCCTTCTGACAACTTCTACCATGGGTGTTGTGACATATCATCCACAAAATTATTGTGGCAGGAAAGATTTATTTTTTATTAATTTCAATGAACATTCATTTTATTAATTTCAATTTCTATTCATTCATTGTTGCACTTTTCTCCCCCCCCCCGCCCCAGTTCGTTCTTCTCCTTGAAAAGCAAAAGAAAAACTCCTTCATTGGTATAAAATCCACCCCCCTGCATCCACCCACCCGGAGTATACTCCACTCTGAAACCCTCATTCCAGACTCTAAAAGCTTACCTTAGTGCATTGGGAAAGTCTGCAGTCAGGGACCTCTCCAAATTATTGAGGAACAAACATGTTAGTTTGAAGACTAAGGTGACTCTGATTCAGGCCATTGTCTTTTCAATCACTTGCTATGCTGTTGAAAGCTGGACAATGAATAAGAATCCCAGTAAAAGAATCAATGACTTTGAGCTGTGATGTTGGAGAGTCCCATGGACTGCCAAAAGATCAAAAACAAATACACCTTGGAACACATGCAGAGAAAGTGCTCCTTGGAGGCAAAGATGACTAAAGTTGGCCTCACAAATGTTGGGCATGATGCTAGGAGAGGCTATTCCTTGGAGAAAGACATCATAATTGGAAAGATGGAGGGTCAGTGAAAAAGAGGAAGACCTTTAACCAGATGGATTTACATGGTGACCACAGTATGTCAGAGTATGTAGGACTACAATGTAGAGTTCATAGCCTGAATAAGTAGAAGTGGAGATGTGGAGACTTTCATTCTCATTCTCTTTTCTTTCTTGCTCTCCTTTCTTCCTTCCTTCCCTCCCTCATCCCCTCCCCCCTTCTTCCTTCCTTCCTTTCTTTCTT
>NW_006399794.1:18870245-18871410 GCF_000299155.1 Elephantulus edwardii
GGCATATCATAGTTAAATTTGCCAGAACGAAAGATAAGGAGAGAATCCTGAAAGCAGCAAGAGAGAAACAAAGAGTAACCTACAAAGGAGAACAGATAAGATTAAGTGCCAATTTCTCAGCAGAAACCATGCGTGCAAGAAGAGAATGGAAAGACATATATCAAACACTGGTAGTGCCACTGGGTAGGGGCCACTGAGTGAGAACTGCTGACTGGGAGACAGACAGCGGGATCTTGATCAGGGTCCTCAATCGTGAGCACACCTGGACAGTGAAGGTCTGAGTGAGGTCCCTCAAATGACCTCAGAATGGAACTGTCAACCAAGAACACTGTACCCAGCAAAATTATCCATCAAATATGAAGGAGGGATTAAAATATTCCCAGGGAAATAGAACCTAAGAGAGTTTGTGAAAACAAGACCAGCATTGCAGGAAACACGGAGAGATCTCCTTCTTACAGATTTACCACAGACAGCAGCATTGACCAAAGTAGCTAGCAACAACACTCAAAAGAATTCAACAAAATGATAGCAATAAAACCCTGCATCTCAATAATCATACTGAATGTGAATGGTTTGAATGCACCATTGAAGAGAAGAAGAGTAGCAGATTAGATAAAAAACCAAAATAAATAAAAAAAACAACAACAAAAACCCCAAATCCATCAATATGCTGTCTACAAGAGACACACCTAAAAAAATAAAGATAGACTAAAAATAAAAGAATGGGAGGAAAATATACCAAGCAAACGGCAACCAGAAAAAAGAAGGAGTAGCAATATTAATCTCCGATAAAATAAATTTCAGAGCAAAAACCATTAAAAAGGGTGAGGAAGGTCACTACATAATGATTAAAGGGTCACTAGAACAAGAGGACATAGCAATAATAAATATCTATGCACCAAATGAAAGACCTGCAAAATATATTAAACAAACATTAACAAAACTGAAAAAGGAAATAGACAGTACTACAAGAGTAGTTGGAGACTTCAATACTCCACTCTCAAGAAAAGATAGAACTACCATGAAAAAACTCAACAAAGATGCTCAAGAATTAAACTACACAATAAATCAACTTGACCTCATAGATATTTATAGGCTAATGCACCCCCCAAAAACACAGTATACCTTCTTCTCCAATGTGCATGGAACATTCTCCAGAATAGAT
>NW_006399794.1:18871852-18891482 GCF_000299155.1 Elephantulus edwardii
TTCTTTCTTTCTCTCTCTCTTTCTTCTTTCTTTCTTTCTTTCTTTCTTTCTTTCTCTCTCTCTTTCTTCTTTCTTTCTTTCTTTCTTTCTTTCTCTCTCTCTCTTTCTTCTTTCTTTCTTTCTTTCTTCTTTCTTTCTTTTTTTCTCCTTTAATTGATTCTACCAAACCTTTCAGTGCCTTTTCCTTTTAAGATCCTCAAGAGCCTATGGTGATGAAGGAAGAAGTTCAAGCTGCTTTGAAGAAAATAGCAAAAAAGAAGGCCCCAGGAACAGATGTTATATTTCAGCGAATAGATGCTGCCCTAGATGCTCTCACCAGGTTGTGTCAAGAAATCTGGAGAACAACCACTTGGCCAACTAACTGGAAGAGATCTATATTTGTTCCCATTCCAAAGAAGGGTGACCCAACAGCACGTGGAAACTATAGAACAATATCGTTGATTTCACATGCAAACAAGATTCTACTGATGATTATCCAAAAATGACTGAAACAGCACATTAGCAGAGAACTGCCAGAAGTCCAGGCTGGGTTTAGAAGGGGTAGTGGTACTAGGGATATTGTAGCTAATGTTAGATGGATCTTGGCTGAAAGCAGGGAGTACCAGAGGAATTTATATCTGTGCTTCATGGATTATGCAAAGGCGTTTGACTGTGTAGACCATAACAAACTGTGGCTGACTCTGAGGAGAATGAGAATCCCAGAACACTTGATCGTGCTAATCCAAAACGTATGCTTGAACCAAGTGGCAGCCATCAGAACAGAGCAAGGAAACACTGCATGGTTCAAAATTGGGAAGGGTGTACTCCAAGGATGTGTCCTATCTCCATATCTTTTCAACCTGTATGCAGAACAGATCATCCAGGAGGCTGGGCTTTATGAGGAGAAATGTGGCATCAGGATTGGTGGATGATCTATCAACAATCTGCATTATGCAGATGGCACAACCCTGCTTGCTGAAACTGAGGAGGACCTGAAGGACTTGCTGCTGAGGGTCAAGGACTGCAGCCTTCAATATGGGTTGAGGCTCAATATCAAGATGACAAAGATGCTCACCAGTGAACCAATTGGCAGCATCAGGATAGATGGTAAAGAGATTGAGATTGTTCACAGTTTTAGTTTACTTGGCTCCACAATCAACACTCTTGGCACCAACAGCCAGGAAATTAAAAGGCGTATTGCCATGGGAAAATCTGCTCTTAGGGAACTCTCTAAAGTACTAAAGAGCAACGGTGTGTCTCTGGAGACTAAGATGCATCTGGTACAGGCCATGGTCTTTGCAATCACTTGTTATGCATCAGAGAGTTGGACAATGACTAGGGAGGATAGGAGGAGAATTGGCACTTTTGAGATTTGGTGTTGGAGAAGAGTATTGAGGGTACAATGGAGTGCTAAGAAAACAAACAGATTCATCCTGGAGAGGGTTAAACCAGGTGGCTCCTTGGAGGGAAGGATTCTGAGGCTTCATCTGACGTACTTTGGTCATGTTGTAAGGAGAGACCGGTCCTTGTAGAAGGACATCATGCTTGGGAGGGTGGAGGGCAGGTGCAGGAGGGGAAGGTCCTCTGAGAGGTGGATTGAGTCAGTGACTGGGGCAATCGAGATGAGTTTGTCAGAGACAATGAGATTGGCACAGGACAGAGCAGAGTTTAGGGCTGCTGTACATAGGGTCACTATGAGTTGCAAGCGACTCGAAGGCACATAACAACAACAACAAACTCATCAAGTTAGAACTGACTCCTAGCTTACACTCCATTCCATTTCTGAGGCTGTAGACCACTCAAGAGAAAACTGTCAATCTTTCTCCCAAGGATTCACTGGTAGAGTCAAATCACAATTGAACTTTATTGATGGCACACGTGGTTAAGACACTATGCTCATTAGCTAGTGTGACTGAGCATGTACCATGTACCAAGTAGTTGTATAGCTTCTATCTCACCATTTTTCCTTAAGGCAGAGCTGGATTTATAATAAATAAAGGAAGCATAGGCTTATTTGTGCTTACTGACTGCTCTGTAGAGAACGGCACTAGATGTGGTGAAAAGCCCATGAAATTGTTTACTACAGATGTATATAAGCAGAAGCAATACTACAATTACCTTCTTTACTGAATTCTCTGTCCTTGTCAGGGATTGTTTATATGAGGATCTATTAATTCTATAGGAAGATGCTGTAGGATTGGATGAAGACAAATGTCAGCTTAGAAGCAGTTACTTCGATGTAGTGAAAATATGCGAAACTATTCACTGAAAATTGCTAAGTAAGCACAAATAAAACCATTTTTAAACTTGTTTATTGGATAATCCAACACTGTCTTAAAGTTATTGCTTATGCTAACTAGAAAGCATTCAAGCTGAGACTATTACCTGAATTTCACACTGAAAGAAACTATTATTAAGTTAATCTTACTTGGACACAATTAACAATTAATCTCACAATTAACATCCTTGGTATCAGCAGTAAGTAGATCAGGAGATATTTTGGGCAAATCTGTTGTCAGGTACCTCTCTAAAATACTGAGGAGGAATGATGTCAATTTAAAGGTTTAGATGGATTTGATTCAGGCTAAGATCTTTCATTTACTTCCTATACTTCCTAGAGATGAACAATGAATAAAGATGGCAGAAGAAATATTTATACCTTTGGGCTGTGGTGCTGAAGAAGGGTACTGAGTGGATTGCCAAAAGAACGAACAGATGTATCTTGGAAAAGATGCAACCAGAGTGTTCCTTGGAAGCAATGATGGTGAAGCTTCATCTCTCAAACTCTGAACATGAAGCTAGGCAAGGGTATTCCTTGGAAAGGGACATATCATATTTGGAAAGGTGGAGGGTCAGCAAAGGAAAGGAAGACCCCCAATTAGCTAGATTTGGACAGTGACTGCAGGATTTAAATGTGTCAGAAATGATGAGGATGGCACAGATTAGGACAGGATTCAGGTCTGTTGTTCACAGAATTTCTGAGTTGTACTTACCTCAACGACACCTAACAACAATAACATGGAGTTCTTATAGTGAGAGTGACTTTCTGTTAGGGTTTACAGAATGAGATGT
This sequence comes from Elephantulus edwardii, assembly GCF_000299155.1. Taxonomy (NCBI): domain Eukaryota; kingdom Metazoa; phylum Chordata; class Mammalia; order Macroscelidea; family Macroscelididae; genus Elephantulus; species Elephantulus edwardii. Next base: position 18,874,904 of record NW_006399794.1, read on the forward strand.
GTGTTAGGTCTGTGCACTGGACATAAGACCAAGGACTCAAGGAAGACACCAGAGAAAGAAAGAAAGCTAAAGAAGCTTTTTTAATGGGGATCCCAGGCAGGATTTCTTGGTCTGCAGAGAAAGAGACCCGCAGAAGGATAGACATGGGAAACACAACGCCTGCCTTAAGGTTGATTAGGGCAGGGTTTTTATATTAAGAATCTTTAGGGAGGGAAGGGAGGAACATTCCATTGTGGTCTAGCCATGTGGGTGGTCTTCTAGGGAGGGAAGGGAGGGGCACTCCCTGGTAGTTGAGTCTGTTCCAGGCCTGACATTGTGGTGCTTATCTGTTTCATATCTGAGAATTCAGACCTCTCTAGTAGTGTCCTTTGCAGGGAGTCATGCTAATAACTCAATGATGATGCCACTCTGGCAGTTGAAATCCACCAGCAAATCTGGGGAACAAAGATGGACAATCTCCTCAAGTACAATTTATAAACTTTTTGCTTTAGAGTTAGAAAGGACATATGTAATAATGGAATATTTCAGGAAGAAAAGCTCATGGGGGCAAGATGAAGAAGAAGACCACCTTTGAACCTGTTTTTATTTACTATCTAACTGGAAAACCTTGGATAAATTATGTATACCTCTCTGAATTTGATTTTTTCACCCATAAAATGGTAATAAAATAATGACATCCTCATAAGCTTGTTTTGAGGTTTAAAAGAAAAGAAACCATGTCCAATTCTCATCACAGATAGAGTTAATTGTTTGTACTGTGTTGCCACTTATTTCTGGCTGACTGTCAGCTGTTTTCTTTGTTATTCATAGATTTGCAGAACAGTGGTTTAAGGAAGTAGCCCAGTTGTGGAAGCTGAGGCTTTGATTTGAATCTGAGCATGGCTACTTGTGGCTGTGTATTCTGTATTCATTTATTTTAAGCATGACAGGCACTGATGTTTACACTATCTGCACTAGTAAAATAACGCAGGGGAAGGTACAGAGAGCAGAGTTACTCAGTTCACGTCATGTTTAGAGTAATCTAAGATGAAGTTGACATAGATGAAGTGAAACCAGACCCAGCAGACACAGTGGAGTGAGTGTTCAGCAGTTCAGGACAAACAGCCTAGAAGGCTAGGCACTTTCCTGAATTCACATTACAAAGACCGACTGGGGGAAAAGACAAACAACCAAAACAAATCAAATTAAGCAACAACTAAAAATTTTCGTAAAGACACTTTTATTTGGTAACTGTTACTATTAATTTCATTGCTGCAGAGATATCATTAGAAATCAGTAATTTTTCCCATTTATCCAGAATATTCTTGGACCTTCAATATGCTTTCTTTTTCTTTTTCATTTTTATCTAAACATTCCATGTCCTTTATTTCTGTGTATTCCCCATGCCATGATGAGACACGTAGAATGACAATATTCTTTATTATCTATAGCTATCTGGAAAGGCTCAGATATGCCAGTGGATACAAATGGAGACTGTAAGGAAATTAGCTTCTTTATAGTTAAAGTTTAGGTGCTAAATGCGAAGCCATGGATAAATAAAACCCCAGACTGTCACAAGAACAATGATTTTTTTTTTTTAAATTACTATCTAGCTAGCATAGGAGGGACTGGAGGTTATTATGTTAAGTGAACTTAGTTTCATAAAGACAAATTATTGTATAAGACTATAATTGTAGAGCATGTATAATGATTAAAGGAGGTAGGGGTCAGACTTAAATTTGATGGGTGGGGGGAGGCATTGGTAAAGGAAGGGGAAAAGGCTCGATGTGAAAAACAATGTACATGAACTTTATGAACTTTTTATGTAAACCAATATAATATAAAACTTAAAAACAAACCCAAACCAAACTCAGATTGTGGAAACCTGGTCAAAGGCACTTTTCCTAGATCCATGCTTAGATGGAATGACAGTTCTATAAGAAAGAGAATTAATGTTATAAAAATCATTTGTTGAAAAAGTCAATCTTGTTTTTCCTTAAGATTAGTCACCTTATGCTAACTAGTCAAGTATCTGGGATGCTAATAAGTGAGTGGCAGGATCTCCTGGGTGAACGTTGGTTTTAATTTCCTGATTATATTCTATTAAGATAAAATGGGATAAAGGGTTAAAGAAAGCGTTTTGTAACCCAGAAAAAAAGAAAAAGGTTTCCTAGGAAGTGATCTTAAATAAAGTTGGTTGGGTGCCCAGGAAAGCTCATGCTATTCAACCTCAATATCTTTTTAACTTCCCTCTTCATTTTTCTTTCTGTTTTCCTTATGGTTTCAGCTCCTTCTGAGATCACGTTCACCATCGATGTTGGGAATGGTCCCCTGGAACTTGTAGTCCAGTCTCCTTCTCTTCTAAATGACAATCAATGGCATTATGTTCGTGCTGAGAGGAACCTTAAGGAGACCTCACTTCAGGTGGACAGCCTCCCTCGGAGCATCAGGGAGACTTTGGAGGAGGGCCATTTCCGATTGCAACTTAACAGCCAATTGTTTGTAGGTAGGAGACATGGTAGGGTATACCGCCAAGAAAAGTAGTCCTTTCATTTTAGGCTTGGAAAAGAATTAAATATGCCATCAATAATTTTCAATCATAAATCTAATTTTTATAAATTCATCCTTTCTGGTTTCCTTAATTAAGATATTGGTAAATTTTTAAGGTGTATCAGATTCTTGTGTGTTTTCTCTCTGGATATGTCACTTTCAGATCACTAGAGTCTACTGTAGCTTACTATTCTTTTGTTGTTGTTGTTAGCCATTCTTGTGATCAAATTCTACTTGTAAGAAAAGGATACATCAGTTATTTACACTATAATTTATGTACATAAAAACAAAGACAAACTTAATGGTACCTGGTTCATGATATTTACTGATAACAGAACAATAAAATATGTATTATTATCTCAAAAGGATTCCAATCATTAGTATCATGGTGGGGAAGAAATTATTCCTTTTTAAGCCAACGACTGTCTTGATATTTCTCATTTATATAGCTGTCTGGTAGGAACAGGAATCAGATCGATTACATCTTTGGAAGAAATTATTGGAGAAGTTCAATATCAGCAGTGAAAACTAAGCCAGGCGTTGATTGTGGAAGAAATCATTAACTATTCATATGCAAGTTCAAACTAAAGCTGAAGAAGTTTAAATAGTACCTATCAGAATAAAAATTGGATCTTGAATTTATTGCCCTTGAATTTAAAAACCAATTCAGGAATAGGTTTGAGGCCTTGAACACTAATGAATGAAGGCCAGATGAGCTGTGGGAAGATATCAAGAATATCATTCATGAAAAAAGCAAAAGTTCATTACAGAGAAGGAAGAAGAGTAAAAGACCAAACTGGATGTCAGAAGAAATTCTGAATATTGCACTGGAGAGCTGAGAAGCCAAAGCAAAGGGAAGAAATCAAAGAGTTAAGGAGCTGAATAGAAGATTTTAAAGGGCAACTCGAGAAGACAAGGCAAAGTATTATATTGAAATGTGCAAGGATCTGGAGTCAGAAAATCAAAAGGGTCGACTCGCTCAGTATTTATTAAGCTGAAAGAACTAAAGAATAAATTCAAGCCATGAGTTTCAATGCTTAAATATTCTATGGAAACAATATTGAATGATTAAGGAAGTATTAAAAGTAAATGGAAAGGGTATATAGGTTCATTGTACCAAAAAGAAGTGTCTGACACAAAAGATTTTCCAAAAACAACATAGGATCAAGAGGCAATGGTGATGAAAAAGGAAGTTCAGGCTGCTCTGAAGAACGTGACAAAAATTGTGCCCCAAGAATTGATGACATACCAATTAACATATTTCAACAAACAGATAGATGCTTTCCTGGAAGTACTCACCAGGTTTTGCCAAGAAATCTAGAGAATAATTACATGACCAACTCACTTGAAGAGATACATATTTATTCCTATTCCAAAAAAAGCTGACCCAACAGAGTGGAAATTATCAAACAATGTCATAATATCACACAATAGCAAAATCCTGCAGAAGGTTATCTGGAAACGACTGGACCAGTATATTGACAGAGAACTACCAGAAATACAAGTTGGGTTTAGAAGAGATTGTGGCACTAGAGACCTTTTTGCCAATGTCAGATGGATCTTGGCAGAAAGCAAATAATACAAGAGATGAATCTATCTGTATTTCTTGACTATGAAAAGGCACTAGACTGTGTGGATCACAACAAATTGTGGCTAGCCTTGAGGAAAATTAAAATCCCTGAACTGTGCTGATGAGGAACCTATGCTTAGACAAGAAAGCAGTCTCCAGAACAGAGAAGGGCAACACTACATGGTTCAAAATCAGGAAAGGAGTACAATCAGGACAGAGATGCATCCTGTCCTCATAGCTTTTCAATCTATATGCTGCAGAGATAATTTGAAAAGCAGGGCTTTATGAGGAGGAATGTGACCTCAGGATTGGAGGAATTTTCATCAATAACCTGTTATGCAGATGACACATCCTTGCTTGCTGAAACTGAGAAAGACCTGAAGGGCTTGCTTTAGAAGGTTAAGAGCTGTTATCTTCAATATGGATTGAAGCTCAACATCAAGAAGACAAAGATTCTCACCACTAGACCAATTGGCAGCACCACAACAGATGAAGAGGTTGAGGTTTTTAACAGTTACAGTTTGGTTGGCTCTACAATCAACACTTCTGGTACCAGCAGTCAAGAAATCAAAAGATGGATTTCATCGGAAAAATCTGCTGTCAGAGACCTCTCCAGAATAATGGAAAGCAATGATGTCAGTCTAGAGACTAAGGTTAGCCAAATCCAGGCCATAGTCTTCATAATTACTTGTTGTGCTTCAGAGAACTGGACAATGACTAAGGGTGACAGAAGAATTGATGTCTTCAAATTGTGGTGCTGGAGAAGAGTTTTAAACATACCACAGACTACCAAGAAAACAAATAAGTCTGTCTTGGAGAGGATGAAACCAAATGGCCGGGAGAGACCAGTTCTTGGAGAAGGACATCATGCTTGGAAGAGAAAGCACAGGAAGGGAAGATCTCAGATGAGATGGATTGATACATTAACTGAGTCAATGGGGTTTGGTGTGTTGGAATTAATGAGACTAGCTCAGAACATGACAGGGTTCAGAGTTGCTGTACATGGGGTCACTATCAGTCGCAAGCGACTTGAGTACACTTAGCAACAGCAACAATTTACTCTTTCTTAGAGCAGCTCTCTTGTTCCCCAACAGACACTTCTTTCAGAATATTCTCCAGGAGAGATGGAATTGTCCTTCACTGAGGTAGTCTGAATCAGGTGCTCTTAATTGAATAGGACCTAGAAAGACTCAAACATCATCTACTGAAACATTATTGAATTCATACCATAAATAGTTATTGTCTAAATCATGCTAATTGTTTGGGACAGATCTAGGTATGTTTTGTTGAAGTGTCTGAGAGAGAGTGTGTGTGTGTGTGTGTGTGACAGATAAGAAGACAGGTAATTTTAAGTAAGGATTCTTTTTAGTATTTGAGCCTAGTTGTTGTTTTTAGGTGATAGGGAGTTGAGTATGACACAAAACAACCTTATGAACCTTATAAACACTGTCCTATACTGTGCCTTTACTACATAATCTCTGAAATTCTTGAGTCTACTGCTGCAGTAATTATGTCAATCAATTCTTCTACTCTTTGGCTGACCCTCCGCCATTCCAAGCACAATATTCCTTTCCAAGGAATACCCATTCCTACCAACATATGAAGAGTATGTGAGATGAATCTTTGCCATCCTTGCCTATAAGTAGCATTCTGGCTGTACTTTCCCCAAGACTTATCTGTTTATTCTTTTGGAAATCTATGGGATATTCAGTACTCTTCTCCAGCATCACAACTCAAACATGTTAACTTTTCTTCTTTCATCCTTTTCATCTTACGGCTCTCAAATACATACCAAGTGATTGGAAAGATCATACCCTGAATCTAGAGCATTTTTGTCTTTAAAATGGCATCGTTGCCCCTCAGTACTTTGAAGAAGTCCTTGACAGCAGACTTGCACAAAACAATATGTTCTCTGATTTCCTGACTACTGATACCATGGGCATTGATTGTAGACCCAAGTAAGATGAAATCATTGACAATTTCAATGATTTCTATCCAATGTTGTCTATTAGCATAGTTGTGAAGATTTTTGTCTTCTTGATTTTAAAATGTAATCCATATTAAAGACTATGGGCCTTGGTATTCTTCAGTAAGTATTTTAAGTCTTCCTCACTTTGAGCAAAGTTGTGTCATCTGCATAACATAAGTTGTTGATGAGTCTTCCTTCAAATTTGATGCTACATACTTTTTTTTAAAAAATCCAGCTTATCAACTTATTTACTAGTTTTCTTGAGTTCCCATTTTTCTCAGTGCTAACTATAGGTATGATCCACATAGGCAAAAGCCTTTGCATAATCAATTAAATGCAAATACTCAATCTTCTGTTATTCTCTGTTTTTTAGCCAAGACACATCTGAAATCAGCAATAATATATCTTGTGCAAAGACCTCTTCTAAATCCATCCTGAACTTCTGGCAGTTTTATATCAAACTATAGTTAAAATTCTTTTTGGATGATCTTTAGTTTGCTTGCAGTTGATCTTAATTGTATTGTTTGATGATTCTCACATTCTGATGGCTCACATTACTTGGAAATGGAAACTAACATGGAATTCTTCCATCAGTTGTCCAATTTTTTTGCACAGACTGATGATCGTATTCAGGGCTGCATTGATTACTTGAAATATGTCAATTGATATTTCATTAATTCCTGAGGCCTGTTTTTGGTGGGTTTTTTGTTTGTTTGTTTGTTTGTTTGTTTTTTGGGGTTTTTTGCCAATGCCTTCAGTGCATTTTGAACTTCGTCCTTAATTATCATTGGCTGTTAACTATATCAGTGAATCAATCCATCTCGTTGAGGGTCTTCCTCTCCTAGGCTGTCCCTCCACCCTCCCAAGGTGTATCAGAGACAATGAGATTGGCACAGATTAGAGCAAGATTTAGGGCTGTTGTACATAGAGTCGCTATGAGTTGCAGGGAACTCAATGGCACATAACAACAACATTAACCATAAGTTGCTTCCTGAAATCATTCCATAACAGTCAATTCTTTTTGGTACAGTGACTCTGTGTATTCTCTCCATCTTCTTTTGATGCTTTCTAGCATCTGCCAATATCTCAACTTGAATTTGTTTTTCAAGTCTTTCACTTGAGAACTTTCAAATAAGTCCTTCTCTATTTCCATCTCCAGCTCTTTGCAAATTCTATGATTATACTTTGCCTTGTTTTCTGGAACTGATCTTTAAATCTTCTGTTATCTCTTTCACTTTGGAATCTCTTCCTTTATTTTTGGCTTTTCAAGGATCTAATGCATATTTCAGAGTCTTTTCTGACATCCATTTTGGTTTTTTCTTTCACCTCTGTTTTTGCAGTGAGTTTGTGTTTTCTTTACAGATGATATCCTTGATGTCACCCCATAACACTTCTGATTTACTCTAATTAGTGTTCAATGTCTTAAACCTATTCTTGAGGTGATTTTTAAATTCAGGTTGGATAGATTCTAGCTCATATTTTTGGTTCCTATGAACTTGCTTTAATTTTCTTCAGCTTTAATTTTAACTTGCATCTGAGTAATACTTGGGATTCTCATTAGCCTAGGGACATGTAGGAGGACTAAGGCAATCAATCCATCTCCGCTCACTGATGCCTAGAATGTCAATATTCATGCTTTCCTTTCATTTCTTTACAACTTCCATTTTCCTACATTCATTCTTTTTTTCACCTTTTTTGGTAGTTAAAATGTGTTAGGTGTTTTATTTAAGTTATTCCTGAATAATTTGCTTTTGTCTTTTTTATGTATTTTGGTTAATGACTAGCATTTTCATTCCCTGATTGCCTAAGCTCAAATCTGGTAGAATCCTTCTCTCATACTACTACCACATCCAATAATACTTTCATTTTTACATTTTTTTCTTTTCCACATATATTCACGTCATTCACTTAACTGCTTAACCTTCAACGTCTATGAAAACTATTAATTTTTCCTCCACATAAAGAGGAAAATCAAGAGCAAATATCATTCTCAGTGGAGAAAGATTGAAAGCATTTTCCTTGTGAATAGGGATCAGGCAAAGATACCCACTGTTACCACTTTATTTAATATTTATTAGAAGTACTTGCTAGGAAAAAAATGACAAAAGAAGGAAATAAAAGTCATCCAGATCAGCAAAGAAATGGCTCAATTGTAACTATATACAGATAATATGATAGTGTACATAGAAAACCCCAGGGACTCAACAACAACAACAAATCCTAACCTGTAAGGGCTAGTAGATCAATATAGTAGGACTGCAGGATCAAAGAACAATATCCAAAAGTTAGTTGTATTTGTCTATAGTAAAGAAGAGAACTCAAGAGAAGGAAACCAAGAAAATAATACCATTTAAAATATCCAACCACAAATTGATATACTTGGGAATGAACCTGATTAGAGACACAAAGACCTGTACAGGATAAACTACAGAACATTTTTGTGAGACACAATAGAAGTCCTACATTCATTCTTCACACATTTCATATTCCAGTTATGAATGGACCCTTATTGTTGTTAGGTGCCATTGATTCTACTTCAACTCATAGTGACCCTATGAATGGCAGACCTAAACTCTGCCCTATTCTGTGCCCTCCCCTCAATGCCTGCTATATTAGAGCCCTATTGCTCCAGGCACTGTGTCGATCTCATTCAGGGTCTTCCTCTCTTTCATGGAATCTCTGCCTTTCCAAGGATAATTTTCTTTCTCAAGGACTGGTCTATTTTAACCACATGCACAAAGTATTTATCCTCTCTCCAGTCTATATTCAGATCAAATCACCTAAGAAATTGGACTCTATGAAGAAGAATGTGGCATCAGAATGAGAGGCAACTTCTTCAACAACCTGTGGCAAACAAATGGCAAAACTGTCCTTCCCAAAAGTGAGGAGTACCTGTGACACTCATTGTAGAATGTCAAATACAGCAGTGTCAATATAGATTACATTTCAACAACAAGAAAACCGAAATTCTCACCACTGGACTAACAGGCAACATTATGGTAGATGGAGAGAAGATTGAAGTGATTAATGACTTTGTCCTTGATGTTGTTGTTGCTATGTGCTATTGAGTTGCCTGCAACTCATAAAGACCCTATGTACAATAACTCTGAAGCCATCTCTTTTATAAGCAAGTTTCACTTACTCCAAAACACCTCCTCTCATTAATTCACTTACTGTATCAATCCATTTCCTCTAGAATCTTCCTCTCCTTCACTGTCCCTCTACTTTTCAGAGCATGATGTCCTTCTCCAAGGACTGGTCTCTCTTGGCCATGTGCCCAAAGTGTGTGAGATAAAGCTTCACAATCCTAGGCTCCAAGGAAAAAACTTGGTTTCACCCTCTCCCAGACATACTTATTTGTTTTGTTGGTAGTCCATGATATGTTGAAGACTCTTCTCCAGTACCACAACTCAAAGGCATCAATTTTTCTGTCATCCTTAGTCTTTGTCCAGCTCTCTGACACATAGCAAGTAATTGTGAAGACCATGGACTGGATCAGGCACGCCTTAGTCTTTAGAATGACATTGTAGCTTCTCAATACTCTGGAGAGGTCCCTGATTATCTTGATAGGATTCACAATAAATACCTTTGGAAACAGCAGTCAGAAGAAGCAAGTAAACAAACAAACGAATAAACAAAACAAAGGAACCTGAAACACAAAATCTAAACATACATTTTTGTGTAAGTCTGTGGTCAGGTTCCTTTCCAAGTTACTGAGAAACTGTTCTCAGTTTTGAGGACTAACATAAGCCCTGTTTTTTTCAATTGCTACTTATGTAGCAGAAAGCTGGATATTTACTAAGAATGATGGTAGAAAAATCAATGCCTTTGTGTAATAGTGTTGAAGAGTCCTGAATATCTCATGGACTGCTAAAAAAGGAAACAAGAATGTCTTAGAGTAGATACAACTAGGATAACTTTTGGAGGGAATAATGATTTAATTCCATCTCATTTACATTGGGCATGTGGTCATTTAAATTGGCAGCATTTATTTCCCTTATCTTAATTCCTGTATGTGGGTAAATGTAAGAGTTTGTGCATTTGAACATGTGTGTGCATGTCTTTATGTGCATGTGTGGAGATAATAAAAGATAATAAAAGAAAAATATCAGTCATGTTAGTCAAGATAAGAAAGGCCCAACTTCTGTATTTAATTTAGAAAACATTTAAAATTGAGGGAGCTCTGATGGCTTAGTGGAGCAGAATTTTGCTGCCAAGGCAAACACACATGGTTCAAATTCATCATTTGCTCTGTGGAAAGAAGATGGGCAGTTTCCTCCCGTGTGATTTCCTGCCTCAGAAAACCTGCTGGAGGGTCAACTATGAATAGGTTTCAACTTGTTAGTACACACAAAGAGTTAACAACAATAACTTAAATGTGCATTTTGAGAACTCTAGGTAAGTCAAATCTTCCCACTTGGCACTAAACCAGTGAGGACTCCATACAAGAAAAGAATTATCACCACAGGACACAAGATCCACATATAAAAAAAATCAGATTTCTCTATAGTACCAAATTTTCTCCAGCACCAGAACTCTATGGCATCAATTCTTCTGTCATCCAGCTCTCTGATTCATAACAAATAATTGTTAAGACGATGGACTGAATCAGTTTCTAGATTGACATCCTTACTCTTTAGCATTCTGGAGAAGTCCTTGACAGCGTATTTTCCTAATGTGATTCATCTTTTGATTTCCTGACTGCTGGTGCCAAAAGTGTTGATTGTGGAACCCAGAAAGTGGAAATTGTTAACAATTTCAATCTCTTCTCCATCTATTATGATATTACTAATGGGCCCAGTGGTAAGAATCTGTTTTCTTGATGTTGAGCTTCAATCTATATTACGAACTACAGTCCTTGACTTTCTGCACCAAATGCTTCAGTCCCTCTTCAGTTTCAGCAACCAAGGTTGTATCATAATGCCGGTTCTTGATAAGTCTTCCTCCAATTCTTATGCCATAGTCCTCTTTCTAAAGTCCAGTCTCTCAAATGATCTGTTCTGTATACAGATTGAAAAGATATGGAGAAAGAACACATCATTGAGGAGCTCCTTTTCTGATTTTTAACCATGTAGTGTTTCCTTTTCCTGGACCTGGATGATACCCTTGATATCCTCCCACAACTCATCTGGTCTTTGATCATTAGTCTTCAAGGCCTCAAACACGTTCCTGAGATGGTTCTGAAATTCAGGTGGGATAGACTCAAAGTCATATTATGGTTCCAGTGCATTTGGTTTAATGTTCCTCAGCTTTAGATTGAACTTGCATATGAGTAATTGGTGGTCTGTTCCACAATCAGCTCCTGGCCTAGTTTTCATAGCTGATATTGAGCTTCTCCAGTGGTTCTTTCTGCAGATGTAATAGATCTGATTCTTATGCACACCATTGGGTGAAATCCATGTATATAACCTGTGTTTATGCTCTTAAAAAACTTATTTGCAATGAATAAGTCATTGTGAAAAATTCAATCATTCTCTCTCCAGCTCCATTTGTCACTGAGTCCATGTTTTCCAACTACTGAATCTTCTTCCCTATTCCCAACTTTTGCATTCCAGTCACCCGTTATTATCAATGCATCTTGATTGCATGTTCGATCGATCTCCAACTGTAAAAGTTGGCAAAAATATTCTATTTCCTCTTCCTTGGCTCTGGTTTTTGGTGCATATATCTGAGTGATTGTGGTATTCGCTGGCCTTCCTTGTATGCGTATGGATATTATCCTGTCACTCACAATATTGTACTTCAAGATGGATCTAGAAATTACTTTCTTAGCTATGAAAACAACTCCATTTTTCCTCACCTTTTCGTCTCCAGAGTAATATATCATATGATCATCCTACTCAAAATGCCCCAAGCCCGTCGATCTCATCTCACCAATGCCTAGTATGTCAATATTTATGCAGTCTACTTCTTTCTTAACAATATCTAATTTTCCGACATTAATGGTTCTCACATTCCATGTCCCAATCATTAGTGTCTGCTTACAACTTTTCCTCTTCCTTTTTATTTCCATACTTGAAAGCTCCACCTCAGCCGCCCTTTCTGTTATTCTACATGTGTTCTGTTGTACACAGGGTTTTCAGAGCCTGCTGTTTCAGAAGTAAATGGCCAATCCTTCTTCCTAGTCTGTCTTAAATTGAATGTTTAGATTTAGAGAACTATCAGACAGACCAGAATTTTACAGGAAAAGTGAGAGATGTACCCCTTATTGTGGAGTTAACCATTAGTATCAGTGATGTCCATTGCAAAGACAGAAGAGGAAGAGAAGACCAAAATGGATATCAAAAGAGACTCTGAAAATTGTACTGGAGTGCAGAGAAGCCAAAGCAGAAAAAGTATTCAAGATACCAAAGAGTTGAATACAAGATTTCAAAAGGCAGCACGGGATGACAAAGTAAAATATTACAATGAAATGTGCAAGGAGCTGGAGTCAGACAGTCAAAAGGGCCGAACTCACTCAGCATTTCTTAAGCTCAAGGAACTGAAGAACAAATTCAAACCTCAAATTGCTATAATCAAGGATGCTTTAGGCAGAATATTTAATAATCCAGGAAGTATTAAAAGAAGATGGAAAGAATATACTGAATCACCGTATTGAGAGGAATTGGCAGACACAGAAGGATTTCATGAAACAATATATGAGCAAGATCCTATGGTAATGAAGGAAGAACTTCAGGCTGCTTTGAAGGAAAGAGGAAAAAAAACAAGGTGCCAGGAATAGATGTTATACCAATTGACATATTTCAACTAACAGATGGTGCCCTGGATGTGCTAACCAAGTTGTGCCAAGAAATATGGAGAACAGCACTTGGCCAACTGACTGGAAAAGATCTATATTTTTCCCATCCCAAAGAAGGGTGACCCAACAGAGTGTGGAAACTATAGAACAATATCATTGATTTCACATGCAAGCAAGATTCTATTGAAGATTGTCCCAAAATGACTGAAATAGCACATCAGCAGAGAACTTCCAGAATTCCAAGCTGGGTTAAGAAGGGGTCGTGATACTAGAGATATTGTAGTTAAATTTGATGGATCTTAGCTGAAAACAGGGAATACCAGAGGAATGTATATCTGTGTTTCATTGACTATGCAAAGACATTTATTTGACTGTGTGGATCATAACAAACTGTGGCTGACTCTGAGAAGAATGGGAATTCAAGAACACTTTATCATAATAATGAGAAACCTATACTTGGAGCAACAGGCAGTCATCAGAACAGAGCAAGGAAACACTGCATGGTTCAAAATTGGGAAAGGCGTACAACAGGGATGTGTCCTGTCTCCATACCTTTTCAACCTGTATGCAGAACAGATTATCCAGGAGCCTGGGCTCTATGAGGAGAAATGTGGGGTCATGATTGGTGGAAGATCTATTAACAATATGCATTATGTAGATGGCACAACCCTGCTTGCTGAAACTGAGGAGGACCTGAAGTGCTTGCTGTAGAGGGTCAAGGACAATAGCCTCCATTATGGATTGAGGCTCAATGTCAAGAAGACAAAGATTCTCACCACTGGACCAATTGGCAGCATCAGGATGGATAGTGAAGAGATTGAGAATGTTCACAGCTTTAGTTTGCTTGGCTCCACAGTCAACAGCCTTGGCACCAGTAGCCAGGAAATTAAAAGACTTTCCTTGGGAAAGTCTGCTGTTAGGGACCTATCTAAATACTGAAGAGCAATGGTGTCTCTCTGGAGACTAAGGTGTGCCTGATACAGGCCATGGTCTTTTCTGTCACTTGTTATGCATCAGAGAGTTGGACAATGACTAAGGAAGATAGAAGGAGAATTGAGGCCTTTGTGTTGTGGTGCTGGAAAAGAATATTGAGGGTACCATGGACTTCTAGGAAAACAAACAGATTCATCCTAGAAAGGGTTAAACTGGGCGGCTCCTGGGAGGGAAGGGTTCTGAGGCTCTGCCTAACATACTTTGGACATGTTGTAAGGAGGGCCAGGTCCTTGGAGAGGGACAGCATGCTTGGGAGGGTGGAGGGACAGAGCAGAAGGGGAAGGCCTTGTATGAGGTGGATTGATTCAGTGACTGGGGTAATGGGGATTGGAGAGTCAGAGACCTTGTGATTGGCCCAGGACAGAGCAGAGTTTAGGGCTGTTGTACATAGGTTCGCTATGAGTCATAAGCGAGTCGACCGCACATAAAGCAGCAACAACAGTGTTTCCTTGCTCTATTCTGACTTCTTCCTCCTGGTCTGAGTATAGGTTTCTCATGAGCACAATTAGATGTCTGATATTTCTAGTCTTCTCAAGGTTGGCCACAATTTATTGTGGTCCATATAATCAAATGTCTTTGCATAGTCTATGAAGCACAGATAGCCATCCCTCTGGTACTCTCTGCTTTTGGGTAAGATGCATCTGACATTAACAATGATGTCAGTAGTGCCAAAACCTCTTTTAAATCCAGCTTGAATTTCTCATTTTTCTCAATATATTGTTCCAGCCCCTGGAGAAAAGTATTGATCATACTATGCCAAGAAAACTAACAGGTCTGGCCTGGAAAGGGTGAAACTGAACTGCTCCTTGGCGACAAGAATTTTGAGTCCTGTCTCACATACTTTGGGCATGTAGCTAGGAGAGACCAGTCTTTGGAGGAGGACATCATGCTTGCAAGGATCAAGGGACATCTCAGGAGAGAAGACCCTAGATGAGATGTATTGACACAATAACTGAGATAATAAGACGAGATGTGTCAGAGATAGAGAGATTGGCTCAAGATAGGGCAGGATTTGGGGCTATTGTGTATAGGATGATTATGAGTCATAGTGGACTCAATGGCACATAATAACAACAAACAACAATATAGTAGCTAAAGCTTCTTACTACTAGGCCACCAGAGCTCCCCAAGAAAATATAAAAAAGGAAATATGAAAACAATACCAATTTCAATAGCTAAACACAAGGTGTTTACTTAGAAACAAATCTAACTAGGGACACAATGAATGAAATGATGGAGATCTTCTTAAAATAAAATCCTTGTGTAAATAACAAAAATATTTTCCAGTAGTGTAAAAAGGAAACTCACAGACTGTGATAAATATTTGACAATGATATATATGATAAGGGACTCATACCTAAAATTTATATACTACTCAAACGCATCAACACAAAAAGACAACTCAATCACAAAGTGAGTAGAAGTTATGAACAAATACTTTACCAGAGAAGAAAGTAAAATGGCCAACAAATATATGGGGAAAAAAATACACAAAATCACTAGCTACCAGCAAAATGAAAATCAAATAAATAATGTGATATCATCTCATTTCAGCAATTATAACAAAGTTTACCAGGATAACAAGCAATATTGGTGAGGATGTGAGGAGCTCAGGACCCTCAGACATTTCTGCTAAGAATGTAAAATAGTACAATCACTAATCACTATGGAAAGCAGTCTAGCTCTTCCTCACAAAGTAGAAAATAGAAATATCATTTGACTCAGCTATTCCACTACTGAGAACATAAACCAAAGAATTCAAAGGAGTGACAAAAATTGATGTGTGCACACTTATGTTTAGTGTAGCATTATTGACCAAGGCAAAGAGATGAAAGTAACCCAAAGAGCCAATGAACAAATGAATGGTTAGAGGAACTCTGGTAAATCCATACAATGGAATATTATGCATCACTTAAAAGTAGACAACTTGTAATGCACTATATAACATGGGTGAAGACATGATGAAAGACATCATACTGAGTGAAATATCTCAGTCACAAAAAGACAAATATTGCATAAGTCCACTAGCATAACAATAAGATGGATACAGGATGAGGGATAAAACCAGAAAAAAATGTATATATAGTAAATAGTGCACTGGAATAGGTTAAGAGGACAATCTTAAGGACTGTAAAACTAGAAATAAAATGTATGACAATTAACAATTTGGGATAGGGCAAGTATTGTGAAGTGAATTGAAGGAGGGATAAGGAAGAAAATGAATGAAAACCAATTTCTTTGTAAACTTCCATTAAAATTACAGTTAAAAATCATAGGCAAAACAAAACAAAAAACTTGCTTGAACAAAATCTGCAAAATTTAGAAATACAAAAAAATTAAATTCATAAACTTAAAATGTTAAAGATGCTGTAATAGTATTAAAACTATGAGGTTTTTCTTATAGTAAACTTGAATTTCAGGTACTTAAAACAGTGATGTCAATGATGATAAATATTTAGCAGGTTACCTAAATTTACTGCTCTTTCCTTGTCTGTTTTTTCCTAGATTCATAGCATTTCATTTCAGTTCTGATAATGAAACACCATTCGCAATAATGGAGTCTTGTAAGCAGACACTGGTGATTGGGACATGGAATGTGAGAACCATGAATGTAGAAAAATTAGATATTGTTAAGGAAGAAATGGAGCGCATAAATATTGACATACCAGGCATTGGTGAGATGAGATGGACTGGCATGGGACATTTTGAGTCGGATGACCATATGATATATTACTCTGGAGATGAAAAAGTGAGGAAAAATGGAGTTGCTTTCATAGTT
>NW_006399794.1:18895032-18910971 GCF_000299155.1 Elephantulus edwardii
AGCCCCAAATATAATCCACTCTACAACCCTCATTGCATACTCCTACGATAAAAATAATGCCCTAAGATATAATACTTTTAGACAGTGAATTTTTAATATCAAGATATTCTAATTACATGGTTCATAAATGCAATGGCTTGTAAGGGCAAGTGGATGGATGTGAGATTGTGTCTTGGAATAAGAACCAAGAACAGCTGGGGCAATAACACCTGGTTCTATTATGTTTCTAAGTAAAAATTTTTCACAGCTGTTACTCCGTTTCATAGGATTTGTCTTAATGTACTTGAACTACAAAACGGAAATACACGCGGCAGGTCTGGGAAAGGGGCGGCCGGCGCCATGTCTGGCCGCGAAGGTGCTAAGAAGAAGCCCCTGAAACAGCCCAAGAAGCAGACCAAGGAGATGGACGAGATAAGGCTTTCAAGCAGAAACAAAAGGAAGAACAGAAGAAACTCGAGGAGCTAAAAGCGAAGGCCGCGGGCAAAGGTCCCCTGGCCACGGAAATCTGGCAAAAAATAAGACTGAGGCAATGATGAACCTTACTTCCGTTCTTTTTTAAAACATCTGGATTCTCTGCTGTAACATCTTTTACCACCTGTAGTTAAAATGAAGTGTTGTCTTGTAGCCTGTTGTACATTTAAGAGGAAACTTTGTGAAACAGTGAAGAAGAAATCTTATGATGGTCCATCTCCAGTTCTCATTCAGCCATTCCAATCTTAGCTGTCTGTGCAGTCAAAGTAAATGGAATCCAGAATCCTGTCAGAATCTTCATTCTTCATTATGCCCAGAATTCTGTACCACCTGTAATTAAACCAACTCATTTAAAAAACAAAACAAAAAAAAACAACAAAAAACAACAACACGGAAATACAATTGAAGGTAATTTTAGTCTGCTGGTTTGAATTTTGTTGTTTAGCATTTATCAATATGCCCATTTAGAAATACCAGATGGCAAAAAGAAATACTGAAGTCTCACTATTTCCATCCTGTGTAATTCCAGTTGTTAAATAAACATAACACAATAAGTTCTGAGGGACCCTAGCAGCCAATATGAAAAATTGCATTCTCTGTCATTCAGGTAATTTAGAGACACTGAAATAGAGACACTATTTCATACAGAAAAAAAAGTGTATCATCCAATTTTACTTTCTGGGATAGATTAATTATAAGAATACTTAAATATAAATTTAAATTCATTCATCTAGAGATTTTAACATTGCAAGATATTTTAATTAAAACATAGAGGGTCATTCTACATAATAATAGTTTTCATAACTCTTGTCATTATGAATGTTCCTTTTATGCTAGAAACAGGCTGAATTTTTTAGAAGAGTGTATGTAAAGGCTGCTTCTGTGTTTGCATTATTAGAAGTTAAAAAGCTGATACTAAATTCAATGCATTCTGTATTCCTAGCATCTGGATTTGAACTTCAGTCTATTTAATATCTTAATGGTTAAGGGTATTAGTGACTATACAGATTCAATGATTATGATTCCTTAAAGTTGGAAGATTGAAATTGTCCACAATTTCATCTTACTTAGATCCACAAACAGCACCCTTGGTACTAGCAATCAAGAGATCAAGAGACATGCAGCTTTTAGAAAAGTCTGCTGTCAGGGACCTTTCCAAAGTTCGTATCAGTTTAATAACTAAAGTACATAGGATTCAAGCTATAATCTTTCCCATCTTTGGATATGCATCTAACAATTGGACAATGAATAAGGGCGCTAGAGAAGACTGATGTCTTTGAGTAGGTGTGTTGGAAGAAAAATCAGTGAATGTCTTATGGACTGCCATAAGAAAGACAAATATGTCTTGGAGAAAGTGCAGCCAGAATGTTCCTTAGTGGTAAGGACAGTGAAGCTTCATCTCACATACTTCTGCATATTGTTAGGAGTGACTATTCCTTGGAAGAGGACATGATACTTGGAGTATCAGTGAATGAGAGCAAGACCCACAATGAGATGGATTGAAACAGTGACTTTTGAGATAGGCTTAAGTGTGTCAGAAGTGATGAAGATGGTGCAGGATAGGCTAGGGTTCAGATCTGTTGTTCATAGGATCATTGAATTGTAATTGACTTGATAGCAGATAAGAACAATATCACCAAGGCTCCTTAAATTATATGCAACTTCATTTTTTTTTAAATTCCCTAAGAAAAATGAAATTCAGTTTCCAAGGTTTATTCATAAGATAATTTGTAATTTGATTCATTAG
Organism: Elephantulus edwardii; assembly: GCF_000299155.1. Lineage (NCBI taxonomy): Eukaryota > Metazoa > Chordata > Mammalia > Macroscelidea > Macroscelididae > Elephantulus > Elephantulus edwardii. Next base: position 18,897,251 of record NW_006399794.1, read on the forward strand.
AGGTCAGTGGATTCTTAAGATATTGCACGATTTTGCTTGGTGAGAAGGGAGCAATATAGGTGGTCTGATGTACTCTCTGTCCTTCAAAAATTATTTTACAATATTATGCTTACATAAATCACTCAACACATATTTTCTTAATACAAATTATGCTTTCATCGATGGGCTAATAGATTACATCTGTGGAAAGAACCACTGGAGAAGCTCAATATGAGCTATGCAAATTAGGCCTGGTGCGATTGTGGAACAGATCACCAACTACTCACATGCAACTTTAAGCTGAAGCTAAGAAAAGTGAAATCAAGCCCACAGGAACCAAATTTGACCTTGAGTCTATCCTACCTGAGTTTCAGAACCATCTCAGAAACAGGTTTGAGGCCTTGAACACCAATGAGCAAAGACCAGATGAGTTGTGGGAGGATATCAAGAGTTTCATCCAGGAAGAGTGCAAAATGTCATTGCAAAGATGGAGGAGGAAGAAAAGAGCAAAATGGATGTCAGAAGAGACTTTGAATATTTTAATGGAGCACCGAGAAGCCACAGCACAAGGAAGAATTCAAGATACTAAACAGCTGAACAGGAGATTTCAAAAGGCTGTGTGACAAGACAATGTAAAGTATTATAATGAAATGTGCAAAGAGCTGAAGTCAGAAAATCAAAGGGGCCTATCTTGCTCAGCATTTATTAAGCTCAAGGAACTGAAAAAGAAACTCAGGCCTTGAGTTGCAATACTTTGGGATGCTTTGGGCAGAATATTGAGTGATCCTGCACGTATTAAAAGAAGAATGAAAGAGTATACAGAGTCATTATACCAAAAGGAATTGGCAGACATAGAAGAATTTAATGAAATAATATATGAGAAAGAGCCTATGATGATGAAGGAAGAAATTCAGACTGCTTTGAAAGAACTGGCTAGGAATAAGGCCCTATGAATTGATGGTATACCAACTGACATGTTTCAACTAACAGATGCTGCTCTAGATGTGCTCACCAAGTTGTGCCAAGTACTCTGGAGGACAACCACTTGGCCAACTGACTGGAAGAGATCTATATTTGTTTGAGTCGCAGGTGGCTTGAAAACACATAACAACAACTAACAACATACTAACAACACTCTCTCTCTCTCTACACACACACACACACACACACACTGAATTCTGCACTTATTAATAGTACCCCATCAAATCCATCACAAAAGAAGTAACTAAGCCCTGGCAGAGAGATTCACAGGTGAATGTTGCCAAACATTCAGAGATGAACTATCAGCAATTCAACTTAAATTATTTAAAAATACAGAAAAAGAACTCTCACAGAGTCATCTATGAAATAATAAAAAATCAGACAAAGTTATTATTAAAAGAGAAAAAGGAAAATAAACAATCTATAGAGTAGTATCTCTAATGAACATAGACACAAAAATCCTTAACACTACTTGGCCAATAAAATCCAACAGTTTATAAAAATTAAACAAAGTGTGGCATCTACATAACACAGGTTGTTGATGAATCTTCCTCCCATCCTGATACCACGTTCTTCCTCAGAGCCTAGTCTCCCTCTCCCAGATGATCTGTTCCACTTATAGACTGAAAATGTATGGAGATTGGACATATCCCTGGTATAAACATTTTCCAATTTTAAACCATGCATCCACTTCTGAAATAACTGCCTCCAGAAAGTCTATGAACCTGGAGGAAGGATGAGAGTTATACAAGTATTTAGGTCTTTCATTCATAGGATCACTATGAATCACCTATGACTCTGTGGCACTCAACAACAGCGTAAAGAGAGATCATTTGGCCTAGTGGACAGAAAGTGATGCTACCAAGCCCAAGTTGGGTGGCTTTAATCTGCGACTCTCAGACTGCTTTTAATTGCTTTTGGTCAAACATCATCTAGGTCATGGTTGTTGTGAAGATGCACACTGTGGCACTGATGTGCCAAATGTGATGATGGTTACCCACGGTAGACAGTGCTTGATGGAGCTCTCTGAATAAAACAAGCTAGGAAGCAGTAGTGGCATCCACTTCTGAAATACCTTGCCTCCAGAAACTCTATGAACCTATAGAAAGGATAAAAGTTATACAACTGTTCAGGTCTTTCATTCATAGGGTCACTAGGAGTGGCCTATGACTTGCCAGCATTCAACAACAATAACAACATTTCCTTGTTCTATTCTGACTACTGCCTCCTGGTCCAACTATAGTTCTCACATAAGCACAGTTAATTTTTCTGGGGTTTCTAAGATTACCAGAGTTAGCCATAGTTTGTTGAGATTCACAACCTCAAATGCCTTTGCATAGTCAAAGAAACAGACATTCCTCTGGTGCTTTCTGCTTTTACCCAAGATCCACCTAACATTAGCTATAGTATCCCTAGTTATCATGACCTATTCTAACCCAACCTGCACATGTGGCAGTTCTATGCTGATGTGCTGTTCCAGTATTTTTTTTATAGTTTTTAGCAGAATTTTACTTGCATGTGATACTAATGATATTGTTGAATAAATTTCAAACTCTGTTAGGTCACCTTTCTTTGGAATATCAAGTCAAGGACTATATATAGTCTTCAATATAGATTGAAGCTCAACATCAAGAAAACAAAGATTTTAATCACCACGCTGATTGGCAGAATCTTCTTAGACGGCGAAGAGATTGAGATTGCTTATAGCTTTAGTTTGCCTGGCTCCAAAATCAGCACTCTTGGTACATGCAGCCAGAAAAGCAAAAGATAAATTGAACTGGGAAAGTCTGCTCTCAAGGATATCTCCAAAGTACTGAAGAATAATGTCAGTCTGGAGACTAAGGTGCATGTTATCCAGGCCGTGATCTCAATTGTATGCATCAGAAAGCTGGAAAATGTCTAGTTATAACAGAAGGAGAATTGATTCCTTTGAGCTGTGGTGTTGGAGAAGAGTATTGAATATACCATGGACTGCAGGAGAACAAACAGGTTTGTCCTAGAGAGGGTAAAAGCAGGCTACTCCTTGCAGGCAAGGATTCTAAAACTATGTCTGACACACTTTGGGCATGTTTCAAGGAAAGACCAGTTCTTAGAGAAGGACATCATGCTTGGGAGGGTGGAGGCACAGGTCAAGAGAGGAAGATCCTTGATGAGAGGTATTGACTCAGTGACTAGGAATCTGTTGTACATAGGATCACTATGAGTTGCACGTGATATAATGGCACATTACAATGACAATAAATGTGATTAATCATGATTAACTAGAATTCATAACAGGTATGGGTGTATGGTTCAACATTAGGAAAAACATGAAAGTAATTCATCACATTAGCAAAGCAAAGGAAAAGAACCACATGATCCTAACAAATTATATAGAAAAGGCCTTTGACAAAATCCAACACCTCTTCTTAATTAAAACATTCAACAAAATAGGAATCGAGTGAGATTTCTTCAACACTGTGAAAAATATTCACACAAAACCAATAATCAACATCATTTTCAATGGAACAAGACTAAAAGTCTTCTTGTAAACAGGAACCAAACAAGCAATATCACCATCACCACTTCTATTCAATATTATATTGGAAGTACTTGGTAAGACAATAAAACCAGTGAAGAAGTAGAAGACATCCAAATTGGCAGATTCTATGATATCATACACAGAAAGCCCCCAAAACTTAGGAACACACACACTCACTCACACAAACAAAAACAAAAGCAACCCATCAGACCTGGGAGACCAGTCTGAATGAAGGATACAAGGTCAATATAAAAAAAATCGGTTGCACTCCTCTACAGCAAAAAAGAAAGAATGAAAAAGAAAGCTTTAAAAATACTATCACTTAAAATATTCAACCACAAGATAAAATACATGGGTTCAAATGTAACCTTAACTGTGGTAATGAATAGTACAGGATCTGGCAGTATTTTTTTCTAGTGCATGAATTAGCACTGACATGGCAATCTTCAAAACCAACACCTAGCCATTTGGTTAGAGTTAAGAGAAAATTTCTTAGAATAGTCCCCTGCATTCCATGTCCAAAATAATTAAGACCTGGATTCTATTATTATTATTTTTTTTACGAAAGGGAATCTATTTTGATATTGGTAGTCCCTCTTTAACAATCCAGTTTAAAATGCCATGTTATCTGTCTTTTACTGCAATTTCTCCTCCTTTCTGTTCTCTACGTTGTTGTTTTTTTTTTTTTAAATATACTGCTTTACATAAGAAGTTCATAAAATTTGTACACATTGTTTTTCACACAGGATCTTTCCCTTTTGCTTTACCCATCCTTCCCTTCACAAATTGTGTGACCCTATGATTAAGTTCTGCTTCCTTAGATCTTATAAGCAGGAGTATTGGCATCCACTTCCTAAACAACATGCCTCTGGAAACTCTATGAACTATGATAAATGTCGATAGTTACAGAAAGGCTTCAGGCCTTTTTTTCTCCATAGGGTCACTCTGAGTCATGCTTGACTTGACAGCAATCAACAGTAAAAAAATCCTTAGATCTTCGTACTCATTCTAAAATAATGGTCTTATACAGTATTTGTCATAATGAGACTGAGTTAGTTCTTTCAGCATAATGCTCTCCAGTCCCTCCCATGTTAGGTGGTAATTTACAAAATCATTGCTCCTGTGTGCTGCATAGTAGTATTCTGTTGTGTGAATGTTTCATAATTTTTCAATCCATTCCATTTTGCTTGGGCATTTAGGCTTTTTCCATGTTCTTGCTATCATGAATAATGCTGTTATGAATATTGGTATACAAGTCTCTATTATTTAATATGTAATATTAGCCTAGAGAGAAAAGAACTGTGCTGCCAACCCAAAGATTAAAAAAAAAATTCAGACCCACCTGCTGCTTGGTAGAAGATAAACAGACAATATCCTCTTGTGTGATTGATAGCCTGGCAGGTCACTGGAGGTTCAGCTATGAGTTATTTCTAACTTAATAGCATTGAGTCAGTCAATTATCCATATGGGGTAAGTTCTGCTGGCATAGTGCATAGGAAGGTGGGCTATTAATCCAAAGACCATGCCTTGCTGCCTGTTTGAATCCACCAGCGGCTCAGCTAAAGAAAGATGCAATCATCTCTTTTACTGTTTATAGCCTCAGAAACCACTTGGAAGATCAACTATGAGTTGGTTCTGATTCAATGACAGTGAGTGAGTGAGTGAGTGAGTGAGTGAGTGAGTGAGTGAGTGAGTGGGTGAGTGAATTATTGGTATACATTACCAGAACTTTATCTTAGTCTGCCTTAGTATGAACACTTCTCTGAAATCTTCCCACCATGGATGAAACTGTTGTTTGAAATACACAATATGATTAACTAATAGACGAATATTAAAGCCATGTGGTAGGACTCCAATACTGACTTGAGAATGGAAAGTTACTCTTTCAATTTAGTTTTCATTGAACTGAGCAATAGAAAAACAACTATCAAAACCAGAGGCATACAAGAAATTAGGATGAGGATGATATCTGTTACTCAAAGCTTTTATTGTATGTTTTTATCATATTATAGTGCCCTAGCCTCATCCACTGAAGGTGTCAGATGAAATTATCAGTAAGATAAACTTATTTATCACAGTTCCCTGACCTCATTCATTAAAGGTGTCAAGTGAAACTATTAGTAAAGTAAAACTTATACTTGTAGACTTTTTTTCCTTTCTCTATTTTGAAAATGAATGTGCCTCTGACTCAAGCCATAGTATTTTCAATTGTCTAATATGCATGTGAAATCTAGACAATGAATAGGTATACCAAAAAAATGAATTGATCCCTTTGAATTCTGGAGTGCCAAATAATGTTGAATATACCAAGAACTTACAAAAGGATAAACGAATTTATCTTTAAAGAAATAGAGCCTGAAGGCTTCTTAGGAAGGAGAATCTTGAGACTATAATAATACTTCTGTGGCATATTATTAAAAGGAGCTAGTCCCTGCAGAAAGCTATCTTTCCTTTTTTTCATCTTTATTATTATTATTTGTGTGTGTGTGTGTGTGTGTGTGTGTACCGTCAAATTAGATCTGACTGGTACAGGAGGACATGCCCCCTCCTTCTCCTGCAGAGCATCTGGTGGATTCGAACCACATATCTCTGGGATTGCAATGCAGCTTTTTGCCACTAGGCCACCAGAGCTACCTGCTATCTTTCCTTTTAAAGGAGAGTGCTAGCAGAAAAAGAGAACGACTTTCAACAAGATGAATAGACACAGTAGCTGCAACAGCAGACTTAAGCACTGCTACAATATAGATAATAGTGTATAATTGAGCAGGATTATGTTATGCCATGTTTAGAATTATATGAGTTAGAGTCAATCCAAAGTACCTAACTAGAAGAACATATTTCTTTGAAGAAGTCTGTGGATCAGCTCTTTAGGGAATACGTTTTCTAGGCCGGTCCAGACTAATGAAAAGTAATGAGTCACCCACAACTTAAAGTGACTCTATGGACAATAGCTCTGAACCCTGCTTTATCCTGAGCCTATCTCATAAACTCAGACACATCTAATTCTGTTGCCCTAGTTAATGTGTCAATCCATTTCATCCAGGGTTTCCTCTCCTTTGCTGTCCCTCCAGCCTCCCAAGCTTGATGACTTTATCCAAGGACTGGTTCCTCCTGGCAACATGCTCAAAGTAAGTGAGACTGAGCTTCAAAAATCCTTGCCTTCATGGAGAAACTTACCTTTACCCTCTTCAAGACAGAACTATTTGTTTTCCTGGTAATACATGGTATGTTCAAGACACTTCTCCAGTCCACAATGCAAAAACACAAATTCTTCTTCAATCATTCTTAGTCATAGCAAGTAATTGTGAAAACCAATGTCTGGATCATGCACATCTTAGTCTCCAAGACTGACATCATTACTCTTTAGAACTTTGGAGAGATCCCTGACAGCAAGTATCCTCAATGCAAATTGTCTTTTGATTTCCTGACTGCTGGTGCCAAGAGTGTTGATTGTGGACTTGAGCAAGCTGTAATTGTTAACGACCTCAATCTCTTCTCCATTCATCATGATGCTGCCCATTGGCCCAATGTTGAGAATATTTGTTTTTCTGTTGTTAAACTTCAATTAATATTGAGGACTAAAGTCCTTGGTCTTCTGAAGTAAATTCTTCAGGTCCTCTTTAGTTTTGTAAAGAAAGATTATATCATCTGCATAACACAGGTTGTTGATGAATCTTCCTCCAATCCTGATGCCTCACTTCTCATAAAGTCCAGTCTCCTAAATAACTGGTTCTGCCTACAGATTGAAAAGATATGGAGCCAAACACACACCTGACACCCTTCCTAATTTTGAGCATGTATCATCCAGTAATCCTGGCATTCCTGCTGCCAGATGGTATCAAGACTAAGCTTCACAACAGAGAAAAGTACAAAGATCAAATAGATTCCATATTAACCACACTCTATACAACATTATTTTTAAACTCTCTGCCATGTTCAAGCTTGATATTGCAGTCACATTGTCAACTCATCTCACTGAGAAGAGGTGGTTTGTTTCCTCTTTGCTGACTAAACACTTTTCAAAGAGAAATTTCTCTTTCCAAGGATTGGCACATTCAAACAATATTCCCAAAGTATATGAGACAAAGTTTCACTACCTTAGCCTTCAAAGGATACTCTGACTATACTTCCTCCAAGATAGATCTGTTTGTTCTTTTGTCAGTCCATGGAATATTTGATTTGTTCATAGAGTTATTTCAAAAGTAAATGACAGATCCTTTTGCTCTGACTGTATCACCTTTGGGTTCTCCTGAAACCTGTCTTATATGCTGATATTTGAAATACCCATGGAACAGCTTCTAACGTCATAGAACACCAACAAACTTGTGTGTGTGTGTGTGTTTTTAAGAATAATTTAAATTTACCTTTACGTATATATTACTTCTGTATAAAGAAGGAAAAGGGGATTAATCTTTAGGGTTTTTATCTTTCTTAAAACAAAACATGCAAAATCCAAAATTCAGTTCATTGTCAATACAATTTATCTCATAGTTCCTTATGTTATTTTGATTTGTCATTATCTGGGGTTGAAATAATCTTTTGTCTTGGATCACTCTCACCATATGCTATTTGTCTCAAATCTCATGTAAGAGAAGTCACCAGTCATCTCCACAAGAATATGTGAAATAACTACTATGCTCTTCTCCTTCACTACCAGAAAAATACTACTAACAAGATATATTGAGAGTTATTCACATCTACCATGCAAAGTGATTATAAGAGAGAGAAAGAAAAAAAAAACATTGATAATATAAAACCTTCCTTATTTTGTACAACTTCTAAAAAATAATGAACCTTGTTCTGTGAACAACTTGTGTTTATCCTTGTTTTCTCTTGTAACTAAAAAACAGATTAAGTGACCAATATTAAGAAAATGCAGTCTGGGTTTGACTACCTGGTCTGCTTTGACATGATGGAAAGTGCAATGGAGTTTTATATCTTTATAATAAGGGGCTAGATGTATCTCTAATTATATTCTTTCCCTTAAGAAAGAATGAATGATAGTCATATTTTTAATTGTCAACTGTTCTAGTTGTTTTAGATAATGCAGAAATTGCCTTTCCTCATCCTTTAATGCTCATTTTCAATTATTTTTTTCTTCCCTACTAGGCTGAGTTCCCTACTAGGCCCAGGAATAGATGGTATATCAATTGAAGTATTTCAGATAACAGATGTTGCCCTGGATGTGCTCACCAAGTTGTGCCAAGAAATCTGGAGAACAACCACTTGGCCAACTGACTGGAAGAGATCTATATTTGTTCCCATTCCAAAGAAAGGTGACCCAACTGAGTGTGGAAACTACAGAACAGTGTCATTGATTCCACATGCAAGCAAGATTCTACTGAAGATCATCCAAAAACTATTAGAACAGCACATCAGCAGAGAACTGCCGGAAGTCCAGGCTGGGTTTAGAAGGGGTCGTGGGACTAGGGATATTGTTGCTGATGTTAGATGGATATTGGCTGAAAGCAGAGAATACCAGAAGAATGTCTATCTGTGTTTCATTGACTATGCAAAGGCATTTGACTGTGTAGATCATAACAAACTGTGGCTGACTCTGAGAAGAATGGGAATCCCAGAGCATTTAATTGTGCTAATGCGAAACCTTTACTTGGATCAAGAGGCAGTAGTAGTCAGAAGAGAGCAGGGTAACACTGCATGGTTCAAAATTGGGAAGGGTGTATGCCAGGGATGCATCCTGTCTCCATACCTTTTCAACATGTATGCAGAGCAGATTATCTGAGAGGCTGGGCTCTATGAGGAGAATTGTGGCATCAGGATTGGTGGAAGGTCTATTAACAATCTCCGTTATGCAGATGACACAACCCTGCTTGCTGAAACTGAGGAGGACCTCATGCACTTGCTGCGAAGGGTCAAGGACTGCAGCCTTCAGTATGGACTAAGGCTCAATGTCAAGAAGACAAAGATTCTCGCCACTGGACGAATTGGCAGCGTCAGGATGGATGACAAAGAGATTGAGAGTGTTCACAGCTTCAGTTTGCTCGGCTCCACAGTCAACACTCTTGGCACCAGCAGTCAGGAAATCAAAAAGGGTATCACGATGGGAAAGTCTGCTGTTAGGGACCTCTCAAAGGTACTCAGGAGCAACAGTGTCTCTCTGGAGACTAAGGTGCGCCTGATACAGGCCATGGTATTTGCAATTGCTTGTTATGCATCAGAGAGTTGGACAATGACTAGGGAGGACAGAAGGAGAATGGATGCTTTTGAGCTGTGGTGCTGGAGAAGGGTCCTGAATGTGCCCTGAACTGCCAGGAAAACAAACAGATTTATCTTGGAGAGGATTAAACCAAGCTACTCCTTGGAGGCAAGGATTCTGGGGCTTCGTCTGACATACTTTGGACATGTTGCCAGGAGGGACGGGTCCTTGGAGAGGGACATCATGCTTGGGAGGGTGGAGGGACAGCGCAGGAGGGGAAGACCCTCTATGAGATGGATTGATTCAGTGACTGGGGTAATCGGGATGGGTGTGTCAGAGGCAGTGCGGTTGGCGCAGGATAGAGCAGGGTTTAGGGCTGTTGTGCATAGGGTCGCTTTGAGTCGGAAACGACTCAACGGCACATAACAACAACAACTAGGCTGAGTGAAGTCAACATCTTCAAACTCATTGTTGTTAAGTCAGAACTGACATAGGGCTGACCTACCATTGAGATTTACATGAGAAAAATAGGTTAACTATTAAGCCACCTATTAATTTAGTTGACTCACAGTTTTCTTTCTTATTTACCAAGTATAGTCTTCATTTCGAGAGCTCTGTGGCTTAGTGGGTCAGAGTTACTCAACCATTTTAAAGGTAATCAGATCAAATACACACACACAGACCCCCTCCCCCATAAAAACATATTCATATATCTTTTTATTGTGGTTAGACACTGTTGAATATGACTCATAGCAACCTTATGAAGAACAAATCTGAACACTGTTCTGTTCTGTGTCTTCCTCATCATCTCTGACATGATTGATTCCATTGCTGCTGTCACTGTGACAATCTTGTTGAGGTCTTGCTCTCTTCCACTAATCTAGACCTTTCCAAGTATGATTCCCTTTACAAGAAATAGCCTTTCCTAGCAATATGCCAAAAGTAAGAGAAAAGAAGTTTCATCATCTTTTCCCCTAAAGAGCACTTCTGGCTATAGTTTTCTCAAGGTGTATATGTTCATTCTTTTGGCAGTACATAGGATCTTCAATGCTCTTCTCCACCACCACAACTTAAAGACATCAATTCTTCTTATTTTATTTTTTTTTAAATTCATTGTCGAGCTTTCAGTTGTGTATCAAGTGCTTGAAAAGACAATAGCCTGAATTAGGTATACCCTAGTTTCAAACAGACATCATTACTCTTCAGTGATTTGGAGGAGTCTCTGACAGTGGACTTGCTCAATGAAATATGATTCCTTGTCTCCTGATGGCCAGTACCAAATTTTTGATTGATGATCCAATTAAGGCAAAACTGTTGACATTTTTAATCTTTTTTTCAACTATTATTATGTTGTCTATTATTGGCACAGGGATGAGGACCATTCCTTCTTGATGCTGAGATGCAAACCATATCAAAGGCTATAGTCCTTCATCTTCTGCAGTGAGCATTCCATGTCCTCTTCACTTTCAGCAAGCAAAGTTATATATGCACACACACACACACACACACACACACACACACACCCTGTATCGACTCGACCACACATACCAACAACACACATGCATATACATGCAAATCAATTACTGTTGAGTTGATTCTGACTCAAAACAACAATATGTAGAAGAGGACATATTTTCCATCCTCTGCCATTTTCACATTGTAGCACCCTCACAGCTGTTGTTATGTTTGAAATCATTGTTGCAGCCACTGTGCCAATCGTGAAAAATCTTTCATTTTCTCTTTGACCATTTTCTTTACCAAATTTATTGTCGTTCTCTAAGAAATGATCTTTTCCAATAACAGGACCAAATACCAAATCGTGTAAGGTGAATTTTGACCATTATTGGTACCTTCCAGTCAACTACAATTAATAGCTACCCTATGAAGAACACATTTGGAATTTTCCCTATATGCACCATGCTCACAAGCTATGAAATATTTGTGCCATTTTTACAGTTAATGTCTTTTTAAAAAAATATTATTATTATTAATTTTAATGAAAATTTACAAAGACTTTGGATTTCCATTCATTCATAGTTGCCCTTTTCTCCTGGCCCAGCCCTTTGCCCCCAAGTACATTCTTCTCTTTGAAAAGTTAAAAAAACAATTATTTCATTGTTTCACAATCCATCCCCCCAGGTCCACACCACTATGTAGCCTTCATTCTGGACTCCTGTAATAACAATAATACCTAATCACATATCCCTTTTAAATAGCTTTCTCCCTCATCTGTTTTAATGCAGCATACATTATCCCATCTTTCTCAGTCTCCCCTCAACCCTGATGTCAGTCCTATTTTACAACAATGGCATCATGCAGTATTTTCCCTTTTGTGACTGAAATATTTCACTCAGCATAATGTCCTCCAGGCTCACCCATTTTGAATAATATTGCATGAGTTCCTTATTTTTCAATATAGCATAGTATTCCATTATATGAATATACCACAGCTTTCCAATCCGTTCATTTGTTGTTGGGAACTTAGGTTGTTTCCAACTCTTTACTATTGTGAACAAAGCCATGATAAAGATGGATCTGCATATATCTACTTGGGTGGCAGTTATGGTCTCTTTGGGGTATATTCCCAGTAGTGGAATTGTTGGTTCAAATGGTATCTCTATTTGCAACTTTTTGAGAAAGTGCCACACTGTCTTCCAAGTGGTTGCACCATTTTACACTTCCACCAACAGTGAATAAGGGTTCCAGTTTCTCCACAACCTTGCCAGCATTTGTTGCTTGATTTTCTGTTGGGTTTTGCTATTCTGACTAGGGTGAGATGCTAACTCACAGTCGTTTCAATTTGCATCTCTCTTAGAGCTAGAGATTTTGAACATTTCTTCATGTGCTTGTTGGCCATCTCAATGTCTTCTTTGGTGAAGTGTCTGTTCATAGGCTGTGCTAATTTTTCAGTTGGATTGTTTACCTTTATCTTGTTGTAGTTCTCAAGAATTTTATAAATTCTAGATATAAGTCCCTTATCTGACATGTCATTACCAAATACTTTTTCCCAGTCTGTGGTTTCCCTTTTTACCCTGTTGGAGAAGTTTTTGGATGTGCATAAGAATTGGATTAATAGAAGGTCCCATTCATTTATTTCATCTTATCCTGGTTGTAGATTTTTCAGGATATTGGAAGACTGTTTATGTTGTGAATTAGGACTTCTACAGTTATTCCAAGCTTTTCTTTAATGAAGTTGATAGTACTTGGTTTTAGTCCTAGGTCAATGATCCACCTGTTGTTGTTGCTGTTAAGTGCCGACAAGTCATAGGCGACTCATACCAACTCTATGAAGAAAAGTCCTCAACACTTGCGTGACTTTCATCCTCTCTCCAGGTTCATAGGATTTTCTAGGACAAATATTACAGAAGTTGATGTCACTTCTGCTTCCAAGCTTGTTTTAATCTGGGAGCTCCACCAAACACCATCAGCATGGATAACCATTAAAGCATTTTGACAAATTAGTGTAACAGTGTTCAGATTCACAGCAACCACAACTTATCGCTGTACAGCAAGTGGACACACCAGGGTAATACAACCTAGAAGATTTTGAAGAAAAACAATGAAAGACAGGCCTGAGGGATGCGGATTAAAAAATTACCCACCTTTGGCTTGGTAGCATCACTTTCTGTCCACTGAGCCAACTGATCACTCTCTATGTTGGTGTTATTGTTGTTAAGTCCCCTTGAGTCATTTGTGACTCATAACAACCCTATGAAGGAAAGTCTTCAACATTTGTGTGACTTTCATTCTCTCTCCAAGTTCGTAGGGTCCTGGAGGCAAGATACTACAGAAGTGAATGCCACTCATACTTCCAAGCTTGATTTAATCAGGGAGCTCCACCAAACACTGTCTACCATGGGTAACCATTAATGTATTGGACACATCAGTGTCACAGTGTTCACCTTCACAGCAACCATATGGAGTGGATCTTGCCTGAGTTTTCTACATATATTTTTTTCCTATTTTGCCAATGCCATTTGTTTAAAAGGCTGTTGTTTCCCACTTAATTGATTTCATCTGTTGTTGTTGTTGTTGTTGCTGTTATGTGCCGTCAAGTTGCTTGCGACTCATAGCGACCCTATG
>NW_006399794.1:18913621-18928487 GCF_000299155.1 Elephantulus edwardii
TTTTCAGAGGCCTGCTATTTCATAAGTGGATGGGCAATCCTTCTTCCTAGTCTGTCTTAATGTGAATGTTCAGATTTAAAGAAGTATCAGACAGACCAGCAAGTTAAAGGTATATCCCTTATTGCGGAGTTAACTTTAGTGTCAGTGTTGTCCCTGCCTTTCTCACATGCGTCTTTACCCACTTGCTCCACCATGCACCAGGATACCCATCCACTTCTACCCCCTCTCTTCACATCTATCTCCCTTTGACCAGCCCTCCATCTATATAAGTTGGTTTCATCTACTTGTCAAAAATCAGTTGACCATAGGTAGACAGGCTGATTTCTGGGTTCTCAATTCTATTCCATTGATCTATGTGTCTGTCATTGTACCAGTACCATGTTGTCTTAACCACCAAGTCAGTGTAGTAGGATTTGAAATCAGGGAGTGTGATGCCTCCTACCTTGTTTCTATTTTCAAGGAGTGCTTTGCTTATTTGGGGCTTCTTTGAATTCCAAATGAAACTGGAGATTTCCTTTTTCATCTCATTGAAGAATGGGATTGGAATTTGTATTGGGATTACATTAAACTAGTAAATTGCCTTTGATAGAATTGTCATTTTCACAATATTGAGTCTTCCTATTCATTACCAAGGGGTATTCTTCTAATTCTCCATGTCTCTTTTTGTTTCTTGTGGTAAAGTTTTGTAATTTTCTTTTAATAGATCCTTTGTGCTTCTGGTTAGATTTACTCCCGAGTATTTAGTTTTGTGATTAGCTATTGTGAAGGGTATTGTTTTTCTTAGCTCCCACTGTCTATTCTCTTTGTCACTGTAAAGAAATCTAACTGGTTTTTTGTATGTTGATCTTGTATCCTGCTACTTTGCTTAATTGGTCAACTATGCCCAATAGTTTTCTTGCTGAGTCTAGGGTTTTCTAGGTTTACTATCATATCATCTTCATAGAGAGATAATTTTACCTACTCTTTGCCAATTTGGATACCTCTTGTTTCCTTCTCTTGTCTTATTGCTATCGCTAAGACTTTCAATACAATATTGAATAAGAGAGGTGATAATGGGCATCCTTGTCTATTTCCTGTTCTTAAAGGGTATGCCTTTAACCTTTCTCGGTTGAGAATATTGTTGGCTCTTCAGTTTCCATAAATACTTTGTACTATGTTGAAGAAATTCCCTTCTAATCCTATTTTGTTGAGCATTTTAATCAGGAAAGTTTTCTTTAAATTTTTTTTTATTTTTCAAAGGCATCAATTGATAAGATTATATGGTTCTTGTTCTTTGCTTTGTTAATGTGATGAATTACATTAGTTGTTTTCCTTATGTTGAACCATACTTGCATACCTGTTACGAATCCTCCTAGGTCATGGTGAATTATTTCTTTGATGTACCATTGAATTCTATTGGCTGGTATTTTATTCAGAATTTTTGTGTCTATGTTCATAAGAGATATTGGCCTATAGTTTTCTGTTTTGGTGGTGTCCTTTCCTGGAGTCTGGGAGAATTCCATCATTTTCTATTTTCTGAAATAGTTTGTGTAGGATTGGTGACAGTTATTCTCTGAATGTTTGATAAAATTCACTTGTAAAACCATCTGATCCAGGGCTTTTTTGTTGTTGTTGTTGTTGTTGAAAGTTGTTGTATTACCTTTTGAATTTCTTCTTTTGTAATGGGTCTGTTCAGATGTTCAGTTTCAGGTTGTGTCAGTTTAGGTAGGTTGTGCATTTCTAAGTATTTGTCCATTACCTGGAGGTTTTTATCTTTGAGTATAGTTTTTCATAAAACTCTAATGTTCGTATTTTTTTTTAGTTGTTTCTGTTGTTATGTTGCCTGATTCATCCCTTATTCGGATTTTTTGTGTCTTCTCCTTCTTTTCTTTTGCGAGTTTTGGTAATGGTTTGTTATTTTTATTGACCTTTTCATAGAACCAACTCCTAGTTTTGTTGATAGTTTCAATATTTTTTATTTTCTATTTCATTTATTTCTGCCATGATTTTTATAATTTCAGTTTATTTAGAGGGTGTTGAGTTTTCTTGCTGTTCTTTTTTAATTTACTGGAGCTGTTGGGTTAGAAAGTCAATGATCAATTATTCCTGCCTTTTGATGTTCCTGCCTGTTTTGATGTTTGCTTATTGCTTTAAATTGACCTCTGATTACTGCTTTGGCTGTTTCCATGAGGTGTTGGTAAGTGGTGCTTTCATTGTCATTTGTTTCAAGAAACTTTTAAATTTCATTTTTATTTCTTCTAGTACCCAGTCATGTTCAAGCAAAGTGTTGTTCAACTTCCAAATGTGTGTTTTCTTTCTCCTTTATCTTATCAATTTCTAATTTTGTAGCATTATGGTCTGAAAAGATGCTTTGCATTATTTCTACGTTTTTCAATTTATTGATGCTTGCCTTGTGACCTAAAATGTCATCTATTCTGGAGAACCTCTCATGTACATTGCAGAAGAAAGTATACAGTGCTTTTCTGGGGTGCATTAGCCTATAAATATCTATGAGGACAAGTTGGTTTATTGTGTGGTTTAATTCTTCAGTATCTTTCTTGAGTTTCTTTCTGGTAGTTCTATCTTTTCTTGAGAGGGGTGCATTGAAGTCTCCAGGTACTATACTAGTGTTGTCTATTTCCTTTTTCAGTTTTGTTAATATTTATTTTATGTATTTTGCAGGTCTTTTATTTGGTGCATAGATATTTATTATTGTATGTCCTCTTTTTCTATTGATTCTTTCAGCTTTATGTAGTGACCTTCCTTGCCTTTTGTGATGGCTTTTGTTGTTGTTGTTGTTATGTGCCATTGAGTTGCTTGCGACTCATAGCGACCCTATCTACAAGAGCCCTAAACACCGTCCTATCCTGTGCCAACCTCGCCATCTCCAACACACTCATTCCCACCACTCCACTCACAGAATCGATCCATCTCATCGAGGGGTTTACATTGACATTTATTTTATAGAGATTAATATCGCTACTCCTGCTTTTTTCTGGTTTCAGTTTGCTTGGCATATTTCCCCCCACCCTTTTATTTTTAGTCTTTATCCTTATTTTTCAGGTGTGTCTCTTGTAGACAACATATTAATGGATTTTTTTTATCCAATCTGCTACTCTTTTTCTTTTCAGCAGTGCATTTAAACCATTATTCACATTCATTGTGATTATTGAGAGGCAAGGTTTTATTACTATCATTGTGTTGAGTTCTTTTTGGTGTTCTTGCTACTTATTTTTGTCGATGCTGCTTTCTCTGGTACTTCTGTAAGAAGGACATCTCTGAGTCTTTCCTGCAATGTGATCTTACTTTTACAAACTCTCTTAGGTTCTATTTTTCTGGGAATATCTTGAGCTCTCCTTCATATTTGAAGGATAATTTTTCAGGGTACAATATTCTTAGTTGACAGTTGTGTTCTTTGAGTGTTTTATATATGTCCTTCTAATCTCTTCTTGCTTGCATAGTTTCTGCTGAGAAATCAGCACTGTATCTTATCTGTTCTCCCTTATAGGTTACTCATTGTTTCTCCTTCACTGCTTTCAGGATCCTCTCCTTGTGTTTGGTTCTGACAAATTTAACTATGATATGCCTTGATGTTTTCCTTTTGAGATCTATTCTATTTGGTTTTCCCTGAGCTTCTTCAAAATATATATATATGCTATTTTCTTCATTATGCCTGGCAAGTTTTCTTTTAGTAATTCTTCCACAACTGTTTTGGTGCCTTTACTTCCTTCTTTCTGTTCTGGGATTCCAGTGATGAGCATGTTATTTCTCTTGATGGTGTCCCACATTATTCTTAGGCTTTCTCCTTTTTCCTTCTCTTTTGAGTCTGCTTTTTGCTCTAACAGATCAGTGGTGACAACTCTGTCTTCTGTTTCATTGATGTCCCTTCATCACGTTGACAGCATCTGAAACATTGGACTTCATATTTTGAATAGTGGTGTCTTGTTTTTCCAGTGTCCCTAACACCTCATTTGTTTTGTCTACATTATTCTGTTTTTTTTTTTTTTGAGCTCCTCTTACTCTTTGCTTGTTGTTGCTGTTAAGTGCTCTCGAGTCACAGGTGACTCCTAGAGGCCCTATGAAGGAGAGTCCTCGACGCTTGGGTGCCTTTCATCCTCTCTCCAGATTCATAGGGTTTCCAGAGGCAAGCTATTATTGAAGTGGATGCCACTCCTTCCCTGCTTGTTTTAATCGAGGAGCTCCACCCCACTCTCTGTCCACACTGGGTAGCCAACCATTAACGCATTTGACATATTCATGTCAGTGTTCAGCCTCACAGCCACCACAAGTGACCGCGGGATGGCAACTTGTACACCAGGGCTATACAACCTACAGGAAATGTCTGAACAAAAACAAGGAAAGACTGGCCCAAGGGCCGTAGACCCGAGGGCCCTTTTGGACTTGAAGAATCTGCTGCCTTCAGCCCAAGACCAAGCGTTGCTTCCCTGGCTCCTGGAGTCAGAGTTGCCTTTCTCCAGTGACCGCCACAACACAACACCCACATACACAGCATCGTGCTCTCTGGCCAAAGCATCATATCCACCCTGGGTGGAGCAAACCTGGGAGATTATGGCTGCCTCCTCTCTCCTCTTCTCCTTTTGGGCTTGAAGCTGCTGCTGCCTTCAGCCCAAGGCCAGGCTCTTTGCATGTAGTATCCTATAGTTCTTCAAGTTTGTCTTTCATGCATTGAAAATATTCAATCATTGTTCTTTAAATTTTTGTCAAAAAGTTTCATCAGAATTTCTGGCTTCAGGAAATCCATTGATACTATGTCACCCTTTGTGGGTGACATCTTGCTTTGCACTTGTGTAGTGTGTGGTATAGCTTGTTTTCTTTGAGACATTGATATTTTGTTGATCTAAAGACTATGCTCTAGAGATCAGTTGGACAGCTACCCCACTAGAGTTTTTCTCTGAACTTCTGACTACAGGGAAATGTCAGTTCAAGCCTGTGAGAGCAGCCTCTTGTACGTAAGACAGTCAAGGTGCTCCGAATTAAAGGCAAGTTGATTGACTATATGTTTAGGCATAGATGTGGAGCTGAATGGGGTAGAGCAGGCATGGGGGTGGGGCGATTACAAGGGTAGGTCAACCACTTGGGGGACCTCACTTAGACCTCAGCTGTCCAGATGTGCTCACAATTGCAGTCCCTATTCAAATTCCAGCTGTCCATCTCCCACCCAGTGATTTTCAGTGGTCCCTGTCCAGTGGCACTTATACAGGTGCCCTCTCATAGTGGTCCCTGCCAAAGCAGAGTCCTGGGTTCAACAAGAGTCAAGAAGTCAAAGTCAAATGCCCACTGACCCACTTGCTTCTGGCTGGTCTGCAGTGTCCACAAAAGTTCAGACAAATTACTACTGCTCTGCCTGTTCCCGGGCGGTCGGCATGGCCCAAGAGAGCTCAGCCAAATTTCCACCAGTGCGCTCACCCTTGGGTACTCCCCCAGGCAAACAGAAGTGCCCTAGAAAACCCAGTTAAGATCCTACCGGCCTTTCTCCTGCCAGATCAGTCCCACAGTAGCTCGACTGGTGGCTTTAGGAGATGGCTTGATCCACTGCATGGCTTTCTGTTCATGTTGCTCTGAAATGAATTGCTCCAACAAAAGTTCTGCTTCAAAATCCTACTGTTTATGGCTGTTGGTTGGTCTCTGGGCAGCGTGAAGGACTCTCTAGTGGCCCAGGGATGCCCCCACTGGGGGTGCAGGGGTGCTGGATTGGGACCATGGGGACACAATGCTGTGGCAGGAGTAAGGACATGAGGGTATGGGGGTTGGGCTTGGGTGCTGCCAGAAGTTTGGGACTACAGATATGTTTCCAGATGTTAAGCTGTCAAGTCCTTGGTCCTCAGCACATTAGACCACCAACGTTACTGATCTATGCCTGCATTGCTCTACAGTTACTGTCTTGATGAGTCAACTTCTTTTTCAACTCTCTGTCTTTCTCAGCATATTATTGTTTTCTAAGGCCTTCTGACAACATGCTCAAAGTATATGAGATAAATTTTCACTTTCTGTACTTTTAAAGATGCCTCTGGTTGTACTTCCTTCATGACAGACTAGTATGTTTGGTAGTCCATGAGATATTAAATGTTCATCACTAACATCATGATTCAAAAACATTGGATTCTTTTTATGCCATGCTTAGTCATTAACTAACTTTCAGATGCATGCAAAACAATTGTAAATATCATGGCTTGGATTAGATGCATTAACCTTAAATAGACATATTTTAACTTCGAGGTCCTTGAAAATAGATTTCCTCAATGCAGCATATCTTTTAATTTCTTGACTGATTTTACCATGCTTGCTAAATGTGGATCCAAGTAAAATGAAATTGTTGATAATGTCAATTTTTTCTCCATCTATCATAATGTTGTCTTTTGGTCAATTATGTTTTTTTCTTGATGTTGAGATATAACCTATATTGATGGCTGTAGTCTTTAATCTTTTACAGTAAGTATTGTAAGTCTTTATCACTTTCTTCAAGCAAGGATGTATTATTTGCATAAAGAGGTTGTTGATGAATCTTTTCCCAATTCTGATGCTACATTCTTCATTTCTTATTGTTGATTGCCTTTGAGTCAAGCACAACTCATAGCGACCTTATGAACAAAAGGCCTGAAGCCTTTCTATAACTATCAACATTTATCAAATTCATTGAGTTTCTGGAGGCATGTTGTTTAGGAAGTAGATGCCACTCCTGCTTGCTTACTGAACATTATTTTTAAAAATTACTGGACCTGTATTTTAACAGAAAACTAACAAGGGAAATTCAAGCTGGATTCAGAGGAGGTCATGGCATAAGGAATATCTTTGCTAATGCCAGATGGATTGTGATTGAAAGCAGAGTGTGCCAGATATACATTTACCTATGTTTCATTTACTATGCAAGAGTATTTGTGTGTATCATAATAATATATGACTAACATTGAAAAAAAAAGAAAATTCTGGAACACTTAATTGTATTCATCCAAAACCTATCCATAGATTAAGGAACAATTACCTTAACAGAATGAGAGAACATTGCATTGTTTACAATCAGGAAAGATGTATGTTTGGGTTGTACGTTTTCTCCATTTTTCTGCAAACTGTATGTTGGTTGATAAAATGATGTGATATGCTGACTGTTGTACTACATTTGATTGAATTATGGAAGTTGACCAACCACTGGAATTCAAAGCTTAGATAAGCTAAAACACTAGCTTCACATTGAATATGCTCCATTTCCCTTGGTCTTTCCTAGTTTTTACTGTCAACATACAGAATAGCTAGAAATATCTAGTCAATATATTGAAAGTAAGGAATAAAAGAAGAATATCTATTTGTACTTTATTAACTATGGAAAGGCATTTGACTGTGTGGATCATAACAAGTTGTGGCTGACATTGAGAAGAATGCAAATCCCAGAGTACTTAATTGTGCTCATGTGGAACCTATACCTGGATCAGGGGGTTATTGTGTAAGCAGAGCAGGGGAGCACTGTATGGTTTGGAATTGGGAAAGGAGTGTGCCATGATTGTATTCTCTTTCCATACATATTCAATTTGTATACAGAGCAAATTATTCAAGAATCTGGACTCTATAAGGAGGACTGTGGCATCAGGATTGGAGGGAGACTCATCGATAACATGCATTATGCAGGTGGCACAACGTTGCTTGCTGAAAGTGAGAAGGGCTTGAAGCACTTGTTGCCGAAGAGCAAGGAATGCAGGCTTCAGTATGGATTGCATCTCATTGCCAGGAAAATGAAGATTTTTATCACTGGACCTATAGGCAGTGTCATGATTTGTGGAGAGGAGATTGAGACTCTTAATAGCTTCATCTTATTTGAAGCCACAATTAACACCCTTGGTATGAGCAATCAGGAAATAAGGAGACACATTTCTTTGGGAAATTATTGAGAAGTAATGATGTCAGTTTGAGGACTAAGATGCATCTGATTCAGGCCATTGTCTCTCCGATTACCAGCTATGAGTTTGAGAGCTGGATAAAGGAATAAGGATGACAGAGAAAGAATTGATGCCTTTGAGCTGTGGTGTTGTAGAAGAGCACTGAACATCCAAGTAATAGCCAAGAGAATGAACAGGTATATATTGCAGAGGGTGCAGCCAGAATGCTCTTTGGAGGCAAGAATGATGAGACTTTGCCTCATATACTATGGCCATTTTGCTACGAGGTGCTATTCCTCGGAGAAGGAAATTATGTCTGGAAGGGTGGAGATTTGGTGAAGGAGAGGTAGACCTTCGGCCAGGTAGATTGACATAGTGACTGCTACAATAGGCTCTTGTGTGTCAGGAATTGTGTGAAGATGGTGGAGAAAAGATCAAGGTTCAGATCTTTTGCTCTTAGGCTTGTTATGAGTTGGGTTCAACACAACGACAACTAATAACAATAATCTGTTGGTATTTTCTACTTTAGGTGGCATTTAACTGTTGACTATGAAAAAATAAATTTTATTTTCAAAGAAAATGCTTAACTAAAGTGACACTCTTAAGCATAGTTAGTACAAAATTCCTTAAGATTATTTCCTCTCTGTACTCCCCCATTTTGTAGGAGGAATGGGTTTCCTGCTTGGAAAATAAAATATAGTTTTGTTCATGTTTTTTTTAACTCTGAACTTCTAATGAAAATGCAACACAGTGTGACAGCAGAATGCTAGTCAACTGTTATAGGTGTGTACTTTAAACCTGAAATAATTGATGCATGTAATGTCTGATATATTTTTCTCTTTATTTCTGGCTTCTTAGGAGGAACATTAACAAGACAGAAAGGCTTTCTGGGATGTATTCGCTCTCTAAACTTGAATGGAAAGAAGTTGGATCTTGAAGAAAGGGCAAAGGCTACATCTGGAGTCAGGCCAGGCTGTCCTGGACACTGCAGTAGTTATGGTACCACCTGCCACAATGGAGGAAAATGTGTGGAAAAGCACAGTGGCTACTTCTGTGATTGCATCAACTCTCCGTATGAAGGGCCATTTTGTAAAAAAGGTACAGAGTTTCTCTCACATCCTCTTTCTTTAATTTTTGAGCATCTACAGGCCCCAGTGAGGCCACATGTACCTATATTCATGGATATCCCTTGAACTTCCCATACTTTGTTTCTTTGCCTTTCTAGAAGCTGTTATTTATTTATGTTTCTCTGGTACATACCACACAGAGATGTTTTGTGGAAACAAACAATAATAAAGTATAATGCTTAAACTTTAATTATTTATCTTCCTTTGATTTCCTTCTGTTCAGAGGAACTACATAGTACCTCAACATAATTAGATATATTGTTTAGCATTAGGTGTGTAACTCTAGTATCATAATGTATAGCTTATTAAGCTGCTAACCAAAAGGTTGGTGGTTCAAATCTACCAGTCACCCTGCAAATGAAAAATGGGTAGACTTCTGTAATAAAGATTTCGTTTCTGATACCCCATGATTCACAACTAACTTAACTTTAGTGGGTTTGGTGGTTTTTTTGTGTACACTAGCAGCACAATTGATCTGAAGTGAAAATACTGAGATAAAATTTTCTTTGACCATGGAACCAGTTCAATACTCTAAGAGGTGGAATTTGACTTCTGTTATATTAGCCAGATCATTGCTAACACACTAATCCTTTTACCTCCATTTCCTCAATCTGCAATATAATGCGGAATCTAACCCTTGAGAAGCCTTAGTGGTCTTTTGTTTTCAGTTGCCATTAAGTTGTTAAACTATCTTAAATAATTCTGGCAGTAATGTATGGCTACAAAAACACACTAAGCATTTCTTGCAACCTCTGTATTTTAGAAATGAGATGACTAGAGATTAAGGCATTTAATTCATCACCTAGATGTATTCAAATTGTTTTATTGTGGGGCTAGACCTGAAAAACAAGAGACAAAATTTTTACCAAGATGTTCTTTTTGCGTCTCCACTCAGTCTTATGAATATAGTATGCTATCTAAAGTTAAAAGACATGGATACATACTTGAGACAAAGAATGGTGGTCACAATGTGAATTATCTGTATAGATTCAAGATAATCCTTGTCTTGAATTACCATGAGATTGATTTTGATGCGTATAGCCCCTATGGACAGAGTTGAATTACTCCATAGCTGTTAGTTTTACACAGGCATATACGTTTTTGTCCTATGAGGCAGTTGTTGCATTTGAATAACTAATATTTTTCATAAGCCCCTGAGTGCTTAATTACTATGCCACCAGACTCCTTTACAGTAATTCTATTGTAAAATCCTATTTTTTTATATAAATACTTAGCAATTTTTTAAAATGACGACCTAGAGTTTGTCTATTGTCAATTTTTGCAAGTTCACATTACTGTGGGGTTTTTTTTTTCAAAAGTTTGTTGAGCAAATGGTATAAATAATATTTGAAGAGTATATTTAAGCTATTAAAATATGTTCATGATTTTAAAACATAGTTTACAAATATTTATGCTAATTATATACAACTTTTATCAGTTTACTGAAATACACTTTGTAACTCCCTCTAACCAAATATTTTATTCATTTCCATTTATTACTAGAACATGAAAAGTAAAAGGGAAAACTAAAACAAACAAAATAAAAATATTAATGCAGGTTTTTGTTTGGAAGGATTTATAATTTAGCATCATTATTCATTGCCCCTAGTATTCTTTCCAATCCTACATACTGTTGTTGGAAATAATGCTGTGGTAGTGCAAATTGTAGAGCAAACAGAGTGTTAAGCTTTGCCCAGCACACTGAGGCAAATCTCAATCCAGTAGCATATAAAGTTAGCTAAGACTAGCAAAGTGTATTGGGTTTTCACTGTACAGAGATTTTTTTTAGTCATTTTTCATAAGTGGTTTAGATACTCAATGTCATCCTATGTTTTATAAGAGGCATATAAAGAATTGACACTATCATGTCCATTAACTAAGGTATATAGAATCACTGTCATCCAGTTAGAATCAACTTATAACTGACCCTCCATTGGGTTTCTCAGACTGTTGTCTGTACAGGAAGAGATTGCTTATCATTCTTCTCTGTAGCTGCTAGAGTATCCGAACCTCCAGAGAAGTGCTGCCAGAGAAGTCAATAGGCCAACTTCTTATGGACAATTCCCTGAAATATATTAAAGTACATGCAATGTATAATCAAAACTTCTGCTTAGGTAGTATGCAATACAGAAAGCTCTACATTTCTCCAGGGCCACTGTTCTAACATTTCATAGATTTAGTTGTTGTAAATTTAACTTAGTTTTATCGTCACTCTTTTTAATGAAACAATCACCATTCATTTTCTTTGCTCTACTGTATCTTCTATCTGTATATATGCTTGCTCCCTACATTAAAAAAATTTATTTTATTGTTTAAATTGAATTAATAAAATAGGTTGTACTTATAAATTTTCATAGTGTCTCTGTTTCTAGCAATATACATCCCTATTTCTAATTTAAAGGAAGTATTTTCTTTATATTCAATAATTTCAATTCTTGTAGATGAACTTGTGTAAGTGTAATCTGTGATCTGTTCTGCAACTTGGCACTGTTTTTACTGAGGTCCTTTCTCTTCTTTTCCACAGATGTAGTCTATTTGATTCCTGTATATTTCATCCCATATGGTTAATGTGTGGTTGCACTTAATGTTGTTTAAAAAGATATTTGCAATGAGTAAAGCATTGATCTTGTACAACTCTAATCTAACCTGTAATCTCAGAAATAATTTCTATCAGCAAGATAATATGTTCCAGCTACTGATAGTGTCTTTTTTCTGTTTATAAATTAAACATACCAATCACCAATAATTATCAATGCTTCTCAACGATACCTTTGATGAATTTCAGACTAGAATTTGGTAAAATATTTAATTTCTTAATATTTGGCTCTGGAAATTGGTGCATAAATTTGAATGATAGTCTTATTAATTACTTTTCCTCATTTTTTGGTTGTTGTTGTTATATGCCTTCTAATAGAGTGAAACTCAAAGTGACCTTATGCATGACTATTTTCCTATAGCTTATATTATTATTTCACTCATATTTCATAATGGATCTTGAAATGTTCTTTTTGACAGTAATTATTATGCTGTTCCTCTTCAATTTCTCTTTCCCAGTATTGTAGATCATAAATTTGTCTCATTCAAAATGGCCAATAGTAACCCTTTTTAAATAACTGTTACCTAGGATATCAATCTTTATGTGTTTTATATTATTTTTGACTACTTCCAGTTTTTCAAGGTTCATACTTCATATATACCACATTCAGAATGCTAATTTTGCCACCTTTAAACACATCGTTAAAGTTGACCTTACCTTATGAAGGCTCCATTTTCCCATTTGTCTTTTCAGAGTCTTTGATACTATAAGGCTCAACTTCCAGCACCATACATTGACTGTTCTGTTACTATTCCTATGATATTCATTGGCCAGCTTTTTTAATTGTTTTGTATTGTTTTCAAAAGACCCTGCCCATGCCTATCTTTCTAGTTTTAGTCTTAATTTCTTTTGAATTTTATCTGCCACTGATTGTCCTGTCTTATAAATATCACTTTAATATTTAATAATCAACATAGAACACAACTTAAATGGTCAGTAGAGTTGTGAATGGAGGAGTAAGAGAAATAGCAAGTAATAATTGCATAATACTTACATCTTATTTCCTACCAATGCTATCTAGAAGGAAAGGTATTAATATTTGCAGTAACAGATTAGGACAGTGGGGTTCATAGTCTCATCATCTTGCTGGTAAGTTTCAGAACAGAAAGTCTATCCAACATCTTTCTGATTCCTTATTCCTTTAACAACTGTGAGCTTATTCTGCATAAGAATGCAGTAATAGAATTAAAATTCTCTAAGTATGCAGCTTTTGGTTTTGTATGATTTTTTTTTCTTATTCAGAGAGACATGTCTATCTCTATGCAAAGACATTTGACAGTGTGAATCACAACAAATTGTGACTAACCTTGAGGAAAATGGGAATCCCAGAACATTTGATTGTGCTTATGTAAGACCTATAGTTGAACCAGGAAGCAGTCCTCAGAACAGATCAGATAAACACTGCATAGTTCAAATTCAGGAAAGGAATGTTCCAAGGATGCATCCTGTCTCCATATCTTTTGAATCTGTATGCCGAATAGAACATTCAGGAAGCAGGGTTTGATGAGAGGAATGTGACATCAGGATTGGAAGAAGACTGATCAACAACTTAATGTTATGCAGATGATATAACCTTGCTTACTGAAACTGAAGAGGACCTGAAATGCTTACTACAGAAGGTCAAGTACAGCAGTCTTCAATATGGATTGAAGCTCAACATCAAGAAGAAACAGGCACTGGGTCATTTGGCAACACAGTGATAAAAGGAAAAGAGATTGAGGTTATTAACAATTGTCAGCTCCACAATCAATACCCTTGAAAACAGCAGTCAGGAAATAAAAAGATGAACTGTGTTGGAAAAATCTGCTGTCAGGGACCTCTACAGAGTACTGTAAAGTAACAATGTGAGTCTAGAGACTAAGGTGTGCCTAATCTAGACCATGCTCTTTGCAATTACTTGCTATGCATCAAAGAGATGGACAATGACTAAGGCTGACAGAGGAAGAATCAATATCTTCAAATTGTGGTGCTGGAGAAGAGTCTTAAACATAAAATGGACTGCCAAGAAAACAAATAGGTCTATTTTGGAGAGGGTGAAGCCAAGTTTCTCCTTGGAGGTTAGAATTTTGAAACTCTGTCTCCCATACTTTGGCATGTGGCCAGGAGGAACCAGTCCTTGGAGAAGGACAGTGGATGGAGGGACAGTGCAGGAGAGGAAGACCCCAGATGAGATGGGTTGACACAGTAACTGGAACAATAGGGGCAGGTGTGTCAGAATGAGTGAAACTGGCTCAGGAGAGCAGGGTTCAGAGCTGCTGTACATAGAATAGTTATGGGTCATAGGTGTCTCAACAGCACATGAAAACAACAATAGCAATAGTATTTACTGTTTTTATTAGTTTTCATGTAGTAATTCCTTAACATTATGATTCATTCATATATACATTGTGTTTTATACAATCTTTAATTTTCATTGTATTTTGTACAATCATTCATATACATTCTATTTTACATTATTACTTTAATTTAGTTTGCTTACAAAATTTATATACATTAAGTTTCACACTATTCTTCATTCACATTATGTTTCATTCAATCATTTTCATACATTATATTTTATAAAATAAATCACTGTTGGACCTTGCCCATCATTTTTTGCCCATCTTTTTGCTGAACCCTTTCTACTTGCTTCCCTACCAACTGTGCAGCCCTGTGTTTTCACACTTACCTATCCTCACCCCTTCACTCCCACAAACTCCCCTTGAGTTCTTATACATGTTATGCTAGTTATCCTTCTATTTTTATAATAATAGTTTCATGCAGTATTTGTCCTTATGAGACTGTGTTAGTTCAATCAGCATAATGCTCTCCAGCCTCTGCCAAGTTACATAGTATTTTTAAAAATCATTGCTACTGAGTTCTGCATAGTATTCCATTGAGTTAATGTACCACAATTTCTCAATCCATTTGGTTATGGTTGGACATTTGAGCTCTTTCCATTTTCTTGTGATGGTAATAATGGTGCTATGAAGATTGGTATACAAATCTCCATTTGTGTCTCAGTTCTAATTTCCTTGGGGTATATATACTCCTAGTAGTGGAATAACTGGAGTTTCTGTTTTCAACTTTTTGAGGAAATGTCAAATAAACTGTCTTTCAGAATGATTGTACTATCTTACAATTCCACCAACAGTGTTTGAGAGTTTCCATCTCTCCATATCCTCTCCAGCATTTACTGCTTGCTGCCCTACTAAACTTTGCCACTGCTACTGGAGTGAAATGGTATCACATTGTAGTTTTTTTTTTGTTTGTTTGTTTTTATTTTTTAAAATTTTTTT
>NW_006399794.1:18929121-18938499 GCF_000299155.1 Elephantulus edwardii
ATATATATACACACACACACATATTAGGCTAAGCTTTTTAAGCTTGAGCCCAGTTGTCTCTTAAGAACTTCTTGGTTTGGAGATTTACTCCCAGGTCTCTGATCCACTCTGAGTTGATTTTTGTGTATGGTGCGAGATGTGGATCCTGTTTCAGTTTTCGACTGATAGCAGTCCAGTTTTGCCAGGACCATTTGCTGAGGTGGTTATCATTTCTCATTTGATAGGTTTTATTTCCTTATTGAATATCAGTGGACCATAGATAGATGGGACCATTTTTATTGTTGTATGCCATCAAACCAAAGCTGACATGTAGCTTACCCTCAAGAGTCTTTCAATTACATTGGAGGCTACTGTACATATTTCTCCATTGTAGCAGTTGGTAGGTTTAAACTAAGTGCATTAATTCTGGCAGACCAACTTCTTACCACTGTACCACCAATATTTCTTAAAATAATTGGGTTTTTTGGTGCTGCTTGAGGGTGAGCTTTTAGCTTGGCATAGTTGGATCCTGGAGGTTAAGTGTTTTTTATTCACTTGAAAGTTGTGGGTAAGTTTTTTGGACATTTCTGATTGTGTTAGCAATAAGTATAAGCTGATTAACTATACCTGATCTCGTAGGTGGGGGATTAAGTATCTTCAATTTTATTTACAATAAGTTGTGGTTGGGAAGTCTCTTGTGTAGGCAAACAGGACCTTGTGGGCAATCCTTTGTGTTTAAAAGTTGGTTGGTCCTCTGGCCTAGTATTGATTGTGTCTAGAGAGAACATTGGTGGTATAGCACTTGTCTGTCAATTTGCTGTACTGAGATTACTTGAGGTTGCTCTAATACTGACATTTCTGCCATTAGTGTGTCGAGTGCCGAAGGGTTTTCATCATAGACAGGTCTTGGTGGAGCTCACTAATTAAGACAGACGAGGAAGCAGGATGGTGACCTAATACTTAAATAATAGGCCTTTGAAAACTTTATGAGCACTAAACAAACAGCATAATTATTAGTATAATGGTAGAGACCACACTGGAAATCTGTTGAAATGAGGGCAATCAATACCAAACATCATTTAACAATTGGAACATGGAATGCATGTAGCTTGAATGTTGTAAAACTGGAAATTGTTAAAAATGAAATGGAACATATGAATATTGACCTACTAGGACCTCTCCAAAGTACTGAAGAGCAATAGTCTCTCTCTGGAGACTAAGGTGTGTCTAATACAGGCCATGGTCTTTGCAATTACTTGTTATGCATCAGAGAGTTGGACAATGACTAAGGAGGATAGAAGGAGAATTGATGCCTTTCAGCTGTGGTCCTGGAGAAGAGTATTGAGATTACCATGGACTGCTAGGAAAACAAACAGATTTATCCTGGAAAGGGTTAAACCGGGTGGGTCCTCGGAGGCAAGGATTCTGAGACTCCGTGTAACATATTTTGGACATGTTGTAAGGAGATACTGGTCCTTGGAGAAGGACATCATGCTTGGTAGGGTGGAGGGACAATGCAGGAGGGGAAAGCCCTGTATAAGGTGGATTGATTCAGTGACTGAGGCAATCGGAATGGGAGTGTCAGAGACAATGCAATTGGCGCAGGACAGAGCAGAGTTTTCTGCTGTTATACATAGGGTCACTATGAGTTTCAAGCGACTCAACGGCACCTAACAACAACAACATCTCACCTACTTAGGGCATGTGGCCAAGAGAGACCAGTCCTTGCAGAAGGATCTCATGGTTGGAAGGTTGGAGGGACAGTGCAGGAGAGGAAGATACCCGATGAGGATGAGATGGATTTATTCAGTGAAGAGGGCAATGAGGGCTATTTGAAATAGGTGTGTTGGAGTCAGTGAGACTGGTTCAGGATAGGGCAGGCTTCAGAGCTATTGTACATAGTCACATGTGGCACAGCTACACACAACAATAATGAAAACAATGCACATGAAACTTTTTTAACTTACTAAAACCTAACTAATTTTAGATTTTCAGATAATTTAATCAGCACACAGTTTGAATAAATATAGAGAAAGAATACAATTTGGTACACTCCCTTCCCAATTGCAAACCATTGAATGCTTCCGTGCTCCATTCACACAACAGCCTTATGATCCAAATATAGGTTCCAAGTGAAAACACTCAAGCGTTCTGCAATTTCCATCCTTCTTAATGTCAGCCACAACTTGTAGAATGTTCCACACAAATATCTTTGCATAGTCAATAAAGCACAAATATACATCCTTCTGGTATTTCTTACTTTCAGTCAGGATCCATCTGACATCAGCAATGATATCCCTGGTGCCACAGCCTCTTCTAAATCCCACTTGAACGTACGGCAATTCTGTAAGTACTGTTCCAACCATTTTGAATGATCTTCGGCAGTATTTTGCTTGCGTGTAATATTCTTTGATAACTTCCACATTCAGTTGGGAATATGAATAAATATAAACCTCTTCCAATCTCTTCCAGAGATTGTCTTCCTCTTCCAGACAGCCATCCTCTAAATTTCCTAGTATAGATTGGTGAGTGTATCCAAGGCTACATATGTTAATTGAAACAAGTCAATTGGTATCCCATTGATTCCTGGGACTTTATTCTTTCCCAATGCCTTCAGTGCAGCTTCTACTTCCTTTTTCATTATCTTTGGGTCCTGGTCATATGGTACTTCCTGAAATCTTTCACTGTCAATCAACTCTTTCTGGTACAGTGACTGTGTATTCTATCTTCTTTTGATGCTTTCTGTGTCATTCAATCTATTGCCTAGAGCATATTTCAATAGAGCAACACAAGGCTTAAATTTGTTTTCAGTCTTTTAGCTTGAGAAAGGAGAAGGTTTTTCCTTTTTAATTCTTCAATTTCAGATCTTTTCACATTCCAATATGCTGCTTTACTTTATCCTCTGAAGCTGCCCTTTGAAATCATCAGTTCTGCTCTTTAACTTTGACATATTTTACTTTAGATTTGGCTTCTCAATGCTCCAATGCAATATTTTG
Organism: Elephantulus edwardii; assembly: GCF_000299155.1. NCBI lineage: Eukaryota > Metazoa > Chordata > Mammalia > Macroscelidea > Macroscelididae > Elephantulus > Elephantulus edwardii. Next base: position 18,932,097 of record NW_006399794.1, read on the forward strand.
AACCTATTCTGACATCCAACTCAATTTTTTCTTTCTCCAGTTTTTGTAATGACCTTTTGCTTTCTTCATGGTTAATAATTTTTTATATCATCCCACAACTATCTGGTCTTCTATCATTGATGATTAATGCCTGGAACCTACTCCTAAGATGATCATGAAATTCAGATGGAATTGATTCAAGACAATCTTTTAGCTTTCTGTGAACTTATTTTCAATTTCTTAAGTCTCAATATTAGCCTTCATATAAGTAATTGAACATCTGACCCACAGTCTGCCCCGGGCCTTGTTTTGATTGCTGATATTGAGCTTCTACAATGATCTTTTCCACAAATGGAGTCAATTTGATGAATGGGACCTTCTAAAGTTTAAATCTCTATGCTAATCAGAAACTTTTCCCAACAGGGTGAAAAGAAAGCCTACTGACTGAGAACAAATGTTTGTCAATACCGTTTCAGACAATGATCTTATAACAAGTTTATAGAATAATACTCCTGCTTCTCCAGAATAAAAAGACTGAGAACCAAATTATTACAAAATGAGAAAAAGACATGGAAAAACTTTTCACAGAGTAAGGCTTTCAGGTAGTCAATAGGTGAGACATGTGAAGTCATCTTTTATATCTTTTAGAAAAGGTATATAATGAGTAAATCATTGCAAATACAAAGTTCAATCATTCATTTCTATCATCACTCACACATATTCCAAATACTGCTCCTTCTTCACTGTTTCCTACTTTTGCATTCTAGTCACCAATTCCTGATTGTGTGTTTGATCAACTTCAAACTGCAAAATTTGGTAAAAATTCTCAATTTCTTCCTCTTTGGCTCCAGATGTAGGAGCATATTGTTGAGTTAACCCATTTTTCTTGTATGTGTATAAACATTATCCTATCACTCACAACATTATATTTCAGGATAGAACTTGAAATTGACATTTTGACTGTGAATGAAACACCATTAATCCTCTAATATTAATTTTTAGCATAGTGCATCATCTGATTCAAAGTTGCCAAAGATGATCCACTACTTTTCACTAGTGCCTTGTTGTTGTTGTTGTTATGTGCCTTCGAGTTGCTTAAGACTCATAGCTACCCTATGTACAACAGCCCAAAACTCTGCTCTATCCTGTGCCAAATGCACTGTTTCTGACACTCCCATCCCGATTACCCCAGTCACTGAAACAATCCACCTCATACAGGGCCTTCCCCTACTGTGCTGTCCCTCCACCCTACCTAGAATGATGTCCTTCTCTAAGGACCAGTCCCTCCTTACAACATGTCCTAAGTATGTTAGACAGATCCTCAGAATCCTTGCCTCCAGGGAAAGGAGCCAGCCGGTTTAACCCTTTCCAGGATGAATCTGTTTGTTTTCCTAGCAGCCCATGGTACCCTCAGTTCTCTTCTCCAGCACCACAGCTCAAAGGCATCAATCTTCCTTGTATCCTCCTTAGTCATTTTCCAACTCTCTGATGCATAACAAGTAATTGCAAAGACCATGGCCTGTATCAGGTGCATCTTAGTCTACAGAGAGACACCATTGTTCTTCAGTACTTTGGAAAGGTCCCGAACAGCAGACTCTCCCATGACAGTACGTCTTTTAATTTCCTGGCTTCTGGTGCCAAGAGTGTTGAATGTGGAGCCAAGCAAACTAAAGCTGTGAACACTCTCAATCTCTTCATTATCCATCCCGATGCTGCCAATTGGTCCAGTCGTGAGAATCTTTGTCTTCTTGACATTGAGCCTCAATCCATACTGGAGGCTGCAGTCCATGACCCTCTGCAGCAAGCGCTTTAGGTCCTCCTCAGGTTCAGCAAGCAGGGTTGTGTCATTTGCATAACGCAGATTGTTGATGAATCTTCCACCAATCCTGACACCACACTTCTCCTTATAGAGACCAGCTTCTCAGATAATCTGTTCTGCATAGGTTGAAAAGGTATGGAGACAGGACACATCTCTGGCATATGCCCTTCCCAACCATGCAGTGTTTCCTTGCTCTGTTCTGATGACTGCCTCTTGGTTCCAGTATAGGTTTCGCATTAGAACGATCAAGTGTTCTGGGATTCTCATTCTTCTCAGAGTCAGCCACAGTTTGTTATGATCCACACAGTCAAACGCCTTTGAATAATCAATGAAAAACAGATAGACATTCTTCTGGTATTCCCTGCTTTCAGCTAAGATCCATCAAACACTAGCTATAATATCCCTAGTACCTTCAAAACCCAGTCTGGGCTTCTGGAAGTTCTCTGCTGATGTGCTGTTCCAGTCGTTTTTGGAAAATCTTCAGTAGAATCCTGCTTACATGTGAAATCAGAGTAGGATATTATTTAAAAGTGTGCAAAGAAGTAGAGGTAGAAAAATAAAAGGGAAGATCAAACTTGACATTTCTCAAACTGAAAGAACCAGAAAATAAATTGAAGCCTAAATTAGCAGCAAAACAGAAGAATACAATGGGGGGGGTGGATTTTGGCACATTTTCTCATTGTCAGAACTTCTGCAAAGCAGAAATCACAAAAGGTGTACAGCAGAGGTGTGTACTTCCTCCATATCTATTCAATCCATATACCAATATAATCACTTAAGAGATTGAATTTTATGAAATCTTCTTTCAAAGAGTGTGGCATCAGCATCTAAGAAGACTCATTCACAACCTGCATTATGAAGAAACCACAAACTTGCTTGCTAGCCACAAATGGCTGGGGATGTTTTGACCAGAACCCAACCAGAGGAAAAGAAGATATTTCATTTTATGAGCTAGTGTTGAATGCTGTGATACGATGGTTTTCTTTGGACTAGACCTTTGTTTATAGATGCAGATTCAACTGTAATAGATGTTTCAGAGAAAGACATGCTTGTTTCTTCAGGGAACATGTTTGATGTTGTTGTTGTTGTGTTGTCTTCGAGTCTAGCATGACTCATAGTGACCCTGAAGAATTAACTTATCTGAGATGGGAGAGAGCATTAAGAAATAAGGAGTGAAACAGCTGACTTACATACTTCCCTAAATATACATGAGGATAAGTGGAAGCCTGATTCTTTAGATAATGAGAAATATTGACTAAGGATGTGCTGTTGTGTTAGTCTAATAACTGGCTTTTTTATCCATTATATAAGCCCCCTCTGGTCTTCAGCTACCTTAAGTGCAGATACATAGTGTCGCAAATTATCAACAGCTGTGGGACTCTGATAACAGGAAGAGTAATTACCACACTGAGTAGCTACAATTGCAACAGGCAAGATATGAGGAAGACGGGAGCAAGACCCTGGTGACAGTAAGACCCTGTTGGTAAGACTCTAGTGATGGTGATGAAGACACTGTGGCATTGCTTTGGAGAAATTGTGGCTAGGTATAACCAGAGGAGCCCTGAGATAAAAACTACAGTTAAAAGGTTTTCTGTGCTTGGTAGATAATTAAGGATAAGTCAACTTACAACTCTTCCTATGCAAACCTTGCTGATGACTGAAGAAACCAAAGACTTCTTGAATTTGTGTTGCTGAACTGGAACCAGGATATTTACTAATTAAAGAATTGTATTTTGATGTTAATCTGGTTTGGAATTGCTGGAGTAAACCTGGCTTTATCTTGTGAAATATTGTTTGCCTTCCCCACTCTGCAGCTTATTTCCCTAATAAATCCCATTCTCAATACCACAACTGTAAGTCTGAGTCAACAACAAATAAATGAACCTCTTGCTGCTGCTGTAGCACCAGAGGTACCACAGGGTTGGACTATGAACTCTTTATCTTATTTCTGTTCTGGTGTGGCGAGGGACTGTGCTATTCTCACTCCCTCTTACCATTTCATAGCGATATTTATGATGCTGTGACTCATTTCTCATTTTCTGTCTTCTAGACATTCTCTATCTGAAGAGCTCTCCTTGACAGCTTGACCTAGTTTTAAACATTCCCTTAATTTCTATTTACCTGAGTAAATCATAATGCCACGGTCACACATGATATGCAATTTTTCTGAAAATATAGTTTTTGTTTGGTAATTTTTTTCTTTCATAATTTTATATTTATTATCTTATTGGCTTCTTACCTGCATTGCTTCTGTTAATAAATCAGATCTTATTTTATTTCTTCTAAACTACAGAAAAATATCATTGATGTCACATGCAAGCAAGATTCTGCTGAAGATTATCCAAAAATGACTGGAACAGCACATCAGCAGAGAATTTCCAGAAGTCCAGGCTGGGTTTAGAAGGGGTCGTGGTACTAGGGATATTGTTGCTGATGTTAGATGGATCTTGGCTGAAAGCAGAGAATACCAGAAGAATGTATATCTGTGTTTCATTGATTAGATTATGCAAAGGCATTTGACTGTGTGGATCATAACAAACTGTGGCTGACTCTGCGAAGAATGGGAATCCCAGAACATTTAATTGTGCTAATGCGAAACCTATACTTGGACCAAGAGGCAGTAGTCAGAACAGAGTAGGGTAACACCACATGGTTCAAAATTGGGAAAGGTGTATGCCAGGGATGCGTCCTGTCTCCATACCTTTTCAACATGTATGCAGAGCAGATTATTCGGGAGGCTGGGCTCTATGAGGAGAATTGTGGCATCAGGATTGGTGGAAGATCTATTAACAATCTGCGTTATGCAGATGACACAACCCTGCTTGCTGAAACTGAGGAGGACCTCATGCACTTGCTGCGGAGGGTCAAGGACTGTAGCCTTCAATATGGACTGAGGCTCAACGTCAAGAAGACAAAGATTCTCACCTCCGGACCAATTGGCAGCGTCAGGATGGATCGCGAAGAGATTGAGACTGTTCACAGCTTCAGTTTGCTCGGCTCCACAGTCAACACTCTTGGCACCAGCAGTCAGGAAATAAAAAAGCATATCGCGATAGGAAAGTCTGCTGTTAGGGACCTCTCTAAAGTACTCAAGAGCAACGGTGTCTCTCTGGAGACTAAGGTGCGCCTGATACAGGCCATGGTCTTTGCAATCACTTGTTATGCATCAGAGAGTTGGACAATGACTAGGGAGGACAGAAGGAGAATTGTTGCCTTTGAGCTGTGGTGCTGGAGAAGAGTATTGAATGTACCATGGACTGCCAGGCTACTCCTTGGAGGCAAGGATTCTGGGGCTTCGTCTGACATATTTTGGACATGTTGCCAGGAGAGACGGGTCCTTGGAGAAGGACATCATGCTTGGGAGGTTGGAGGGACAGTGCAGGAGGGGAAGACCCTCTATGAGATGGATTGATTCGGTGATTGGGGTCATCGGGATGGGTGTGTTAGAGGCAGTGCAGTTGGCACAGGATAGAGCAGGGTTTAGGGCTGTTGTGCATAGGGTCGCTATGAGTCGAAAACAACTCGACGGCACATAACAACAACAACAATTTGTAGATAATTTGTAGATAATGCTTTCAGCATTGTTTCCTGTCTTTATTTTGATAAGTTTGATTAAGATATGACTTTGTGATTTTTCTGGTATTTATTCTGTCTGAAATTTCTTGAGTTCTTTGAGCTCCTCTTTCCTCATCATTCATAATATTTTGATATTTTCTTCTATAAAATATTTTTTCCTTCTATAAAATCTTCAATAATTTCCTCTATGCTTTTCTTTGGGTTTTTTCCCTGTTACTAAAAGCACTATAAATATTTACTTCCTCTGATCCTTTTTATTATTTTGAAATTTATCTTACATATGGTACCATATTATTTACAAATATTTCACAGAACTGTCCTATAGAATTTCCATGAGTGGAAATCAATATGGAAGCAGAATTCCTTATTTTTTATCTGCAAAGCAGTTGGCGGGTTAAAACTGTTGACCTGTCAGCAGCTGACCACTTAACTAGTCTGTCATTAGGGGTTCTTTGCTATTAAACACATATTCTTACAGAATTGTTGTCATAAGAAAAAGTGATGTTTTTAATGTTAGGAAATATCCATTCAGTGTTTATACTATCAGGTTATAAAAATTTACTTCTTTCTAAATTAATTGTGACCTAAGGTTCTCAGGTGGCTTAGTTGGTAGGAACTTATGCTGCCAACTTAAAGGCAGAAAATATGAATTCTGTCTTCTCTGGAGAAAAATGAGCAATCTTCTCCCTTGTAATTTATAGCTTTGAAAAACTTCCTGAAGGGTCAATTGTGATTCAGTTCCAACTCAATGACAATGAATGAGTTACAGACTGGTTCCTAGGTAAGACATGTTCGACCTTTATGCTTATATTAATAATTAATTTGAAAAACTATTAGTTCAACAGTACACTACTTGCTTTTTTTTTAAAAATTTAGGTTGTTTATTTTTCATTTCAATGAACATCTACAGAGATTTTGGGATTCCATTCATTCATTGTTGCACCCTTCTCCCCACACAAACCCCTCCCCCCTCTCCCCCCATTTGCTCCTCTCCTTGAAAAGCAAAAGAAAAACTCCCTCATTGGTACA
>NW_006399794.1:18939542-18962602 GCF_000299155.1 Elephantulus edwardii
TCCTTGGAGAGGGACATCATGCTTGGGAGGGTGGAGGGATGGCGCAGGAGGGGAAGACCCTCTATGAGATGGATTGATTCAGTGACTGGGGTAATCGGGATAGGTGTGTCAGAGGCAGTGCGGTTGGCGCAGGATAGAGCAGGGTTTAGGGCTGTTGTGCATACGCTATGAGGCACAAACGACTCGACGGCACATAACAACAACAACATATTTATATATATTTTATAGCATATGCTTACCATTTAATTTTTCCTCTATTCAAATGTACAAAATGTTGTACATTTTCCTCCCTGCCCATCCCTTCCCCCAGTTTACTTTTCTTTTTGAAAAGAAAAAAAAAATTCTTCCATTATTATACAATCCCAGCTCTCCTAAGTCCACAGTCCACTTTACTATGCATTTATTTTTCTGGAATCTTGTCATGAAAATAATACCTAATCATATATTCCTTTTGAACAGTTCTCTCCCTCATATGTTTCAATAGTGTATATTATTTATCCCCTCTTTTCTTAAGTGTATATCTTGTCTCCTCAGAACTTAATTGGAACCATGCTCTCCATCAGGTACTTGTCCAAATTTCTAAAGGGTATTACGGACTAGAGAAGCATAGTAGCTATGTCACTTTCAAGTATTTTTCTCTTTTTTAGCTCAAATGTGTCCAGTACATTTTATTAGAGAGCTTAATCTCTAAATTGTGGGCCAGTTAGGTTTTGCAGGAAAGATGGAATATCTCGTGTTGGGCACCGTGGAGGCCCCTGACAGCGGAGGGGCAGGGCCATACAACATCTCGGAGGAGCGGGAGGGCCGGGAACCGGACGGGGTGCGCTTTGACCGTGAGAGGGTGCGCCGCCTGTGGGAAGCGGTGTCCGGTGCCCAACCTGTGGGGAGGGAGGAAGTGGAGCACATGATCCAGAAGAACCAGTGTCTCTTTACCAACACCCAGTGTAAGGTTTGCTGCGCCTTACTCATTTCTGAGTCTCAGAAGTTGGCACATTACCAGAGAAAAAACATGCCAACAAAGTGAAGAGATACCTAGCAATCCATGGAATGGAGACTTTAAAGGGGGAAATGAAGAAGCTAGACTCAGATCAGAAGAGCAGCAGAAGCAAAGACAAGAACCAGTGCTGCCCCACCTGTAACATGACCTTTTCCTCCCCTGTCGTGGCCCAGTCACACTACCTGGGGAAGACCCACGCAAAGATCTTAAAGCTGAAGCAGCAATCCACTAAGGTGGAAGCCTTGCACCAGAACAGAGACATGATAGACCGTGACAAATTCTGCAGCCTCTGCCATGCAACTTTCAACGATCCCGTCATGGCTCAACAACATTATAAGGGCAAGAAACACAGGAAACAAGAAACCAAGCTTAAACTCATGGCGCACTATGGACGACTGGCAGACCCAGCTGTCACTGACGCATCAGCTGGGAAGGGCTACCCCTGCAAGACGTGTAAGATAGTGCTGAACTCCATAGAGCAGTACCAAGCTCAGGTCAGAGGCTTCAAGCACAAGAACCAATCACCAAAAGTAATGACTTCACCCCTGGGCCAGATTCCAATGCAAGGGCAACCCGTTAAGAAAGACTCTACCACCTTGGAAGACTAGAGGTGTTTCTGCACCCCCTCTTGGACCAGCCATGAGCGAGTTCCCTGTGATCAGCCGCTGGCTCCCTCCTCCTTTCTTACGCTGGAGAGTACATAGACCTGAGGCAGGACTGGGCCACAGGCACCTTTGATTGGTTCAGGAAGTTGCAGTCAGCCTCCAGAGTTTGTTCCTCTATTTGGTGTCAGACCCTGTAATCAGAACTTGGGGTCTCACAGGGTGGTAAATTGAAGGATGACCTTTCCTCCCCAGTCCCGCCAGGCAAATGTTCCTAGGCTCCAAGTCCTCTCTTTGCTCTGCAGGTCGGTTTTGGACCAATATCTGCAGCTAAAGACCTAAGCTCTCCCAGGTCTCCAGGAATCTCCAGAGAAACCTGGAACATTCATGCTGGATTTTGGTCGAGGCAGGAAATGGCAGATGGAAGTGGATGCCACTTGAGAGCTTGGAGCTGATGTAACAACACTCTCCCTCCCCCAAAAAAGGCAGACTCCCCTGAGCCTGGGGCCAGATGCCAGCCATTTGTGCAGGGTGTTGGTCACTGTGAAGTCTCCTCTTAGAGCAGTGATGGTCCTGTCCCTTTTCCACAGTTCCTGAGTGGTGCTAAGGAGCTGCAACAACTGAGGGCAGTCTAGAGCAAGAGGCTGCCGCAGTACCAAGGGGCTCGGGCAACACTCTACTCGGATGGGAACCTTCCCCTGCTCCAGCAGAGACGCTGTGCCCCAGGGTCATGTGGGAAGGTCCACACATGCAAGTTTCCATGACAGATCTTCATCCTTAAAGGCAATTGCCTCATGCCCGCCAGCCCAGAGGTTTGCTACTGCCCTTCGGCTCTGTTGGCCCTTTCCTTTCCATGTATAGCAGATCCCTTGCCAGGTGCTGTGGTGCTAACCTTTCCCTCACCCAACAGGAGATTTTTGGACACCAAGGCGGCAGATAGGGGCCCCCTAGAAAAGGAATGGAAAGCTGGCATAGATCTCTATACAGTAAGGAAGCATGTTCTCAGGCCCCAAACCCAGAACTCTTCAACTCTGCTTTGTCTGACCTGGAACTTCCCTGGAAATGGATTTCTTCTTGTTGCTTTTAAGCAAGAATATTTGGGAGTGTCACTATCAGTTGCCCCTCTTCATAGGGTCAAAAAAGCGCCCCCCACTCCTAGAGCTTCCTCCCCCACTCTCTGTCCTCTTGCCTGTGAAATGCCTTCGCATATTGCATGTGGGTGTGTGCTATTGCTCCGCCTCTTGGTCACTGAAGCATCCAAATAAAGAATTTCTTCTGTGTTCTAAAAAAAAAAACAACAAAAAACAAACAAACAAACAAACAAACAAACAAAAAAAACCAAAAAACCAAACACAAAAACTCTAAATTGTAAGATCTAAGGAACTGAACAGTTAACTGAACTTATGCACATGGCTAATGTGCCTAATTTAGCTTTGGGTTACAATCAATAATACGTAAAATAATTAAAAATAAGGGGAAAGGACAAGTTAAGACAGATATTTGATTTGATTATTCTGGCTACAAAATGCTTTTTATTTAAATTTCTTGTCTTAAGTATCGATCAATAGTAACTAATTATATAAAACACGCAATATAAGAATGATTTTCTATAACACAATGTACATGAAAAAAGCACAATGCATATAAAGTGATTGTACAAATAACCAATAAAAATAATTTTTTTAAAAGTTTAGTACATATATTTTATAGATGATATTCTCTTTATAATAGACTGTTCTAACTTAAATGTACATTTGAACACAGAAAGAGACATAAAATGTAAAATTTATTTATTATATTAACTAGGAGATAGTAGGTCAGAATATGGGTCAAATGTCCCTGAGGAAATTTACTCAACTAAATGCCTTGAATCAAGTTGATGATTAACCAGAGTTCTCACGGTCGCAAATTTCTATTGCATATCTTAATAACCAGAAGAAGTGATGTTATAACTTGCATGATAAATGCAAAACACTTTCTCTGAACTTTTAGTAGAAATGAGCTGAAGTTCCCAAACTGCTAGGCAACATGCATAAATAAGAATCTTTAATTTTTTTTACACTGTTACAGGCTGTGATAGAATTTTTACAAATTGGAACAAATTTGCAATAGATTTAGAAAGTAAAAGCTAGCTTTAACTATATTCTACGTGCCACACACTTAGAGAATTTCAAGTTAAATTAGTAACATTACACGTATCTTTTAGAGGGAAAAAGGAAGAAATATAAAGCATGAGAATATGAGTTGTTTTTATGGCAGACTTTTGCTATCATGTATAAGCTATATAAGGAAAGAGAACTTTTATCACTCTGGTGGCCTAGTCGCAAGAAGTGGCACTACAATCTTGAAGGCATGCTGCTCAAGACCACCAGATGCTCCAAGGAAGACAGACTGCTTCTGAAAACCCACCAGTCAGCTTTGGGTCAGTTCCAACTCGATGGTACACAAGAACAACAACATCATTGTTTCATAAAGGGAAAATTTAATGTAGACTCAAGAACATTATGATCAAAAGAGAAAGACTTCTAGACAAGATTGGAAGCGCAGTCAACAAACAGACACATTACATAAAGGTTATTGGAAGAAATTTGGGTTAAGTTCCTCCTTAAACACTAACATATGTAAATGCAGACAATACAGTGTAATTATATAAAGTTCTTCACGTACAGCTCATCTATTTAAGTGTAAGTAGTATTGGGAGGTTGGAATAGGGTTTCCCATTCATCAGATGAGGACACAGAGTCTCCATGGAGATTGGAACTCATATCTAGAGCAAATTAGAGTGAAATTTCAGGTCAAATGATAAAACCAAATCCTGTGCTACCTCCCAGTGCTGAAAATGTAACAACTGGAGTGAGAGCAGTTGGAAGGAAGTCTGGAATTATTTGCCTGCTCTTGCTAATTGAATGTTATCAGTCTACTGATGGTACTTTTCTCCTCCATGGTAGTGGCAGCACACCATTCAAATTATTGTGCAGTTACCATTGTTTACATGGGAAGATCTGTCTGATCAAGTCTGTTTCTTTTTGAGGGACAGAGTGAAAATTCCTTGTAAATCCCTCCTCACTTTTTTCTTTTCCCCCACTCCTGTTTTCATAGCCTCACTGTTGCAGCTGCAGATACTACCAGCCATCCTACTGACATGTTAGTAGACACAGCAGCAGTGATGGTGATGAGGATGACCAGAAACAAAGACTGAAAGTCTAACTGTGATGTTTTTACAAAACCCAAACCACATATGTACTATTTCTCTGAGAATATCTATATATATCTACACTTGAAAAGATATTTCTAAAATGTTCAACTCCAAGGAAAAGAATATTATTTAGTAGAAAATATATTATAATGCTTCTTACACAAGTCTTAATAATGCATGATTCTGCATATCAAGCAAATCTTAGTAAACATTTGTTGAGTAAGCCTAAAAAAATTCCTTGAATAAAGTTGAGTTGGATAGCTATGTTTTTTGTTTTTCTAGGAATTTTCTCTTCTGTTTTCCTGGGTCTTCATACTCTCTGACTTTATGGAGAATTACTACTTTCTCCTCAGTGCACTACTTTCAGTAATTTAGAATTCATTACCAATCTTTATGGCACACTAAAAAACACAAAAGAAAGCTATTAGAAGTCTATTTCATGAAGTAGGATGCTCCTAGTCAATTTTCCCTATATTATGTTGTAGGATATACAAACAGTTGCCATCGAGTTGGATCTGATTCACGATCAGTTTGTGTGCTGCAGAGTAGAACTTCATTATGGAGCTATCAAGGCTGTGCCCATTAGGAAGGTCTGTACTCTTCCATTAGAAAGTCCCTCTAAGTGGATCTTAACCACCAATCTTCTGTTTAGTAAGTGTTGAACACTTACTCTTTGGCAGTGCCATTATATCTGTGTTTCTAGAGAAATTAGCTACCACATGTCAGTTAGTCTACAAATGCATACTCAACTGTACCTTACCTTCAAAATCTAACCTTAGCTTACTCATGTGATGTGTAACCTTGTTCAAGTGATCTAAATTTTTTTGTATACTTTTATAAAGCCTCAAGATTTTCATCTGATAATACAATTAATGAGCCTGACATTTTCAAAATTATCTGTGCACAAAGTTTCCATACAGTGGTATACTAAGTTGAAACAAAGCCCATGGCTTTTGAGTCAGTGATTTTAACTCATCAGCTTCACACTACAGATCACAATTGTTTCATAGTATTTTCCTGGTTATAAGAGCTATAGAAGCAGGAGTCCAGGCCTTTCTTCTGCAACATCAGTGCATCTGCTCAAACCTGTAAGTTAATAGTGGAGCTCAAACCTTGTTACTACCCAGGGACCTTGTCTAAGTGATAGAAGGTGATTAACAAGCACTTAATGTGGTCCAGAATATTTGTCAAGAAGTTTCAACATGTATTCTGTCTTTTCTTTTACAGAGGTTTCTGCTGTTTTCAAGGCTGGCACTTCAATTACATATTTGTTTCAAGAACCTTACCCTGTAACCAAGAATATAAGTCTTTCATCCTCACCTATTTATGTGGATGCAGCTCCACCCAAGGAGAATATCGCATTTAGCTTTATGACAGCACATGCACCCAGCCTTTTACTGTACACCAATTTCTCTTCTCAGGACTTCCTTGCGGTCCTACTCTGCAAAAATGGTGAGTGCTAATGACATACCATGTGATGTCACCCAAGGCTGGCCTTGAAGGACTGAGCATGTTTTCCAGGACTCTCCATAATTTAAATATATATAATATATATTTAATATATGTTAATAATTTCCCACCTAAGAAGCTAGTTTTCAGACATTCAGCCAAAGCCTTGATTATTCTTTACCTTTATGGTTCGCAATTGGTATTCAGGGTCAGTGTCAATTCACTGCTTAAGTATCAAATGCTTTGATTTTAATTTAGCTCAACTGTGAAGCAGTAATTCTTTATGACTTCTTCTGTGATGAAACCCATTAAGTGTAAAGGAGAAGATCATAAGCAGATCTGAATTTCAGAAGGATGCTGGTCACATATACCCTGTCATCTTTGCTGCAGTCCTTTGACAAGGTTTGCTGCAAAAACTTGCATACACGCAGACTCACAGACTCTTTAATATAAGCTGATTTCCTAGGTCTTGTAAAATTTTAAGTCCTACCTTTTTGGGAAAGGAGTTGTTTCTGTTCATCAGACTTTAAAAAGGATGTAGGTGAAATTGGATATGATACTAAGGAGCTGTAATTTATTTCAAATGAGAGATTGGAGGAACTTCTCTGATAATTGTTAGAAGAATTCATGCTTTCTTCTCATATTACTAAATCTATCCTTTAGGGGCAAGTGATGTCCAAGGACACTCTTAGATGAAAATATTGTGTATGTATTTGGAATAATTAGTACTTAAACTTATGACAGAGGGAAAAGACATGGATATCTCTGCAGTATAATGTCTGTGAATACAGCCCTGTGACAAAGAATATGAGTTTCCCTTTGAAAATTGGATGATCTCATGAGATAAATATGGCTTCAGAAGCAGCAAATTTGTCAGCTTGCAAATTTGCTATTTAGTGTGGATTGTAGTGGGGCAAAGAAAAGAAGAAATCTAATATATGTGACACAAAATGTAACTGATATAAATACAAATGAAAACAAGATACTTCTTTTATTATACTTTGTCTTAGGTTTCTATTTCTTTGCTTCATGTTGATGTAGTTGTTATGGGAGGTCGAGTTGTCTGAGACTCATAGCAGCGCTATGTAAAACAGCCCTAAATTCTGCTCTATCCTATGCCAATCTTATTGTTCTGACACACCTATCTCCCTTACCCCAGTCACTGAATCAATACATCTCATTGAGTGTCTTCCTCTCTTGTGCTGTCCCTCCACCTGTTCAAGCATGAGGTTGCTCTGCAAGGACTGCTCCCACCTTGCAACATATCCAAAGTATGTGAGACATAGCTTCAGAATCCTTTCCTCCAAGAAACAGCCTGGTATCACCCTCTCCAGGACGAGCTTGTTTGTTCTCCTAGCAGTCCATGGTATAGTCAATACTCTTCTCCAGCACCACAGTTTAAAGGTATCAATTCTCTTGCCTCAGGTCCTCCTCAGTTTCAGCAAGCAAGGTTGTGTCTTCTGCATAACCAAGATTATTGATGAGTCTTTCTCCAAACCTGGTGCCACATTTCTCCTCATAGAGCTCAGCCTTCCTGATAATCTGTTCTGCATATAGGTATGGAAATAGGACACATGCCTTGTTTACACCATTCCCAATTTTGAACAATGCAGTGTTTTCTTGCTCTGTTCTGACAACCGTTTCCTGGTCCAAGTATAGGTTTTACTTACGTATGATCGAGTGTTCTGGGATTCCCAGTATTCTTAGAGTCAGACACAGTTTGTTGTGATACACATAGTCAAATCCCTTTGCATTGTCAATGAAACACAGATAAACATTCCTCTGGTACTCTGCTTTCAGCCAAGATGCATCTAACCTTAGCTATGATATCTCTAGTACCATGGCCTCTTCTAAATCCAACCTACACTTCTGCCAGTTCTTGATTAATGTGTTGTTCCAGTTGCTTTTGGAAAATCTTGAGCAGAATCTTGTTTGTATGTGATATTAATGACTTTTTTTATAATTTCTGCACTCTCTTGGGTCACTTTTCTTTGAAATGTGTATTAGACCACTTAAAACTCTGAAAAGATAGTATAATATGTACTCCCTACAATGAAGATCAGTACTATAATGTTTGTGAGTTAACATAATAGTAATAATAACTATGATAAACTCTATGTAACAGGTCTTGTTCTAAGAAAAATGTTCAAAGAAGAAAGATAAAGAAAAAAGACAGAAGGAAAGAATGAGACTCTAGAATTTATTCTAAGCCCATTCAGTCTTAACTTGTGTACAAGAGACTGACAAAATTATATGGATTTTTAGACTGCCACATAGTTAGCATTACATCAGTTCTTAATCTTAAATTTAAGTCATATTCTATGTCATCAGGTCATCTCTTAAAATTTGAAATTACAGGGGATTAAGAGATCCTAGACAGTGAAGATGCATATCAAGGTTGTGTCATTTAACCATTCATCTTCAATATGCATGTCAAATAAATAGTCACAGACCATGGATTATTTGGGGAAGAAGGTGACATCAACACTGAAAGAAAACATATCTACAATCTTTATTATTCCCGTGGCATAACCTTGCTTGCTAAAAGAAAGAGATACTTGAAGAATTTCTAAAGAAGATCAAAGACTTCAGCATAGGTTATAACTCAACATCAAGTAAACAAAAAATTTCACAACTGGGCAATATTATAATAGCTGGAGAAAAGAATAAATCAATCAATTATTTAATTTTATTTGAATTGATGATCAACATGCATGGTAGTAGCAGTCTGGAAATCAAAACATAAGTTACACTGTAAATCTGCTGTCTAGGACCTCTACAACGTACTGAAGAACAATGTGAGATATATATATATATATATATATATATATATATAAAGTTAGACTTGATAAAAGTCAATTTTAAGTTGATTCCTATGCCTCTGAAACCCAGACAGTGAAAAAAAGGATATAAGAATAATCAATGCTATTAAATTTTGTTGTTAGCAAAGAGTATTGAATACATTATGGACTGTAAAATGTTGAAGATCAATGATGTCAGTTTGAAGACTAAGGTATGCCTGATTCAGGTCAAGATTTTCTCAATTATCTGCAACACATCAGAGAGCTGGGCAATGAATAAGGATGACAGAATAAGAATTGATGCCTTTGAGTTGTGGTGATGCAGAAGACCACTGAATATTCCTTGGGCGGCCAAAAGAATGAGCAGATACGTCTTGGAAAAAGTGCACCCAGACTGCTCATTCTAGGCAAAGATGAGCAAAATCCTTTGTCTTTCATATTTTAGACATGTAGCTAAGAGAGAATATTCCTTGGAAAGTGACATCATGCTTGGAAAAATGGAGAGTCAGTGAAAGAGAGGAAGACCATGATGGGTTGATATGAGGACTTCAGCAATGGCCACTAATGTGTCAGAGACAGTGAAGATGGTATAGGGCCCAGATCAACTGTTCGTAGAGTTGTTATGAATTGTACTGAACTCTATGGCACCTAAAAATAACAATGGCCCAGTGTTAAGAAGCTGTGCTATAATCCCAAAAGAGGTTGTTTGAATTTATCAGCCCCTTGGTGGGAGAGGAATGAGCTATTTCTTCCCTTGAGATTACTGTCTCTGAAAACCTGCTGGAGAATCAACGGTAGGTCAGTTCC
The DNA here is from genome assembly GCF_000299155.1 of Elephantulus edwardii. Classification (NCBI taxonomy): domain Eukaryota; kingdom Metazoa; phylum Chordata; class Mammalia; order Macroscelidea; family Macroscelididae; genus Elephantulus; species Elephantulus edwardii. The sequence goes on from NW_006399794.1 coordinate 18,949,395, forward strand.
AACTTGATGACATAAAACAAACAATTATGTCTTGGAGAAAATGTAAACAGAGTACTCTTGGAGGCAAGGATAGTAAAACTTCATCTTATTTACTTTGTACATATATTAAAGAAGAAACAGTTCATAGAGAGGGACATCATGCTGGGAAAAGTAGACAATCAGGAAACAGAGGAAATTCTAAATGGCACGGATTGACACAGTGATAACCAGAATAGGCTTAAGTGGTAGAGAAATCATAAAGATGGTACAGAATAGGGAGAGATTAAAATCTGTTATAGAGTTACTATGACTTGTAGTTGAATTGATTACGCTTAAAACCAGCATCATATTGGGCAAATATACTGTCAAGGACATTTTTCTTAATATTTTTTTTATTTGTGACTTTAATGAAAGTTTACAGAAAATTTGGATTTTCACTCATCCTCTGTTACACATGTTCCCCATTCTCCTTCCTTTCCACTTCTCCCAGTAACCATCTTTTTCCTTTTTTGATATTCATTCATTTTTGCACAATTACTTTCCTGTCCTATCTTCCGCCTACCCACGTCCTCTTTCCAATATGCTTCTTATCCTGGACTGTTGTCCCATGTATAATGCTTAATCATATATTTCCTTAAAAACGTTATTTCATTTTTCTGTTGTAGTGCAGTGTTTATAATCTTTTAGTCCTCATCCTATTCTTCTCCCAGCCTAAAAACAGCTATAAGATATCAGACTGAGAAAAACTGGATGAAATATGTTTACGGCATTGACGTCTATAGGGGAGAGAATAGTCTAAAAGTATTATATTTTAGGGCATTATTTTTATCGTAGGAGTATGCACTGAGGGTTGCAGAGTGGATTATATTTGGGGGTAGGGGGTGGGGTTTGGGGAGGTGCGGGGGGCGGATTGTGTGCCAATGAGGGAGTTTTGCTTTTGCTTTTCAAGGAGAGGAGCAAACGGGGGGGGGGGGGGGGGGTTTGTGCGGGGAGAAGGGTGCAACAATGAATGAATGGAATCCCAAAATCTCTGTAGATGTTCACTGAAATGAAAAATAAACAACCTAAATTAAAAAAAAAAAGATATCATCTCACCCCAGTAACAATGGGAAAGTTCAGCAAAGCAACAAACAACAAATGCTGGCAAAGTTGCGGAGAGATTTGGAAGCCTCATTCACTACTGGTGGGAGTATAAAATCGTGCAATCACTATGGAAGGTGGTTTGGTGCTACCTCAAAAAACTGGATATAGTAACATAATTTGGATCACCAATGCAACTACTGGGAATATGCCCTACAGAAATCAAAGACATTTTTAAAGTGCCAAAAAGAAAGAAATATTGTTTAAAGAGTAAGATATCTGTGATCTAAGTCATGGTATCTTCAATTGCTTCAGATGTGTGTGAAACCTGAAAAACAAATAAGGAAGTGAAAAACTGATTTATTTGAATTGTGATGTTGGCAAAAAGTACAAATATTTCAAGAATTTTCAAAAGAATAAACCAATTTTTCTTGACAGAAGTGTAGCCTGGGTCCTGCTTAAAGCATAGGTAGTGGAACTTTGTTTCACCTATTTTCTTCATGTTATCAGGATGGTTCAACAAGGTAGATGATCAGATAGGGAGACCAGACAAGTAAACCCAGTGACTGTAACAGTAAACACAAGCACAGCAGATACTGTGAGGATCTGGCATGGTTTTTATTTATCGTACATAGACTTGTTATGAGTTGGTGTAAACTCTGTGGCACTAAGTAATGTCAACAAGTAAGCTATTTGATGATCGAGTGGGAACAGAACATAATCTTTTTTTTAATTTCCATTTATTCATTGTTGCACTTTTCTCCCTGCCCCCCACCACCAGTACACTCTTCTCTTTGAAAAGTAAAGAAAAAATTATTTCATTGTTTTACAATCCCTCCCCGCCAGGTCCGCTCCACTAAGCAGCCTTCATTCTGGACTCCTATTATAACAATAATACCTAATCAAATATCTTTTTAAACAGTTTTCTTCCTCATCTGTTTCAATGTAGTATACATTATTTATCCCATCTTTCTCAGTCTCACCCCAACCTCGTTGTCAGTCCTGTTTTACAACAGTGGCACTATGCTGTATTTGTTGTTTTGTGACTGAGATAGTTCACTCAGTAAAGTCTTCCAGGGTCACCCATTTTGAATAATATTGCATGAGTTCTTTGTTTTTCAATGCAGCATAGTATCCCATTGTGTAAATATACCACAGTTTCTCTATCCCTTTGTTAGTTAATGGGCACTTAGGTTGTTTCCAACTCCTTGCTATTGTGAACAAAGTTGTGATAAACATGGGTATGCATATATCTGCTTAGGTGGCAGTTATGGTCTCTTTGGGATATATTCCCAGGAGCGGAATTGCTGGGTCAAATGGTATTTGCAACTTTTTGAGACAGTGCCACACTGCCTTCCACAGTGGTTGCACCATTTCACACTTCCACCAACAGTGAATAAGGATTCCAGTTTCTCCACAACCACGCCAGCATTTGTTGCTTCCTTTTCTGTTAAATTTTGCTATTCTTGCTGGTGTGAAATGATATTTCATAGTTGTTTTGATTTACATCTCTCTTAGAGATAGAGATTTTGAACATTTCTTCATATGTTTGTTGACCATCTGAATGTCTTCTTTGGTGAAGTGTCTATTCATATCCTATGCCCATTTTTCAATTGGGTTGTCTTTATCTTGTTGTGGTGCTCGAGAATTTTATAAGTTCTAGATATATGTCTCTTATCTGACATGCTGTTGCCAAATACTTTTTCCCAGTCTGTGGCTTCCGTTTTTGCCCTGTTGGAGAAGTTTTTGGAGGTGTATAGGGATTTGATTCTTGAAAGGTCTCTTTCATCTTTTTTATCTTCTTCTGGTTGTAGATTTTTCAGGATGCTTGGAAGACCGTTTATGTTGTGGATTATGACTTCTAGAGTCAAGCAAGATCCACACCTCACTCCTTACATAAAAATCAACTCTAGGTGGATCATGGACTTAGGACTAAAACCAAGGACTATAAAACTTTATTACAGAACACATTGTTATGGATAATCAGTCTGTACTGTACTTTCTTCTGTAGGTTTGTGATTTAACTATTTCATGTTTAGAATGATCATGAAATAAATTAATTAGGAAGGTATTCTTAATTTTCACATTGTCCCTTGTTTGCTCATATCCTGAAATTCATTAGAATCTTTTCCTGAGTCTATAGACATGTGACTATTTAAAACCCTGGCTTAAAAAGAAAATACAGAGTTTCTGGTGCTTTTAAGGTTGGTTTTACATCCCAAGGAAGAGTAAAGGAGCAGTGATAACAGCTCAAGCTAACTCCCAGGAGGTGAAACATCCAGACCCTAAATACTAATAGAATCTTACATCACTCAGACTTAAAGCATTCATCGATTCCTGACGGGAGCAAACTCTTATTTTTAATAAAAATTGACTGTTTGGGGATTGAGAATATTTGCATCTTTGGCATTGCCTACCATTTTTTTCCACAGAGATCCAGTTGGGATACATATTCATTTATTCGTGTCTGAACTCCCTGGGTACTTACTAGTCCCATTAAATACCATTAAGGTGTATAGAATTAGGTAGGCATAGTGCCTGTCCAAATATGATAAGGAAAAGGAGCCTAAAAAAACAGGCTGCCCTTGATTATTTTAAAAGACACTCCAGATAGAACAGGAATTAACTTGTCCCATATCTTTCAAGAAATCTAGCTAGAAGGTATATTCAGGAATTAATATAATATGAATGTAACTATAATGACATAATGTGATGTATTGAGTGGTGGTGAATTCCTTGCAATGACAATTATTTATTTAATAAATAAAAGAATATTTATTGGAAAACTCATAATGGAAATTCCAGTAGGGGATGAATAACTAAAAAAATAAATAAATAAATAAATCTCAAAATTTCAAGTGTCTTGCAAGTATAGGTTTGTGACTTATTATTCCTTTTTCGGTATATGTGCATTAATAGTTCCTAAAACTTGGAATCTGTTTTCATTTTTTTTTTTTTTTTTGCTAAGTATAGCATTTAGGGCTCTTGTACATAGGGTCCCTATGAGTCACAAATGACTCGGCGACACATAACAACAACAACAAAAAGTATAGTGTACTTTTGACATCTTTCAAAACAGATACTGTTTTGTTTGTGCTACATTGTGCCAAGAAATCTGGAGGACAGACACCTGGCCAAATGACTGGAAGAGCTCTATATTTGTTCCCATTCCAAAGAAAGATAACCCATCAGAGTGTGAAATTGATCAAACAATATAATTAATATCACAAGATTTTGTTGAAAATTTTCCAAAAATGTTTGGAAAACACATCAACAGAGAACTGCTAGAAGTACCAGCTGGGTTTAGAAGAGGCCGGGGTACTACGGATATTATGGCTAATGTTAGACGGGACTTGGCTGAAAGCAGAGAGTGCTAGAGGAATGTCTATCTGTGTTTCATAGACTATGCAAAGGCATTTGATTATGTGTATTACAACAAACTGTGGTCAACTCTGAGAAGAATGGGAATCCCAGAACACTTGACCATGTTTATGTGAAGCTATACTTGAACTAGGAGGCAGTCAGAACAGAGCAAGAAAACACTGCATTGTTCAAAATTAGGAAGGGTGTACATCAGGGATGTGTTTTAACTCCATAGCTTCTCAATTTATATGCAGAATAGATTATTGGGGAGGCTGAGCTCTATGAAGAGAAATGTGGCATCAGGGTTGGAGGAAGACTCACCAACAATCTGGTTTATGTAGAAGATAGAACCCTGCTTGCTGAAACTGAAGAGAACCTGAGTGCTTGTTGTAGAAGGTGAAGGACTGCAGCCTTAAATATGGATTGAAGCTCAACATCAAAAAAACAAAGTTTCTCACCACTGGGCCTACTGGCAGCATCAAGATAGATGATGAAGAGATTGAGACTGTTAATAGCTTTAGTTTACTAAAAATCAACACTCTTTGACACCAGGAGCCAAGAAATTAAAAGATTAATTGCACTTGGAAAGTCTGCTATTAGAGACCTCTCCAAAGTAGCAAAGAGCAATGATGTCAGTCTGAAGACTAAGGTGCACCTGATTCAGGCCATGGTCTTTGCAATTAATTGCTATGTGTCAGAAAGCTGGACAACAACTAGGAATGATGGAAGGAGAATTGATGCTTTTGACCTGGGATGCTGTAGAAGAGTATTGGATACACCATGGATGGCTAGAAAAACCAACAAGTTCATCGTAGAGAGGGTGAAACCAGGCTGCTCCTTGGAGGAAAGGATTCTGAAGCTTTGTCTGACATACTTTGAACATATTGCAAGGGTTGACCAATTCTTGGAGAGGGATATCACTCTTGGGAGGGCAGAGAGAAAACAGAAGAGAGGAAGACCCTCAATGCAATGGATTGGTTCAGGGGCTGGGATAATGGGGGAAGATGTGTAAAAGACAATAAGATTGACACAGGATAGAACAGAGTATTTTACATAGGGTTGCTATGAATCGCAAGTGACTTGATGGCATATAACAACAATAACAACATGAGTAGTTAATGATCTGTTCCACAATCAGTTTGGTGGAGATAAATATTAAGGAAGTTGTCCTAGAAAGGGTGACAATTGATTTGGATCATGGCAAATAACCATGTAGTTATTACATTGAAATTCTGCCTTTTCTCCATTTTACTTCCATTGCATGTGGAATACATTTACTCCTAATCAGGTATCTGTCAAATTCTTTGATGATGTACCCATTTTGCTCCTGGATGACAGAAATGAAGGTTGAAATTTGAAATAGATGCTAATTCTAAGCCTATGAAGTATTTGGGCATAAAGCTAACCTAAATTTCTATCACTAGAAATTTCTATCACTTTGTCACTACGCCATGACAATTGTCATCCACTGAAGTGTTTTTTACCAAGATTTCCTTTTTGTCAAACTTTTAAAAACTATACACATAATAAATACCCGCTGTCTGTATTTGTGATTACATACCTTATAAGTAATACTGATGAGATGAGACATTTTATGTTTCAAACAGGCTGTAAGTGAGAAGAAGGGAGAAAGAAGAATCCAGAATAGTTATGAAAGCCAAGAACTTAACAGTAATGTTCCATGGCTGGGATCACCATAGAGCACCACAATTGTTTTAATTTTCTTGCTGAGGCTCTTCAAATTTGAGTGCTGCCTTCTGTCACATTTTCCTTTCAGCAGTGTGTTTTCCAATTTCTCTAAGCAGCTTCAGAATACTGCTTATCTTGACCTTAGTAAGTCCTATCTATTTTACTTAGTCTGAGAGTTTGTTGCCAAACACCACTTTGCTGAGTTGCAGTTTTGAATCGATAAATCTTCTTTTATTTTTCTTCATTTAAAAAATATTTTCAGACTTTGTTTTGATTGATTAATTCTTTGCATTTCTGTGCTTTCTTATAACATTTTGAAGGCTGAGGCACATCCATTTCATAATATGTTCAAGACACTCTAACTTCAGAGGGCAATGAAAAATCGTTACTTTTAACTTCTCTCTCATAAAGTAAGAGCAAAGCTGGGACAAATGATCTCTCCAGCACTATACAAGCAAGCTTGATGGTTTAGGTGGGTCTGAGTGGAAGAAACATGGACAGAGCTGTTGTTGTCTGTGTGATTTGGGCAAGGTTTTGGCTTCTTCTTTGACTAATGAATCAAGCCAGGAGGAAATAGGAAGAAACAGGAGGAGAGAAAGACAGGGTGTGCAGCACTGGGCTTCCTTCACTCTTCTTTCTTAGCTGAAAGAGGGGATCCAGAAGAGAAAGAGAGGGCATCTTGGCATGGAGGTGAGCAAGAATGAATACAAGTAAGAGATTTGAATGAAAAAGAGAGTTTATTATGTAAACTATGTTCAAGAGAGACAAACAGGTCACTTCCTGTGAATGGAGAGGACATCAAATCATTTTAGGATTTTGTCTTTTATAGAATCTTGTTAAATGTATGTAAACTAGAGGAATGATATGTTTGTCTTGGTGCTGAATATTCATCTGCCTCATAAGGGAGATTCATGGGAGAGTATGGGTACTGGATGTCTTGATCTAATATAATTTACAGTCACAACATTGCAGTTTCCATGTGGATTCTATGATAGCACTGGAGGAAGTAACTTTTAAGTATTACAATGAAGAAAATAGCACGTGTGTGTGTGTGTGTGTGTGTGTGTGTGTGTGTGTGCGCGCGCGCGCGCTACCTTGAAGAAGCTCTTTAGTTACAAAGTTTGTTTTTTTGTCAGCCATTCTCTGCTTTCTAGTTTAGCCTCATGGCCTTTCTTGGGTAAAGGCAAACTAATTCTTGTCACTGCTCTCAGTGGAATGCCTAGTTTTTGTTAATAATTTTTGAACTCTCTTTTTGCTCTCGTGCTTGTAGTAATATCATCAGCTTTAGCTGAATTCTATCTTTAACACTGTGTCTTAGTTATAGAATTCTGCTGTAACAGAAATACATCAAAAATGTGACTTCATTGTTCTTTAATACTGTATAGTATCCCAGTATGTGAATACGCCAATGTTGTTCTATCCATTTGTTTATTGATGGACATTTCGATTGTTTCTGTTTCTTGTTATTTTGAATAACACATATCTCTAGTTATGGCTCAACTATGATTTTCTTGAGTTATATTCCAGCAGTGGAATGACTGGGCCATATGAAATGTCTATGTTCAACTTTTTAAGGAAATGCCAAACTATCTTCAGTGGTGGTTATAACATTTTACAGTCCCACAGCTGTGCGTAAGAGTTCAAATCTCTCTATATCCTTTATAATATTTACTGCTTGCTCTCCTGTGAAAATTTGATATTGCTACTGGAGTGAAATAATATCTCCATGTTGTTTGATTGCATCTCTATGATTTCCAGTCATTTTGAACATTTCTTCATGTGTTTATTAACCATTCAAATGTCCTTTTTGTGAAGAGTCTTTTCATGGCTTTTGTCCATTTAGTTGTTGGGTTATAGGTCTATTTTCTTGCAGAGTCTCCGATAGTCTGAAGACATTAGTTATGAGACCCTCATCTGAAATGTCATTGTCAAATGGGTTTCCCCCACCCCAGTATGTGGACTTTTTAAAACCATATTGGAAAAAGTGTTTGCTGCATCTAGGGATTTGATTTTTTATGAAGTTCCATTCATTGATTTTATCTTTTCCTTGTTATGTATTTTTGGCTATATTTACAAGTCTATTTATAGGCTTTATTTATATTTGTTTATTTATAGTCCATAGGATAGGACTTCTAAGTAAAGTATAAAACAACATGAGAGAGTTTACAGAACATTATGTTAAGTGAAATAAACTCAGTCATAAAATGACAAACACTGTGGAAATAAGAGGGTAACTGAGACTATAACAGGATGGGTATAACAGGATTAGTAGACAAAGAACATTACAAGGACCAAGAAAATAGAGAATCAAATGTGGAAGAATCTAGAATTGCAGTATGGTTATTGCAATTAACAAATAGTAACAGGAAATATATAGATATATATGTAACTTTTGAAAATGAAAAAAAGGGAGAAGGGGTGCAGAAGAAGAAAGAGGCAATCACTAGGACAGCAGAGATTAGTGAGAGAATTGGAGGGATGACGGTATACATAACGCTCAATAGAGACTTGAGGAGATGGGGAGAGACCAGTAGTCATTAAAAACTCTAAAACACAATGTACAGAAAAAAAATTATACAATGCAAAATGTAAATTAATGAAACAATACATATGAATTATTTCATAAATGAATGATGATATAAATAAATAATACTTTTTTTTAAAAAGAAAGATTACCTTAATTTGTTGTTGTTGTTGTTATGTGCCATCTAGTTGCTTGCAACTCATAGCAGCCCTATATGTACAACAGCCCTAAACCCTGCTCTGTCCTGTGCCAATCTCACTGTCTCTGACAGCCCCTCCCTCCATAGAGGATCTTCTCCTGCACTGTCCCTCCATCCTCCCAAGCATGACATCCTTCTTCAAGGACCGGTCCCTCCTTGCAACATGTCCAAAGAATGTCAGACAAAGCCTCAGAATCCTTGCCTCCAAGGAACAGCCTGGTTTAACCCTCTCCATAAACCTGTTCGTTTTCATAGCAGTCATAGTACATTCAATACTCTTCTCCAGCACCACAACTCAAAGGCATCAATTCTCCTTCTATCCTCCCGAGTCATTGTCCAACTCCCTGATACATAACAAGTGATTGCAAAGACCATGGCCTGTATCAGGCACATCTTAGTCTCCAGAGTGACACAACTGCTCTTTTGTACCCCGGAGAGGTCAATAACAGTAGTCTTTCCCATTGCAATATGTCTTTTAACTTCCTGGCTGCTGGTGTCAAGAGTGTTGACTGTGGAGCCAAGCAAACTAAAGCTGTAAACAATCTCAATCTCTTCACCATCCATCCTGATGCTGCCAATTGGTCCAGTGGTGAGGATCTTTGTCTTATTGATATTGAGCCTCAATTCATATTGAGCTGCAATCCTTGACCCTCTGTAGAAAGCACTTCAGGTCCTCCTTAGTTTCAGCAAGCAGGGTTGTGCCATCTGCGTAACGCAGATTGTTGACAGATCATCCACCCATCCTGATCCCACATTTCTCCTCATAGAGCCCAGCATCCTGGATAATCTGTTCTGCATATAGGTTGAAAGATAGGGCGATAGGACACATCCCTGGCATACACCTTTCCCAATTTTGAACCATTTAGTGTTTCCTTGCTCTGTTACCTTAAATAATTTTTTAATTTTATTTTACATGTTAGAGGCTGTAAGTTTGAATTCAGAACATGAATCTAAGTGGAAATCCTTCCATGTTAATCTCAGTTTCTGGTAACTTCCCCAATCCTTGGCCTTCCTCATTTTCCTCATTCCCATGTGGATTACTGTGCTTATGCTGATCTTTTTCCCCCTAACATTTAATGATTAGAATTATGATTCACCCTAATCTAGCACTACTAGCAACATAAAATAAAAGAAAATTCTTTCAAATCAAGAGAACATACACAAGAGTTAGACATTTAACACATATTTTGGTTATATCATTTGATATATATAGCAAGTGGGATCCAGATTACCTTTCCAGTTTCTCTTCTTCTGACCATAAAGATGTCTTATTTTGTCATATTCTTATAGTCATTAAAGACCAAATGAGGTAATATAAATGGCTGTGCTTTGTAGTTGGTAATGTATAAAATATATTTTATCTTCCTGTTGACTGTGTCTTCTTAACTGAGTTAACTGAAGACCAGAATTAAGGAAATTTCCAATTAAAATTTAATATTAAAGGAAGTATAAATTGTTGTACACTTAGTGGTAGAGCTCTTTGTAGTTGGAGGACTTACTCTGAGAAAGAAGAAATATTAGTGTCACATTGAGTAGCTGACAGTAGGAATTGGCTGTAGATTCAAATCAACAAAATTGTGAAAATTGACATATTTAATAGTGAATTTGTTCAATACCTCCTGACACAGGCCTTATAGGAATTTGGTGTTTTCTTAAAATGAGGGATAGAGAGGAAGAGAAGGAGAAGGGGAAAGGGGAAGAGAGGGGAAAAGGGGAGAGAGAAAGAGAGAAAGGGCCATGGCAGAGGGAGGAGAGAGAAAGAGAGAGAGAGAGCCATCTATTAAGCATAGATAAAGTGCATTTATGGAACTAATGAAGTATTGCAGTACTCTGGTTTCTCTGTAGAGTTGACCTTTGCAAGATGCATAAAGAAGACATGATGTAATTTTGGGAAGATACACCACTTAGGGACCTCTCCAGAGTATTGAAGAGCAATAGTGTCTCTCTTTAGACTAAGGTGCGTCTGATACAGGCCATGGTCTTCGCAATCACTTGTTATGCATCAGAGAGTTGGACAATGACCAAGAAGGGTAGAAGGAGAATTGATGCCTTTGAGCTGTAGTGCTGGAGAAGAGTATTGAGAATACCATGGACTGCTAGGAAAACATACAGATTTGTCCTGGAGAGGGTTAAACCGGGTGGCTCCTTGGAGGCAAGGATTCTGAGGCTCCGTCTAACATACTTTGGACATGTTGTGAGGAGAGACCGGTCCTTGGAGAAGGACATCATGCTTGGGAGGGTGGAGGGACAGCGCAGGAGAGGAAGGCCCTCTATGAGGTGGATTGATTCAGTGACTGGGATAATTGGGATGGGAGTGTCAGAGACAGTGCAATTGGCACAGGACAGAGCAGAGTTTAGGGCTGTTGTACATTGAGTCACTATGAGTCACAAGCGACTCGACGGCACATAACAACAACAACAACAACACTTCATTTTTTCTGGCTGTGGAGTTATTTGAATAACAAAAATTAACAACAAAGAAAACCACAATAGCAAAATTGTGGTAAATGAATTAACTCTCCAAGCCCTGGGGCACCAAACAAGTGGAGAAATCAGACACTTTTATGAAAATAAGACTTACAAAATACACACACAAGTACTTAACTTTAAATAAATTTGTTTAATACTTACCAAACACTACAAAAGATATCTGTATTTTCTATATTGGAAGTCTTAGCTAGGGCAATAAATAAGAGAAGGAAAATAAGAGGTATACAAATTGGCAAAGAAGAGGTAAAACTAGCTTTATATGCAGATAATATGATAGGAAATCTACAAAAACATAACTCAGCAAGAAAACTACGAGACATAGTTGACCAATTCAATTAAGTGGTGGGATACAAGATCAACATACAAATATAATTGCATTTCTCTACACTGGCATAAAGAATACAGAAAAGAAGCTACGAAAAACAAACTCATCACAATAGCTGATCACAAGACTAAATACTTGGGAGTAAATCTAACTAGAGACACAAAAGGCTTATACAAACAAAATTACAAAACATTACTACAAGAAACAAAAAGAGACCTGGAAAAATGGAAGAATATATCATGCTTATGGATAGAAAATGATAATTCTGCCAAAGGCCATCTACAAGTTCAATGCAATCTCAATGAAAATAATAATTACATTCTTCAATGGCATGGAAAAGGCTATTTTATTTTATTTAGAATGGAAAGACACCCCAAATAAGTAAAGCACACGTGAAAAAGAGAAGCACGATAGGAGGCCTCATACCCCCTGATTTCAAGACAGCATGGTACTGGTACAGTGACAGATGCATAGAATTAAGAACTCAGAAATCAACTCATCTATCAATGTTCAATTGATTTTTTTTACAAGGAGATGAAATCAGCTGAGTGGGGAAACCACAGCCTTTATCACTCATGGTGGTGTTGACAAAATTGGAAAATCATCTGTAGAAAACTGAAGCAAGACCACACACCTCACATCATATACAAAAACCAACTCAAGGTGGATCAAGGAACTAGGTGTAAGACCAAAGATTATAAACTTCATTAGAGAAAAGCTAGGAAAAACTCTAGAAGCCCTATCCCCCAGCATGAACAGGGTACTGAAAGCACTCCAAGCATAATGAAAAACCTACAACCAGGAGAGAACAAAATAGATGAACCAAATCCCTATGTTCTTCAAAAAACTTCTCCAACAGGATAAAGAGGAAAACTATCGATTGGGAAAAAATTTTTGGTAATGATGAGGGGACTGATACAGGACTCATACCATATCTAAATTTATAGAATATGCCAGCACCTCAATAAGATAAAAGTAATCAAATCAATAGCAAAATGGGAAAAGGATGTGAATAGATACTTCACCAAAAAGACATTCAGATGGCAAATACAAACACAGACTTTATGATTTTGACCTTTACTCCAAGTTCTCTGATCAATTTTTGTGTATGGTGTGAGATGTGGATCCTGTTTCTATTTTCTGCAAGTAGTAGTCCACTTTTGCCAGCATCATTTGTTGAAGAGGTTGTCATTTCCTCATTTGATATGTCTTATTTCCTTGTCAAATATCAATGGACAAAGATAGATGGGTCCATTTCTGGGTTCTCAATTCTGTTCCATTGGTTTATGCTCAAAATAACTGGCAACAAGAGAGATGCAAATCAAAACCAAAACATGTTATCATCTCAATTCAGTAGCAGTGACAAAGTCTAACAAGACAGGAAGTAATTAACAATGGAGAGGATGCAGCAATATAGGAACTCTCATACACTGAAAAAATGGAGTTGCTTTCATAGTCAAAAAAGAAATTTCTAGATCCATCTTGAAGTACAACATTGTGAGTGATAGGATTATATCCATATGCTTACAAGGAAGTACAGTGAACACCACTATCATTCA
>NW_006399794.1:18965110-18967833 GCF_000299155.1 Elephantulus edwardii
AATGAGATTGGCACAGGATAGAGCAGGGTTTAGGGCTGTTGTACATAGGGTCGCTATGAGTCGCAAATGACTCGACGGCACATAACAACAACAACATACACTGTTGGTAGGATTGTAAAATGGTACAACCATTTTGGAAGGCAGGTTGGCTCAGATTGCTTAATATAGAAATTCCATATGACCCAGTTATTCCACTGTTTGGAATATACATTGAGAAAATTAGAAATGAGGAACAAACGGATACTTGTATACCAAATGTTCATAGCAGCATTATTCACCATCACAAGAACATGGAAACAGTCAAATGTCAAAACACAATGGAATGGATTGAGAAATTACAGTACATTCACATTATGAAATACTACACAGCATGCAGGGAAAATGATTTTAAAATTCACTCTCTAACTTGGGAGAGATTTGAGAGCATTATGCTAAATGAACTAACTCAGTTCCATACGGACAAATACTATGTAAGACCATTACTGTAGAATTGAGGATCATGGAGGTGGTGGGGGGAAAAAAAGGGTGAGAATGGGTGGGGTTGTGGGGAGGGTTGCACAATTTGATGGGTGGATAGAGGGGTGAGTAAAGGAAAATGGGAAAGATATGGTGTGAAAATGCATATTAACTTTGTAAGTAAATCAGCTTAAAATAAAATTTTAATTTATTTTAATAAAAGTTCTATCATTAGGCTTTATACATATGACAACAGCCCAGAATAAGAGGGACGTAACTGTATTGAAGACTGGGGGGAGTCATGGGGAAGATGATATTTGTGCAACAATTAGTGAATTATTATTTTTTAAGTTAACTGGGAGATGGGAAAGGGATGCAGATAGGGTAAAATGTGCAACAATGAATGAATGAAAATCCAACTGCTCTATAAATACTCATTAAAATCAGAATTAAAATAAAATTTGTTTTAAAAAATAATGTGATACAACAGAACATAGAAAATATCAAAGGGTATCATTAATATTACTTGCCATTAAAGCCTATCTGAAGATTATGTAAAACTAAGTAGAAGGACATTGACAGGGAAGTTCAAAAAGCCCAAGCTGCATCTGGGAGAAACCTTACAAATACAATATGGAAGTATGGAAGGGAATAGAGGAGAGTGAGAACAAATTCTCTTAAGCATCACAAAAGAAGGTTAATTAAGAAAAGAGTTGTTATTGAATTGGTTGTCACTGACTTGATCCAAACTCATAGTTATCCCATGTATGTCAAAATATAATTGCCCTCCACGGAATTTTAAATGATGGAATTTTCATAAATAGATTGCCAAGCCTTTCTTCAAAGATGCCTCTAGTTTGACTCAAATAGTTAGCAGCACACTATAATAAATCTTTATCTTGCCCAGAGATTCTGTAGTAAAGATTGTCAGTGATACTAATCATATTTAATTCATCCACAGTTGAATAATCATATGCATAAGTACATTCTTTCTGACTTTTCAGTCTATTCTGTGTATCTGGTTCATGTGAGTCTGGGGCTAATTGTACAGAGGCTCTCTGTGTAAGTACCATTCTGTAACATTACTTTCTGAGTGCTGTGTAGGACTTTTTTGTGTGTTCTCAGTTTAAACAGTTTTTTCAGATTTACTTTAATAACTGAGCAACTGTTTATTTTTGTAATGAAGTTACTTTATTTCAACTGCAGTGCAAGAATTAATATCTGTTTTTACAATGCTTCCTTGTTTATAGAAAGATAATTAGAAAGTGTCTTTATCTGCAAATTTAGTATAATTGCTTTGGTCAAGGGTCTTGCAGCATTGCTGTTGAGGATTAATGAGATCTGTCTCTGTTTGAAGGAGTCAGATGAAAGATATGAGATAAAAACAAATAAATGTTGTTACAAAACAGAACAAAATGCTAGCTATATTCTGAGATACGTTGACTTTTTCAATCTTTCCCCCTTTAAGCCAGGAGTGGAAATAATAGGAATTCAAATGTTTCGCATTTAGACTAGAACACTAATTAGAGGCTTAAGAATTGAGAGAGTAGTTGGAATCTGTGTTAACAAAGCATTTCTCATAGGAAATGTATGTTTTTATTCCTAGAGCGCTTGACCTGTAAATACTTATATTTTTAAGATGTGAGACCCGTGTAAACTTGGAGCTTATTCAGTTCACTGTGCCATTAATTACATTTTGTGTGGCAAATATAGGCCTTGAATTATCATTATTTCCTATAATTCAACATTATTTAAGATGCATTTTTTTCTTTAATAAGTATCTTGGCCTCTTGATAGTTAGAAATGAGAACTCTGAAAATTGGATCCTTATTCTAATAGTCAGATGGAGAGATTGTGAATAGTCTTATCTTAAGAGTCTAATTCTAATGTCTACCACTACTGTAATGAAATATTCTTGGCTTACCTAGCTAGAAAATAATTAAGATCTAATAGGTATGTGCTCAATATGTACTGAGAGGCAGCATTAGCATTCCACATATACTGTACATAATTCATTTATTTCTTATATTGTTGTTGTTGTTGTTATGTGCCGTCAGGTCGCTTGTGACTCATAGTGACCCTATGTACAACAGCCCTAAACTCCGCTCTGTCCTGTGCCAATTGCGCTGTCTCTGACACTTCCAACCCAACCATCCCAGTCACTGAATCAATCCACCTCATAGAGGCCCTTCCCCTCCTGCGCTGTCCCTACACCCTCCCAAGCATGATGTCCTTCTCCAAGGACCGGTCTCTCTTCACAACATGTC
>NW_006399794.1:18967988-18981777 GCF_000299155.1 Elephantulus edwardii
CAAGTGATTGGGAAGACCAAAGCCTGTATCAGACGCACCTTAGTCTCCAGAGAGACACCATTGCTCTTCAGTACTTTGGAGAGGCCCCTAACAGCAGACTTTCCCATGGCAATGTATCTTTTAATTTCCTGGCTGCTGGTGCCAAGACTGTTGACTATGAAGCCAAGCAAACTAAAGCTGTGTGCAATCTCAATCTCTTCACCATCCATCCTGGTGCTGCCAATTGGTCCGGAGGTGAGAATCTTTGTCTTCTTGACATTGAGCCTCAATCCATATTGGAGGCTGCAGTCCTTGACACTCTGCACCAGGTGCTTCAGGTCCTCCTCAGTTTCAGCAAGCAGGGTTGTATCATCTGCGTAACGCAGACTGTTGATAGATCTTCCACCAATCTTGACCCCATATTTCTCCTCATAGAGCCCAGCCTCTCGGATGATCTGTTCTGCATACAGGTTGAAAAGGTATGGAGATAGGATTTTAATATTCCTGTTTCCTCATTTGTAAGATACAGACACAGAGAGGTTAACTTCCAAACAGACACAGTAAAGGAATCATGGAGCTGAAGTCAAAGCCTTTCTTATGTTTTAAGCTATAAGTGATTTTGGTCTGTCTTTGAATCTTTCATTGTGCTATGTGTATTATTGTCCTCAACCCTGTCGTTTTCTCCTTGTGAATTTGTATTAGACAGTAATACCAGACATTTCTTCTGAGCTATATGTAAGGGGGACTTCACTTTCAGTTTGCCCTGATGGTTGCCCTACTGAGAAGCTGCTGGCTGGCTGATATTGTTGTTGTGTGTCATGTAGATTACTGTGGTTCGCAGTGCTCCTAAGAACAACATATTAGAAACTTGTTTTATTCTCACAATCTCTAACATGATCGGTTCATTGTTAGAGTCATTATGCCCATACATCTCCTTGAGAGACTTCCTCTCTTTTGCTGATCTTCTACTTTTCTCGGCATGATGTCCTTTTCTAAGGACTGGCTCTTATTGAAAACATGACCAACGTATGTGAGACAAAATGTCACTATCCTTACCCAAATGGAACACCTCGATTGCACTTTTTCTAAAATAGACATGCTTGTACTTTTGGCAATCAATGAGATATTCTTCAAATTTCTCCAATACCACAATCTAAAGCATCAGTTCTTTGATTTTCCTTATTCACTGTCAAATTTTCAGATGTATAGGAAGTAATTAAAATGTAATGACTTAGAGGAAGTGCTCCTTAGTCCCTAAACCAATGTCTTTCATCTTTAGCACTTTTGAGAGGTCCTTGACAGCATATTTCCTTATTGCAACACAACTTTTGATTTCTTGACTGCTGTTACCCTGGATGTTGATAGTGGAAAAAAGTAAAATGACATCCTTAACAGCTATAATCTTTTTCTCCATCTATTATGATGCTGCCTATTGGTCCAGTGATGAGGATTTTAATTTTCTTCTAATTGAGATGCAATCCATATCGAAGGCTGTATTCTCTGGTGTTCTGTAAAAACTGTTTCAAGTCCTCACCACTTTATGCCAGCAGGATGGTGTCATCTGCATAATTCAGATTGTTAATAAGTCTTCCTCAAATCATAATTCTACATTATGTATTGCAGCTTCTCAAATTATTTGTTCAGCATACACATTGAATATATATGGAGGTAAGATAGAACTTTGATGCACACCTTTTCTGACTTAAGCCACTTATTATTCCTGTGTTCTATTTGGTTAATTGCTTCTTAATACATATGTAGGTTTTACATGAGTGTGATTATGAGTTCTGGGATTCTAATTTTTCTCAATGTTAACCATTCTTTATTTTCACCTACAAAATTCAATGTCTTGACAAAATCAATAAAACAAAAGTAAACATCTTTCTGATAGTCTTTGCTTAAGTCAAGATTTATCTGAGTTTAGCAATGATAACTCTGGTTCTATGAACTCTTCTGAATCCTGTTTAAATTTCCTATAGTTCCCTGTTGATATGCTATTCTAGCCATTTTTACTTTCATTTAATATTAATTATTATGTGAATAAATATAGATCTCTTCCAGTCAGCTGACCAGGTAGCTTTAGCTGTCCCATGATGTTGTTAGATGCTGTTGAGTCCAGTATGACTCATAATGACCCTATAAGAACAGATCTAAACCCTATCCTATCCTGTACCATCCTCATAATCGCTAACACCTTCAAGCTTTTACAAGTCACTGTGTCAATCCACCTGGTTAAAGGGGTTCCTTTCCTTCATTATCCCTTCACCTTACCAAATATGATGTCCCTCTAAAATTCACTGTCAGTCAAACTGTCTCATACTTTCCTCAATCTCCTAGCTCCCACAATGCTCTACATTTACCCAAATGCCCAAGTCAGAAATGAGCATTAAAAATGTCTTCTTTCTTTTCACCTTTCCAGAGTGCACTGATGACTAAACTTTATTGAATTTACTACTATTTTATAAGCTCTATTTCTTCAATCTTTCTCTGCAGTTCTTTATCCTCTCATGTGGCTATCTCTGTTCTAATCATTCTAATTGCATAATCAAATTACTGCATCAGAGATTAATATATAGCCCAACTTCCAGGTTTGCGCCATTTTAATTCATTTTCTACAGTCAACAAAGATGACCTTTTAAAAATTCAAATGTATTTATGCTTTCTCATTTTCAGATAGCTCCCAGTGGCCTCGGGTTATTTCAGAATTTGCCTTAGTCATGCTCACCTATGAAGCTGAGTTCTTTTTATCCCCACAGAGCCCTGTTCTCTCTATCCCTGTTGAAGTCAGTGCAGTTTGTTGACTGCATCTTGTTCTGTGATCCTCCTAGCCATACTTCATTTTCTATACTTGAAGTTTCATTTCTTTTTTTTCTTTGCTGGTAAATTCTTATTTTACAATTCAAGGTCTAGTGTCATTTCCTCTGAGGAACATTCCAGATACCCTCCAAAAGACTGCTAAATGCCTTCCTACTCGGCTTTTTTCAAATTCAAAAGCTCAAATTTGTGAGGACTCTTCATCAGGTCTCCAAGGCCATAAATTGGAGACTGATCATCTTTTTCCTATGAGGTCACTGGTCAAAACCAGAAAAGACATGCAGCCTTTGGGTTAGCAGTGCAACTTGCTTGGACTACACCACAAGAGTTCCATTCTTTACCCATCTCTAATAGTAAAGATTTTTCTCCAACTCCACTACTCAAAGGCATCAATTCTTCTGTCATTATTAGTCTTTTACCAGCTATCTGTTGCATAGCAAGTAATTGTGAAGACCATGGCCTGAATCAGGTGCACCTTAGCCTCTAGACTGTCATAGTTTCTTCTCAGTACTCTGGAGAGGTTCATGACAACAAATTTACTTAATGAAATTAGTCTTGATTTTCTGACTGTTGGTGCCAAGCATATTGATTGTGGAACCGAGCAAGCTGTAACTGTCAACAACCTCAGTCTCTATTCCATCCATCATGATGCTGCCAATTGACCCAGTGGTAAGAGTCTTTGTCTTCTTGATGTTGAGCTTCAATTCATATTGAAGACTGTAATCCTTGACTTTCTGCAGCAAGTAAGGTTGGGTCATCTGAATAATGTAAGTTGGTGATGAGTCTTCCTTCAATCCTCTTGCCACATTTCTCCTCATAAAGCCCAGCCTGCTGAATGATCTTTTCTGCATATAGACTGAAAAGATAGGGAGACAGGATGCATCCTCATATACTCCCTTCCTGATTTTGAAACTTGCAGTGTTTCCCTTCTCTCTTCCATGGACTTCCAAGAAAACAACTAGATCTCTTTTGGAGAGGGTGAGGCCCACTTTCCCTTTGAAGGCAAGGATTTTTTTTAAATACTGGTTTATTTACAAAGTTCTTATATATTGTTTTTCACACTGAATCTTTCTCACTCAGTTCCATCATACCACACCGCCCATCAAATTGTATGACCCTGTGATTAACAACCCTTCCCCCTCACTGATCCTCACGCCTCTGCTTCCACTCTCTTCCACCCCTTGGGTCCTCATACTCATTCTACAATAATGGTTTTATACAGTATTTGTCCTTATATAAATGAGTTAGTTTACTCAACATAATGCTCTCCAGTCTTTCCCAAGTTAGATAGTGATTTACCAAATCCTTCCTCCTGCATGCTGTGTAATATTCCATTGTGTGGATGGACTACACCACAAGAGCTTCATTCTTTACCAATCTATAATAGTAAAGATTCTTCTCCAGCATATACTTTGGGCATGTGGTCAGGAGTGACTGATCATTGGAGAAGGACATCGCGCTTAGAAGGGTGGAAGGATAGCACAGGAGAGGAAGACCTCTGATGAGAAGAACTGATACAGTAACTAGGACAATGAGGGCATGTGTGTTGTAGTCAATGAGACTGGCTCAGGACAAGGCAGGCTTCAGAGCTGTTGTACATATGGTCGCTATAAGTCACAGGTGACTTGTCAGCACATAACAGCAACAACAACATCATAGTAATTCCACATATTCTGTTAACTGCCACTAATCCACTACTCTGATTCTAATTCAGCACTGGTCTATCACAGTGCATGGCCTAATATTTCCAAAGTTGTTGTTAGGTGCCTTTGAGTTGAGTATGACTCATAATGACCTATGAACAAAAGATCTGAACCTTGTTCTATACTGTTGCATCCTCACACTTCCTGACACACTAGACCCCATTGTGACTGTCACTGTGTTAATCCACCTCGTAGAGGATTTTCCTTTCCTTTGCTGATCCTCCACCCTTCTAAGCATTATGTCCCTCCCCAAGGAAGAGCCCCTTCCTAACAACTTGCCCAAACAATGTGAGGCAAAGCCTCATCAATCTTGGTCCAAAGAGCACTCAGGATGCACCATCTCCAAGACATATTTATTTGTTCTCCTGGCCATCCATGCGATGTTCAGTGCACCTCTCCAACACCACAGCTCAAAGGTGTCAATTTTTCTTCTATCATACTTATTAATTTCCCAGCTCTTGAGTGCATAGCAAGCAATCGGAAAGACCTTGGCTTGAATCAGATGCACATTAATCCTCAAAATGGCATCACTACTCCTTAATTATTTTAAGAGGTCCCTAACTGTAGATTTTCCTAGTATAATGCATTTCCTTCTTTCCTGACTGCTCTACTAAGGTTATGGACTGTGGATCTAAGTAAGATGAAGCAATTGACAGCCTCAGTCTCCTCTCCACCCATCATGATGCTGACTAGTACTCTGTTTGCATTAACACTCCATAATTACAATTTTTCTTAGTGGAATTGCTTAAGAACTTCTCTTACCAAAAAGATACATTGTCCCTCTCATCCCCAAAGAAGTAAGAAAAATTTTTATAAGCATAATCTAATGTTTAATCTTAAAAAAGATTCATTGAAATCTCTTCATGGTGCTTAATGTACAAATAAGGATTAAGAAGATGAACAATATAATAACAACCTTACTTAAAAACATGAAGCTAACTAGAGGATAAACTTAAGAAATTGCAAGGGATAATGGAAATGAAGTAGCTTATTCTCTCATTCAAAATTTTCTCTCAAAATATTTAAGTGTCTTATATAAATGTTCTTAAAGGTTGGCTATAATTTAGAATAGATTACATAAGAAAATGTTGTATACTTTACGCAGTGTTATCTTACCTTTAAAATGAACCCAAAAAATCACTGTACTACAAAGCTGGAGAGCTAGATTTTGTTTGTGTTGTTTTTGTTTTGTTTTGTTTTTCCTTACTATATAGTATAATCAGAGGTCAATCTTTCATCAGAAGTTCCACAGGACATTGATCTGCTGCTGAGCTAGTTGTGCTGCTAACCCAAAGCTACCCTTCTATGAGCCATTTCTTCTTGGGATTTTTAAAAAAAATATTTTTATTGATTTGCATACGTAATTCATCTACATTGTGTTTCACTCTATAGTATCTTTCCCATTTCCTTTACCTCTTCACTCCACCCACCAAATTTTGTGACCCCTTGATTTCCGCCCATCCATCCTCATCCTTCTGCTCCCACTACTTCCCCCCTTGGACTCTCATACACATTCTATTAGTAATATTTCTGTTTTTCCAATAATGGTCTTATACAGTGTTTGTCTTTATGAGACTGAATTGGTTTTCTCATCATAATGCTTTCCAGTCTCTTCCAAGTTATGCAGTAATCTTTGAAATTGTTGCTTCTGAGTGCTGTGTAGTATTCTATCATGTGAAGATACCACAGTTTTCAATCCATTCAACTGTGGTTGGACATTTGGTCTGTTTCCACTTTCCTGTGATTGTGAATAATGCTGCTATGAACATTGGTGCACAAATATCTGTTTGTAGCTAAAGACTTACTGCAGAAGATCAAAGACTGCAGTCTTCAATATGGATTGAAGCTAAACATCAAGAAAACAAAGATTCTCACCATTGGTTCAATTGGCTGCATCGTGATGGATGGTGAAGTGATTAAAATTGTTAACAGCTTTAGTTTGCTTTGCTCCACAATCAACACTATTGCAACCAGCATCCAGAGAAACAAGAGACAGATTGCACTGGGAAAATTGGCTGTCTGGGGCCTCTCCAGAGTACTGAAGAGTAATGATGTCAGTCTGGAGACTAAGGTGAACCTGATCCATGCCATAGTCTTCACAATTGCTTGATATATGTCAGAAAGTTGGACCATGACCAGAGATGATAAAGAGAATTGTTTGAGCTGTGGTGCTAGAGAAGAGTGTTGAATATACCATGGAATGCCAAAAGGACAAACAGGTTCAGGAGAAGGAGAAAAAGAAAAAGAGAGGGAGAAAGCAGCCTACTCCTTGGAGGCAAAGATTCTGAGGGTTTATCTGACATATGTTAGGACCGTGCCTTGGAGAGGAACATCATGCTTGGAAGGGTGGAGAGACCAAGATAGAGAAGGAGATGATTTATGAGATGGATTGATAAAATGACTGGGGTAAATGAGGGTATGTGTATCAGAGACAATAAAGTTGGCACAGGATCCAGAAGGTTTCAGTGCTGTTGTACATAGGGTCACTATGAGTCACAATTGACTTGATGGCATTTAACAAGAACATATTCCTAGTTGTGTATTATCTGGGAGATCGAGCCTTGTAATCCTTCTGGAGGCTCAACTATGTGGCTGGATTGAAGCAATGAGTTTTTTCGTTTGTTAGATTCAGTAACTTAGGTGTAGAAGTGAAGTTCTATTTTCTTTTTAGTTTTTGCTAACTAGGGACCTAGGGGTTGCTCTCAGCCCCCAGAGATCACCTACAGGAGGCTGCCATAGAACAAGCACTCTATAAAGGCCCTCACCCAGCATAGCAGCCTGTTTCTTAAACCAGCCAGAATAATGCATGTCTGCAAGTCATGCAATCCGAGACACTGGGCTGTACAATGAGGAATGTGGCATCAGGATTGGTGGAAGAGTCATCAACAACCTGTGTTATGCAGATGACACAATCCTGCTTGCTGAAACTGAGGAGGACCTGAAGCACTTGCTGCAGAGAGTCAAGAACTGCAGCCTCCAATATGGATTGAAGCTCAAATGAAGAAAACAAAGAGTCTCACTGCTGGGCCAATTGGCAGCACCAGTATGGATGGTGAAGAGATTGAGATAGTTAACAGTTTTAGTTTACTTGGCTCCACAGTCAACACTCTTGGTAACACAGCCAGGAAATCAAGAGATGAATTGCACTGGGAAAGTCAGCTGTGAGGGACCTCTCAAGAGTGCTGAAGAGCAACGATGTCAGGCTGGAGACTAAGGTGTGCCTGATCTGGTCTATAGTCTTCGCTATGGATCACAGAGTTGGATAGTGAATAGGGATGATATAAAGAATTTATGCCTTTGAGCTGTGGTACTGGAGAAGAGTGTTGAATATTCCATGGACTGCTAGGAGAACAAACAGGTGTGTTCTCGAAAAGGTGAAACCAGAATGCTCCTTGGAGTTAAGGATTCTGAAGCTTCATCTGACATACTTTGCGCATGTTGCAAGGAGAGACTGGTCCTTGGAGAGGGACCTCATGTTTAGCAGTGTGGAGGAGTGGCAAAGGATAGGAAGAACTTCGATGAGGTGGATCGATTCTGTGACTGGAGTGTTGGGAATGAGTGCGTTTGAGATGGCTAGGTTGGCACAGGATAGAACGGCGTTTAGTGCTCTTGTACATAGGGTCATTATGAGTCGCAAGCAACTCGATGGCACATAGCAACAACAACAACAACAACAATAAAATTATGGGAGTGGCATCTCATCATCTTTTCTACATTCTATTTGACAATTTTTGCCCACACTTGAGGGTTAAGGTTATAAATAGGCCATGAGTGTGGACACTATCTTAAGATCTTTCTTCACATTAATTTCTACTGTGTTTTGGTCATTATCTATTCACTCAAAGCCATAACAATGAATGATTAATTTTGCATATAACTAAATGATAAGTAAAATTAATGTAAAAAGAAGTTAGACACAAATGAATCCATTTTTATGATTCCATTTTTCTAAAGTTTAAAAGATAGCATAATTAATGTGCTAGGGGTCTCTTCTGGCATAGCAGACAGTGATTTGTGCTCCTCACCCCAAAGCTGTATGCTCCTACCAGTTCAAATCCACTAGCAGCTCTGCTGGAGAAAGATGAGCAATCTCCTCCCATATGATTAATAGCCTAGAAAGCCATTAGAGGATCAATAAGAGTCATATTTGACTACATGTCAGTGAGTTTGATTTTGTGTATAATTAAAAACAGGAATTAGTTTTGTGAGATGATGGTTATAAATAGATATGAAGGGGATTCTGGTGAGTTGGGAAGGTCTATGACTTAAGTGAGTAACCTCCAATTTGTAAAACAATAAATAAAGAGATATATTTATGGTAGGAGTGCTTTTGTGTACATTAAGTACAATTATGCATAGTTTAACAACAAAAATTAATAAAAAATGTATCGTTTCAGATTTGCAATTTAATTTTTTCTTTTTAAAATTTATTTAAATTTATTATTAATTTCAGTAAAAATTTACAGAGACTTTGGATTTCCATTCATTCATTGTTGCATGTAATTTAATTTCTATGGACCTCAATATTCTAAATTCTTACACCAGTAAGTTTAACTGTAGTGATTTTAAGTAACTTCTAACATGATGTGTTTAGAGTTTTATGCAATATGGTCATATGTTGAAGGGCTACAAATAACCAAAACCCTCCATTGTCATAAGATTTTTAATGAAGGAGAAAACCTATACACTGACCTTAGAGAAACCTCAGTGAATTCTGTTTAGTTCAAATGTCTGTGGTCCACTTATTTGCAGCTTCATATCAATTGTGCAAAAGATCTTCCCCAGGAGTATAGAATGGGTCTACATTATAGCATTTTGAAAAAAGTAAAGCTAAATTAAAGTCAATATGTAATATCACTAATCAATCTTTTCTATCTCAAGGGGCATCACTCTCTACTACAGCTAACTTGGTATCCCACTACCAGGTACTATAAATGTTTAGAGCAGAAATATCTAAGATGTGTTCTTTCTATACAGGAAAAATGTGACAAAGATGCTAAGAGAAAGGCTTTGTACACATTTCATATTAACATTATTGCTAGGATTCCTTTAAAGGGAAGGTTAACTATATAAGTCATTAGGATTGGAAGAAGATTCATCAACAACTTGTGTTATGCAAATAATAGAACCTTGCTTGATGAAACTGATAATGACCTGCAGCATTTGCTGCAGAAGATCAAGGACTACTACCTTCAATGTGAATTGAAGCTCAACATAAAGAAGACAAAGATTCTTATCACTGGGCAAATTGGCAGCACCATGATGAATAGAAAAGAGATTGACATTGTTAACAATTTAAGTTTGCTCAGTTCCATAAGTAATACTCTTGTTCTCACCAGTTAGGAAATCAAAGTATGAATTACAGTGACATCAATCTAGAAACTAAGGCGTGTCTGCTCAAGTCGTTGGTTTTTGTAACTACTTACTATGCATCAGAGAGCTGGACATTGACTGAAGATGGCAGAAGAAGTACTGAAGCTTTTGAGTTGTGGTGGTAGAGAAGAGTATTGTTGAACATTTCATGGACTGGCAAGAGAACAAAACGGTCTGTCCTGGAGAGGGTAAAAACCAATCTTGTCTTTGTAGGAAAGGGTTTTGAAGCTCCATCTCACATATTTTGGGCATGTTGCTAGGAGTAACCAGTCCTTAGAGAAGGATATCATGATTAGAAGGGTGGAGGGTCAGTGCAGGAAAAGAAGACTCTGGAGGAGATGGATTGACGCAGTAACTAGGGTAATGTGGTTAGGTGTGTCTGAGACAGTAAGATTGATTGGCTCAGGATAGGACAGGGTTCAGAGTTATTGTACATTGGGTCACTATAAGTCACACGCAACTTGAGAGCATATAACAACAATAATAACCATAGTTAAATAAGCAAGATATGACTGAATTGTCTATTTTGTTCCACAGTTATCACCTTAAAACTCCACTGGTCCAATTAGACTCTAGAATAGCTGAATGTGGCCCAAGAAAAAATCTATTGTGGTGGAGAAAAAAATTGAAGCTGCTCTGAAGGAACTGGCAAAAATGAAGGGCCCAGGAATTGACAGCATACCAATTGACATATTTCAACAAACAGATGTTGCCAAGGATTGTTTCCAAGAACTCTATGCCAAGATAAACATCTGGCCAACTGATTGGAAGAGATCTATATTCATTCCAATTCCCAAAAAATAGATGATCTGACAGAGGGTGGAATTCATTGAGTAATATCATTAATATCACATACAAGCAAGATCATACTGAAAATTAAATAAAAATGACTACAGTAATACATCAACAGAGAACTACCATATGTGCAGCCTGGTTTTAGGAGAGGCCATTGTACTAGGGACATTATAGACTAATTTAGATGAAAGCAGAAAATGCGACAGGAATGTCTATCTGTGTGTCATTGACTATGCAAAGACATTTAACTGCATGAATCACAACAAACTGTGGCTAACTGGGAGAACGGGAATCTCAGAACATTGATTGTGCTTATGTGAAATCTATACTTGAACCAGGAGGGAGTCATCAGAACAGAACAACAAACACTGCATGATTCAAAATTGGGAAGGGTGTATGCTAGGTATGTGTCCTATCTCCACAACTTTTCAATCTCTATGCAGTATAGATCATCAATGAGACTGGGCTATATGAAGAGGAAAGTGTCATCAAGATTGGAAGTAGACTCATCAACAAAGTGTGTTATGCAGATGACACAACCTTGCTTGCTAAAACTGAGGAGGACCTGAAGTGCTTGCTGCAGAAGGTCATGGAGTGCAGTCTTCAATATAGATTGAAGCTCAACATAAAGAAAACCAAGTTTCTCAAGACTAGGTGGTGAAGAGACTGATTATTTTTTGGCAGCTTTATTTTTTTTGGGTCCACATTCAACACTTTTGGTACCAGCAGCAAGGAAGGCAAAAGATGAATTACATAGAGAAAGTGTGCTGTCAGAGACACCTCCAGAGTACTGAAGAGCAATGATGTCAGTCTGGAGACTAAGTTGTGCCTTATCCAGGGCATTGTCCTAGCAGTTATTTATATTCATCACAGAGCTAAACAGTGAATAAGCATGATAGAAAAAAAAAAATTGATGCCTTTGAGGTGTGGTGCTACAGAAGAGTACTGAATATATAGCATGAACTTCGAGGAGAACAAACATGTTCATCCTGGAGAGGGTGAAACTAGTCGGCTACTTGAGACAAGGATTTTGAAGTGCCATCTGACATACTTTGGGCATGCTGCAAGGAGAGATCAGTTCTTGGAGAAGGTCTTCATGTTTGGGAGGATGGAGGGACAGCACAAGAGAGGAAAGCCTTCTATGAGATGATCTGGCTCAGTGATTGGGTAATGGGGTTACGTGTGTCAGAGGCTCAGGATAGAGCAGAGTTCAGAGCTGTTGTTCATAAGGTTGCTATGAGTCACAGGCAACTTGGCAACACATAACAGTAGCACTACCCAAGTGCTATTTTTTATGAGGTAGTAGCATCATTCCCTACAGACTACATCTTCAGAGTTTTTTTCTTCTCATTGTTATTGTTGTTGTGTGCCATTGACTTGGAATCGACTCATATCTTACCCTATAGCAGGTTTTCAAAGTCAATAAATCATATAAAAGAAGATTTCCCATACTTCTCCAGTAAGAGAGCTGGTGTAGTTGAATCATCTGCCTTTGGGACTGTAGCACAGCTTCTTACTACTAGGCCATGAGTTTCTTCTTTCCTCCAGTGCCCTTTCTTATTACATACCCTTAGACAAGCTTATACTTATTATTACAAGAATCAGTCTGTCTTTCCTTACTCAGGACAGAGATGAAATGTAAAATGTTTTTAGTATTTTGAAAGTCTCAGAATATGAGATATCATTACTGTAATTATTCAGGGTTCTATACAAGACACGCAGTGTGATTCCATCAGCTGCTCTGTAGGAGAAGGATGTACAATCTCCTTTCATGTGATTAACTTCCTCTGAAAATCCACTGGAGGACCAGCTATGGGGCATTTCCAAATTTACGGTACACAAACACCACCACCACCCTGAAGACTGCTCATATACCATGCCCAAGTCAATTCTCTCCCACCCTCACACCTCTTCCTAAAAAAGACACTCAACAAAATTGCAATAGAATGGAATTTCCTCAACATAGTGAAAAGTATATATACAAAAGCAAGAGCCAACATTATTCTTAATGGAGAAAGACTTAAAATTTTTTTTCTTGCAAACAGGGACCAGACAAGGATGCCCACTGTCACCACTTCTTTTCAATATTGTATTGAAAGTGCTTGATAAGGCAATACTACAAGAGAAGGAAATAAAAGACACCCAGATTGACAAAGAAATGGTTAAACTGTCACTATATGCAGATCATATGGTAGTGTACACAGAAAATCCCAATGATTAAATAAAACAACAACAACAACAACCTGTTAGAGTTAATAGGCCAATTTAGTATAATGGCAGGATATCTAATGTCAATATCCATATCCAATATCAATATCCAAAAATCAATAGAATTCCTCTGCAGTAACAAAGAGAACTCAGAGACAGAAATAAAGCAATACCATTTACAATAGCCAATCACAAAGTGAGATACTTGGGAGTGAATGTAACTAGAGATACAAGAGACATATACAAAGAAAACTATAGAGAATTTCTGAAATACACAATAAAAGAACTAAAGAAAAGGAAAAATGTGCCCTGTTCATGGATAGGAAGACTCAATATAGTGAAAATGACAATCTACCAAAAGCAATTGCAGTTCTAATCCAGATACCAAATTTATTTCCATGGAAATTTAAAGGGAAATTAGCAAATTTATTTGGAGAGACAAGAGACCTTGAATAAGTAAAACACTTCTGAGAAACAAAATGAGGTTGGAGGCATAACACTCCCAGACCTCTAAACCTACTACACAGCAGTGGTAACCAAAACAGCATGGTACTGCTGCAATGACAGGCACATCGACCAATGGAACAGAATTGAGAACCCAGAAATAGACCCAGCTATCTATGGTCAACTGATATTCGACAAGAAAATCAAAGCTATCAAATGGGGAAATAATAACATCTTCAG
Organism: Elephantulus edwardii; assembly: GCF_000299155.1. Classification (NCBI taxonomy): domain Eukaryota; kingdom Metazoa; phylum Chordata; class Mammalia; order Macroscelidea; family Macroscelididae; genus Elephantulus; species Elephantulus edwardii. The sequence goes on from NW_006399794.1 coordinate 18,981,545, forward strand.
CAAATTTGGCTGACAAAACTGGACGTCCACCTGCAGAAAGCTGAAACAGGATCCACATCTCACACCACACACAAAAATCAATTCAAGGTGGATCAGAGATCTGGGAGTAAAGCCCAAAACCATAGCATTCATAAAAGACAAAATGGGATCAAGCTAAAAAATGGAATGCTAAAACAACCCAGTGGAAGATGGAATTTGTTCCAGGACTTAAGAACAACAAATGACATAGTTGA
>NW_006399794.1:18982241-18986447 GCF_000299155.1 Elephantulus edwardii
AAAACAGACTTTCAAGGGGGGAAAAAAGAGGAATGAACTGGGGGGTGGTCAAGAAAATAGTGCAACAAAGAATGAAAAACCAAAAACAAAAAAAAAGACAAAAATAATAGTCTTATGTCCTTTTTTAACTGAGATATTTCACTCAACATGATGTATTCCAGACTAAAAAAAAAAAAAAAAATGGAATGCACAGTCTGAAGAGGATAACATTGATGAATGGGATCTTCTAAAGATTAAATCTCTGTGCACATCAGAAACTTTTCCCAACAGGCTAAAAGAAAACCAACAGACTAGGAGCAAACATTTGGTAATACCATCTCAGACAAGAATCTTATAACAAAAGTTTACAGAATACTCCTGGGCCTCCACAAGAAAAAGACTGACAACCCAATTACAAAATGAGCAAAAGACATGGAAAGAATTTCCACAAAGAAAGATAGTTGAAAGACAAACAGACACATGAAGAAAGGCTCCAAATAACTGGCAGTAAGAGAGATGCACATCAAAACCAGAATGAGGTACCCATATCACTCCAGTAAGAGTGGCAAAATTTAACAGGGCAGCAAGTAACAGATGTTGGAGAGGATGTGGCAAGAAAGGAACTCTTATACATTGTTGGTGGGATTGTAAAAAGGTGCAACAATTCTGGAAAGCAGATTAGTGTCTCCTCAAAAAACTGAACACAGAAATTCCATATGACCCATCAGAGTGTGGAATTTATAGAACAATCTCATTGATTTCACATGCAAGCAAGATTCTACTGAAGATTATCCAAAAACAACTGGAACAGAACATCAGCAGAGAACTGCCAGAATTCCGGACTGGGTTTAGAAAGTGTCATGGTACTAGGGATATTGTAGCTAATGTTAGATGGATCTTAGCTGAAAGCAGGGAGGGAATACCAGAGGAATGTCTATATGTGTTTCATTGACTATGCAAAGGTGTTTGACTGTGAGCATCATAACAAACTGGCTGACGGAGAAGAATGGGAATCCCAGAGCACTTGATCTTGCTAATGTGAAACCTATATTTGGAGCAAGAGGCAGTCATCAGAGCAGAGCAAGGAAACATTGCATGGTTCTAAATTGGGAAAGGTGTACGCCAGAGATGTGTCCGGCCTCCATACCATTTCAACCTGTATGCGAAACAGATTATCCAGAAGGCTGGGCTTTATGAGGAGAAATGTGGTGTCAGGATTGGTGAAAGATCTATCAACAATCTGTGTTATGCAGATGATACAACCCTGCTTGCTGAAACTGAGGAGAACCTGAAGCACCAGCTGCAGAGGGAGAAGGACTACAGCCTCCAATATGGATTGAGGCTCAATGTCAAGAAGACAAAGATTCTCACCACTGGCAACATCAGGATGGATGGTGAAGAAATCGAGATTGTTCACAGCTTCAGTTTCCTTGGCTCCACAATCAACACTCTTGGCACCAGTAGCCAGGAAATTAAAAGGCCTATTTCCATGGGAAAGTCTGCTGTTAGGAACCTCTCCAAAGTACTGAAGAGCAATGGTGTCTCTCTGGAGACTAAGATGTGTCTGACACAGGCCGTGGTCTTTGCAATCATTTGTTATGCACCAAGGAGGATAGAAGGAGAATTGATGCCTTTGAGCTGTGGTGCTGGAGAAGAGTGTTGAGAGTACCATGGACTGCTAGGAAAACAAACAGATTCATTCTGGAAAGTGTTAAACCAGGTGGCTCCTTGGAGGCAAGGATTCTGAGGTCCGTCTAACATACTTTGGACATGTTTTAAGAAGAGACCTGTCCTTGGAGGACATCATGCTTGGGAAGGTGGAGGGACAGCGCAGGAGGGATAGGCCCTCTATGAAGTGGATTGATTCAGTGACTTGGGTAATCAGGATGGGTGTGTCAGAGAAAGTGCGATTGGCACAGGCCAGAGCAGAGTTGAGGGCTGTTGTACATAGGGTCTCTATGAGTTACAAGCAACTCGACGGCACGTAACAGCAACAACATTCCGCTACTTGGAATACACCCTGAGAATACGAGAACTGAGGCACAAAAGGAGATTTTTACACCAATGTTCATAGCAGCATTATTCTTCATTGCAAGAACATGGAAACAGCCCAAATGTCCAACCACAAATGAATGGATTGAGACATTATGGTACATTCACACAATGGAATACTTTGCAGGACGCAGGAGAAATAACTTTGTAAATTATTACCTAACTTGAGAGGGACTGGAGACCATTATGCTGAGTGAACTAATTCAGTCTGACAAGGATGAATATTGTATAAGACCGTTATTATAGAATGACTATAAGGATACGGAAAGGGTGGGAGAGGCTGGAAACAGAGGGATGTGGATGTGCAAGGGAAAGGGGGAATTAATAATTCAGTTGTACAATTTGATTTGTGGGGGTGGGAGGAAAATGAAAGAATTTGTTCAAATTTGTACTCAAATTTTGCAGATAAATTAGTAGAGAAAAAAACTGAAAAAAGTAGTAATTGGAGTTCAATATCAAGAAAACAAAGATTCTCACCAATGGGCCATTTGCAGTGTCATGATAAATGGTGAAGTGATTGAGATTGTGAACTGCATCACTTTGTTTTTCTGCACAATCAACACCCTTGGTACCAACATCCAGAAAGTTTAAAGATGAACTGCATTGGGAAAATTTGCTCTCAGAGACATCTCCAGAGTATTGAAGAGTAACAATGTCAGTCTGGAGGTTAAGGTGCCCTGATCCAAATATTCTTTGCAATTACTTGCTATGCATCAGAAAGTTGGACAATGACAAGGAATGACAGAAGGGAACTGAGCCTTTTGAGCTGCAGTGCTGGAGAAGAGTATTGAATATCCCATGGACTGCTTGGAGAACAAACATGTTAATCCTAGATAGAATGAATCCAGGTTGCTCCTTGAAGGCAAGGATTCTGAAGCTTTGTCTGACATACTTTTGTCATGTTGCAAGGAGAGACCAGTATTTGGAGAGGGACACCTTGCTTGGGAAGGTGGAGGGACAGTGCAAGAGAGGAAGATACTTGATGCGATGGACTAATTTAGTCACTGGAGAGATGAGAATAGATGTGTCAGAAACAATAATGTAAGGACAGGATAGAGCAGGGATTAGAGCTTTTGTACATAGGGTTGCTAGGAGTCACAGTGACTTAACAGCACATAGCTACAACAGTGGGTTTTCAGACGCTGTACGTCACATGGGAGGAGGAGAGTGTCCATCTTTCTTCCATGGAGCAGCAGGTAGATTCAAACTGTGTACCTTTTGGGTTGGCAGTGCAATTTCTTACCACTAAGCCACCAGCTCTGGCGAGAAAGGAACTCTTTTATTTTTTTTTTTAATTTAGGTTGTTTATTTTTCATTTCAATGAACATCTACAGAGATTTTGGGATTCCATTCATTCATTGTTGCACCCTTCTCCCCGCACAAACCCCCCCCCCCCCCCCCCCCCATTTGCTCCTCTCCCTGAAACGCAAAAGAAAAACTCCCTCATTGGTACACAATCGTAGGAGTATGCAATGAGGGTTGTAGAGTGGATTATATTTGGGGCTGGGGGGTGTGGTTTGGGGAGGTGCGGGTGGGGGGGATTGTGTACCAATGAGAAAAAGGAACTCTTATACATTGTTGGTGGGATTGTAAAAACAAAGTGATGCAGTTAACAGTCTCAATCACTAGTAATAAGGAGCTCCTTTTCTGGAGGAGGATGCGCAGTCTCTTCTCTTGTTATATTCTGCCTCTCAAAACCTTTTGGAAGGTCAGCCATCAGTTGGCTCTGACTGAATACCACACAGCAATAACAAGCCACCAGAGTTCCCTCTAAATATGGCTTTTGTTCGTATTTATTCAATAATATTTTAAATCATAATTGTCTTTGTTCTCTACCTAAAGTATTCAAATTTGTTTAGCAAGGGAAGTCTGAATAGTACTGGCTAGAAAGGTGAATATTCATATCCTGTGCCCATTTTTCAATTGGATTATTCTCCTTTATCTTGTTGTGGTAGACACTTCACCAAGGAAGACATTCAGATAGCCAACAAGTACATGAAGAAAGGTTCAAAATCCCTAGCCCTGAGAGAGATACAAATCAAGACAACCATGAGATATCATCTCACTCCAGTAAGACTAGAAAAATTAACAGAACAGCAAGCAACAAATGCTGGCGAGGTTGTGGAGAGACTGGAACCCTTATTCACTGTTGGTGGGAGTGTAAAATGGTGCAAC
>NW_006399794.1:18987477-19009761 GCF_000299155.1 Elephantulus edwardii
GGGGAGAAGGGTGCAACAATGAATGAATGGAATTCCAAAATCTCTGTAGATGTTCATTGAAATGAAAAATAAACAAACTAAATTAATAAAAAAATTTAAAAAAGGTGAATATTCCCATTATCGCCTGTTTCCTCACAGTCAACTTGTGCAATTCAGCTACATGGATTTTCCTATTCAGACTCCTAGGTTGAACTAATAGCTCATATAAGCTCTTCCTATTATGATAGTAAAAGAAAACAGAAAACAAACTTACAGAAAAATAGATAGTGACCCTTTAACTTGGGCTTTTAGCCCATGACCAAAGTAAGTCATATAATCAAGCCTGACATCAATTAAGAAGGAATTGCATATTTTGCACATAGAGGACTATGAGTGTCCTGCAATATGTGTGTGGGGCTTCTCTAGGGAGCGCTGGTGGTCTAATGGAAAGAAACTGTGCTGAAATCCTGAAGGACCGGGGTTCAAATCTCACCAGCTGTTCCACAGGAGAAGGACACCAATCTCCTCTTGCATGATTAACTGCCTCTGAAAACCCACCAGATGGTCAGCTATGGATTGGTTCTGACTCTATGGTATACAACAACATAATGTTTCTGTTTAAAAAAATAGATGTGTATTTGAGACAAAAATGCAAACTAACATCCTGAAGGTTTATACCACATATAGATAGAAAAACTGAGTGGTAGATAAACATGGCATGCCTAAATTTTTTTATTTTTTTCAGTTTTTTTTCCTTTTGTTTTCTACTGATTTATTTACAGAGTTCTAATACATTGTTTTTACACCAGATCTTTTCCCTTCCCTTCACTCTCACCTCCCATCAAATTGTGCGACCCTATGATTAACACCCTCCTCCTGCACACTCTCACCCCTTTGCTTCTACCCTCCCCCTTTGATCTTCATACTCACTTTACAATTATTTTATGCAATCATTTTATATAGTATTTGTCCTATGGGACTGTGTTAGTTCATTCAGCACATTGCTCTTCGGTCCTTCCCAAGTTATGTAGTCTTTTACAAAATCATTGCTCCTGAGTGCTACATAGTATTCCATTTTGTAAATGTACCATAATTTCTCAATACATTTGTTTGTGGCTGGACATCTAGGATGTTTCCATGTTCTTATGATGATAAATAACACTGCTATGAACATCTTTGTACAAGTCTCTATTTGAGCCTCATTTCTCATTTTCTCGGAATAATGCAATGGAATAGCTGGATCACATGGAATTTCTATATTCAGCTTTTGGAGGAAGCACCAAAACTACCTTTCAGAGTGGTTGTACCATTTTACAATCCCACCATTTATAAGAGTTCATATTTCATCACATCATCTCCAACATTTATTACTTGCTGTCTTGTTAAACTTGCCACTGCTACTGCTACTGAAGTGAGATGTTATCTCATTGTAGTTTTTATTTGCATCTCAGTGATCTTGAGAATTTCTTCATGTGTCTGTTGGCCATTTGAATATCTTCCTCTGTGAAAATTCTTTCCATGTCTTTTGCCCATTTTTTAATTAGCTTATTGTTGTTGTTGTTTTTCTCTTGTAGAGTCCCAGAAGTAGTCTGTAAACATTCTTTATGAGACTTTTTTTAGATGGTATTGCAAAATGTTTGTTTGCAGTCTGTAGATTTTCTTTTCACTCTGTTGAAAAATATTTTTTATGTACACTCTGATTTAATATTTAGAAGGTCCCTTTCATTAGCTATATCCTCTTCAGATTGCATTTCTGGCTGTATTTGGCAGTCTTTGTATACCATAGACTAGGCCCTCTAAGCTTGATGCCAGGTTGTCTCTGATGAACTTTGCAGTTTTGGGCTTTAGTCCCAGGCCTCTGATCTTCCTTGTATTAATTTTGGTGTATAGTATGAGGTGTGAATCCTGCTTATTTTTTCTGCAAATAGCAATCTATTTTTGACAGCACCATATGTTGAGGAGGTTGTCATTTCTCCATTTGATAGTTTTTATTTCCTTGTTGAGTATCAGTTGACTATAGATAGCTGGGTCCATTTCTGGGTTCTCAATTCTGTTCCATTGGTCTGTGAGCCTGTCATTGTACCAGTACCATGCTGTTTTGGTTGCTACCATTGTGTAGTAGATTTTTACTTCAGGGATTGCTGTACCTCTCACTTCATTTTTGTTGTTCATTCGGATTTTGTTTATTCCAGCTCTCTTGCCTCTCCAAATAAACTTAACCATTTTCCTTTGAATCTACTTAACAAATGAATTTGGTGTCTGTCTTAGGATTGTGTTGAACATGCAGATTTCTTTTGATAGGGTTGTTATTATCACAAAATTGAGTCTTCCTATCCATGAACAGGGCATATTTTCCCATTTCTTTAGGTCTTTTATTGTATCTTGCAGAAATGTTCTGTAGTTTTCTTTGTATTTAGTCTTTTGTGGTCTAGTTAGATTCACTCCCAAGTATCTCAATTTGTGGTTGGCTATTGCGAATGGTATTGTTTTCTTAGTTTTCTTCTCTGAGTTCTCTCTGTTACTGTAGGGGAATCCCACTCATTTTTGGATACTGATCTTATATCCTGCCACTCTAAATGTACCTACTAACACTAAGGGGTTATTTTGGCTGAATCTTTGGGGTTTTCTGTATATACTATCACATCATCTGTATATAGTGGTAGTTTAACCATTTCTGCCATTCTGGAGGCCTTTTATTTCCTTCTCTTGTCATACTGCTCTAGCAAGAAGGTCCAATACAATATTGAATAAAAGTGGTGACTCGGGGCATCCTTGTCCGGTCCTCGTTCACAAGGAAAATGCTTTTAGTCTTTCTCTGTTGAGAATGGTTGGATCTTGGTTTTGTATATATACTTTTAACTATGTTGAAGAAATTCCCTCCTATTCCGATTTTGCTGAGTGCCCATCAGGAAGGGTGTTGGATCAAATGCCTTTTCTGCATCAATTGCTAAGATCATAAGGCTCTTGTTATTTACTTTGTTAATATGGTGAATTATGTTGATTGTTTTTCTTATGTTGCACCATCCTTGCATACATATTATGAATCCCATTTGGTCACTGTGAATTATTTTTTTATATACTCTGTATTCTATTGATTAGGATTTTGTTAAAGATTTTTGCATCTATATTAATGTAGTTTTCTTTCTTGGTAATATCTTTGCCTGATATTGGTATTAGAGTTATGTTTGCTTCATAGAATGACTCTGGGAGTGTTCCTACTTTTCAATTTTTCTTTTAAATATTTTGAGTAGAATTGCTGAATGTTTGGTAGAATTCAGCTATGAAGACTTCTGGTACAGGACTTTTATTATGAAGAAGATTTTTTATGATCTTTTCAATTTCTTCTCTTGTGATAGTTCTGTTCAACTGTTCTATGTCTGCTCTTGTTAATGGGAAAGTGCATGAGTTTATAGGAATTTTTCTGTTTACTTGAGGTTCTCAATTTATCAGAATATAGCTTTTCATAGTATTCCAATATTTTCAGTTTAATTTCCTCTTTTTTTTGTAATATCACCTCTATCATTACTTATTGATTTATCTCTGTCTTCTCTCTTTTTTCCCCTCCCTTGTTAAGTTTGTCTGTGGTTTGTCAATTTTATTGACCCTTTGGAAAAACCAGCTCCTTACCTTATTGGTGGTTTCAATTGTTTTTCTATTTTCTGTCTCATTAATGTCAGCTCTTGTGCTTATAATTTCTTTTCATCTCGAGTATGTAGGGTTAAATTATTGTTCATTTTCTATTTAATGAAGATGTTGAGTTAGATCATTGATTTTTTTTTCCCTTTCTTTCTTCCTTTTTTAATGTGTGTGCCTATTGCTATGAACTGCCACTCTGAAGATTGCCTTCACTGTTCTTCAGAGGTTTTGGTATGTTTTAATTTTCATTTGTTTTAAGAATCTTCTTTTACTTCATTCGTTATTTCTTTTGGAACCCAGTCATGTTCTAGAAGAAATTAATCTAATTGTTTCTCCTTTGTAAGTGACTCTTTGTTTTTGTTGTGCTGCATTTAGGTTTCTATTCTTATCTTTTAATTTGGAGAAGTGGACTATGCTGTCTTCCAGGTTTTTCTTTTTGCATCTGGTATATTTGGTTTTCACTGAGCTTCTTGAATGTGGATTTCCCCATTCTTGCAAATACCTGGGAATTTTTCCTCTTGTACTTCTTCTACATTTTCTCAGTGATTTTCCTGTGACTCCCCTGTTGTGGGAATTACAATCAAATATATGTTATTCCTTTTGATGTCATCCCACATGACTCCAATATTTTCTTGATTTTCTTTGTTTTATCTCTGATTTTTTTTTCTTCTAGTATATTTTCAGTGAGGTTCCTGCCTTCCAACTCATTGACTCTCTATTCCATCTCTTCAGTCCTATTTACTTTGGCTGCCCAACGTGTTGGACACATCTGCCATTTTGGTCTTAATATTCTGGATTGCATATTCAATTGTTTTTCTGTTATTTCTAGTACCATGTTGGTTGTACCCTCTTTGTCTTATGATGATTTTTTTAAGCTCTTGTACCTCTTTATCTATATTATCAATTCTTTCCTCCATATTTTACATTCCAAGCTGTTCAAGTTCCTCCTCATGGATATCTTGTCTTGTTGCATCTTCTTCTGTAGCTTTTAAAATAACTCTACATCAACATATTTTTTCTGGTTCTATTTGAGGTATTCATTGGGTCTGCATTTTCAGGAGAAAGTTTATTTTGGTTTTTTCCATCATAACTGATTCAGAGTTGGCAATACGGGGTGGAATCCAGTTTGAAAGTCAACTGCAGGAGCTGGGTTCTACAGAACCAGGTTGGCTGGGACTAGTGAGCATTAGGGTGGGATGTTAATTTTCTAATGGGGCTGAGATGAGATGCTTCAGCCTTCTATTTAAAAACCCTTTTGGTGGAGCTTCCTGATTAAAACAAGCTTGGAAGTAGGAGTGGCATCCATTTCCAAAATGGCTTACTTCTGGAAACTCTATGAACATGGAGAAATGACCAACATTATACAAGTGTTCAGGTCTTTGTTCATCGGGTTGCTATGGGTTGTCAATGACTTAATGGCACTTAACAACAATAACAACGACAACACAAAGAGAGCTATGTTGACCTAGTGGACAGAAAGTTATGCTACCAAGCCGAAGGTAGGTGATTTTAATCTACAGCCCTCAGGCCTGGTTTTAATTGTTTTTGGTCAAACATTCTTTTAAGTGGTATAGCACTGGTCTGTGCATTGCTGTACTGAGGTAACTTGTGGTTGTTGCGATGTTAAATATTTTGACACTGATGTGCCAAATGTGTTAATGGTTACCCATGTCAGACAGTGTTTGGTGGAGCTTCCCAATGGATTGCCTCAGAAAACTCTATGAATATGGAGAAATGACCAAAGTTATGCAAGTGTTCAGTTCTTTTGTTCATAGGGTCGCTATGAGTTGTCTACCACTCAGTGACACTTAACAACAACAGCAACTGAAGCAGACTGATGCTTCATTGACATTATGTGAGTCTTTTTTAACAGATATTAGGTAATTGTAACCATACAGTGATCCAGAGTATGACAATGTTTTATGTATATTTGTGCTCTCTTCTTGGGCCAAGGCCAGCAGAGGAAGGCCCAACAGCTGTGATCCCAAAAAATACCTGAATGGGAAACTAGGAAGCCTGTTATCTACTTCAAATACTGTTCTCACTGCCTCGCTCAAGCTGCTTGACCTGTCCTGCTACTTTTCATTTGGCCTTTAGGGGTCCTGCCTGTAGTGGCTAAACAGCAGTGATCCCCCAAAGTACCTGAATGGGGAATCAGGAAGCCTGTTATTCCCATCCAGGACTGCTGTCTCTGTCTTACTCGAGTTGCTCCAGCTGTCCTGCTTCCGTCTGCTTGAGCTTAAGGAGTCCTCTGTGGTGAAGCAAAATAGCAGTGCTTCCCCAAAAGTACTATTGGTGCAGCACCCGTTTTCTGCTGTACAGTGCTGCTTTCTGCTGCACAGATGCCTAAACTCTTAGCTAAATAGGAATAGAAGTTGATCTAGATCTTGTGTTATGAATTGTCAAGTAAATTGGACTTGGACTTTACATCTAGCTGCCTTTTTCTACTAAATATATATATATATATATATTCCTCTAAGGTAGTAGTTTAAAAAATTAAAAGGTTTTGTTTGGAAAAATTTACAGAGTTCTTTAAGACACAAGTCAATTGTCTCACTCACAGAAACTGATTTAATAGCTCTGGATTCAGTCAAAAAATTAATTTTAGCAAGATCTCAGATGATAGTAATGCTGTTGACCTAGGGGGTCATACTTTGAATGAACCCTTACATTACCAGTTCTTGTGCCTGCCTCAATGTACAGTTGTTAACTTTAGAATTTCTTTTTTTGTACCTTTATTTTAATAAGCAAGTGATAACTTGCCTGAACAGTAACCCTAATATCACACACTCACATGTTAAAATGAATAAAAGTCTTTATTAATGTTCAATCTATTTGTTGAGCAAATAAAAAACACTGGAAGGATGTTAAGAAGGATGTTACATCAGAATTAGGGCAAGACTAATCATCATAGGACATGTAGAAACTGTAAATTTGCTTGAAGAAGATATTCCTTATTAATGAAGCTCATTAAGCATGAATTACACTTTGACATAAAACTTCAAAAAAGTGAAGTTTCAAAAAACTTAAATAGAATGCGTAAAATTTAACAACTAAGTTTTAGTGAGCTGAGATTAATTGATACTATTTTGAATCAAGCAATCACATGATGATCTATTACACCATAAATGAAAAATGGAAGAGGAATGGTATCATTCTTTATTGTTGTTGTTGTTGTTAAGTGCCATCAAGTTGAATACAAGTCATAGAGACTCTATGAGCAAAAGATATAAACCCTGCTCTGTCCTGTACCATCCTTACATTTCCTGACAAACAGTCACTGTTTCAATCCACCTGGTTGAGGGTCTTTCTCTCCTTTGCTGACATTCTGCCCTTCCCAGCATCATGACCGTCTCCAAGAAATATCCTCTTCTAGCAATGTATTCAAAGCACATGAAGCAAAGCCTCATTATTCTTGCGTCCAAAGAACACTTTAGCTGCACCTTCTCCAAAACATATTATTTGTTCTTTTGGCCATCTATGGGATGGATGTTTAGTCTCCAACACCATATCTCAAAAGTATTAGTATTTCTTCTGCCATCCTTATTTATTGTACATATTTCAGATCCATAGCAAGTGACTGGAAAAAAAAACTATGGCCTGAATCACATGCATCTTAGTCCTCAAACTGACGTCCTTACTCCTCAATAATTTGGAAAGGTCGCTAATTCAGATTTTCCCGGTACAATGTGCCTCCTTATTTCCTGGTACCGGCAGTTATGAAGGGTGCTAATTGTGGATACGCATAAAATGAAGCTGTTGGCAGTTTCAGTCTCCTTTGCATCCATAATAATATTGTCTATCAGTTCAGTGGTATGAAATATTTGTTTTGGCATTGATGTGTAATCCATACTGAAGGCTGCATTCCTTGATCTTCTGCAACAAGTGCTTAAAGTTCTTTTCACTTCGAACAAGTAAGGTTGTGTCATCTACATAATTCAGGTATTAATGAATCACCCTCCAATCCTGATATCACACTCCTCTTTATAAAGCCCAGCTTCTCTAGGCAAAGAGAAGAGTCTGAGTCAGATCAGTGATTACTCATATTCAAGTTCAAATTGAGGCCTAAAAAAATGAAAATAAGTCCATAGGAACAAGATATGATCTTGACTCAATTCCATCTGAATTTCAAAATCATCTTAGGAATAGATTTGAGGCATTAAACTCAATGATAGAAGACTAGAAGAGTTGTGTGATGATATTAAAGACATCATCCACGAAGAAAGCAAAAGGTCATTACAAAAGCAGAGGAGAGAAAAAAAAGTGGAAGTGGATGTCAGAAGAGACTCTAAAAATTGCACAAGAGCACAAAGAAGTGAAAACAAAAGGAAACTATGCTGAAGTGGAAAAACTGAACAAAAGATTTTAAAGGGCAACTTGGGACAACAAAGTATTATAATGGAGTTTTCAGAGAGCTGAGATTGGAGAATAAAAAGAGAAGAAATTTCTCAGCATTTCTCTAGCTGAAAACAAATTTAAGTCTTGAGTTACAATATTGAATGATATGGCATTCAATGCTGAAAAGGGCATTTCAAGATCTATATTAAAATACAATGCTGTGGGTAATACTATCCTTTCTCATACAAAGAAGTTCTGTTAATAAAACCATTATACAAATATACGCACTGACCATGAAAGTCAAAGAGAAAGAAACTGAGAACATCTGCCAACTTTTGGAGGGAGCTATTCTGGCCTACAGGTAAGAAGCTGTGCTGCAATCCCAAAGGCACACAGTTCGAGGCCACCCGCTGCTCCACAGGAGAATAATGGGCAATCTCCTTCCATTGGATTAACTGCCTCTGAAAACCCACTGGAGGTTTCTGGCTCGGTTCTGACTCAATAGCACACAACAAAAACCAACATTTGGAGGGATCTCTTATGACTTAGTTGTTTGTTGTGGTTGTTGTTGTTGTTATATGCTGTCGAGTCATTTGCGACTCATAGCAGCCCTAAACCCTGCTCTATTCTGTGCCAATCACACTGCCTCTGACACACCCATTCCGATTACCCCAGTCACTGAATCATTCCACCTCATAGAGGCCCTTCCCCTCCTACAGTGTCCCTCCACCCTACCAAGCATGATGTCCCTCTCCAAGGACCTGACCCTCCTTACAACATGTTCAAAATATGTCAGACAAAGCCCCAGAATCCTTGCCTCCAAGGAATATCCTGGTTTAACCCTCTCTAGGATGAATCTGTTTGTTTTCTTGGCAGTCCAGGGTACATTCAATACTCTTCTCCAACACCACAGCTCAAAGGCATCAATTCACCTATCCTCCCTAGTCATTGTTCAACTCTCTGACGCATAACAAGTGATTGTAAAGACCAGGGCCTGTATCAGGTGCACCTTAGTCTCCAAAGAGACACCGTTGGTCTTGAATACTTTAGAGAGGCCCTTAACAGCAGACTTTTCCATTGCAATACTTTTGTTTTTTTATTTCCTGGATGCTGGGGCCAAGACTGTTGATCGTGGAGCCGAGCAAACTGAAGCTGTGAACAATCTTAATCTCTTCACCATCCGTTCTGATGCTACCAATTGGTCCAGTGGTGAGAATCTTTGTCTTCTTGACATTGAGCCTCAGTCCATACATACTAAAGGCTGCAGTCCTTGATCCTCTTCAGCAAGCATTTCAGGTCCTCCTCAGTTTCAGCAAGCAGGGTTGTGTCATCTGCATAACACAGATTGTTAATAGATCTTCCACCAATCCTGATGCCACACTTCTCCTCATAGAGCCTAGCCTCTCTGATAATCTGCTCTGCATACAGGTTGAAAAGGTATGGAGATAGGACACATCCCTAGCATACACCCTTCCCAATTTTGAAGCAGTGTTACCCTGCTCTGTTCTGACGACTGTCCAAGTATAGGTCTCACATTAGCACAATTAAATGTTCTGGGATTCCCATTCTTCTCAGAGTCAAGCACAGTTTGTTATGATTCACACAGTCAAACGCCTTTGCATAATCAAAGAAACACAGATAGACATTCTTCTGGTATTCCCTGCTTCCAGCTAAGATCCATCTAACATCAGCTATAATATCTCTAGTACCATGACCCCCTCTAAACCCAGCCTGGACTTCTGGCAATTCTCTGCTGATGTGTTGTTCCAGTAATTTTTGGATAATCTTCAATAGAATCTTGCTTGCATGTGAAATCAATGACTTTGCTGTAAATTGTGTTTTAATCCCAAAGGCATGTGGTTTGAATCGATCAGTTCTGTGAGATGAGGATGGGCAATCTCCTCTTTTCCTGCCTCTGAAAACCTCCTGAAGAATCAGCTATGCTTCAGTTCCAATTCAATGGCATAAAAGAACAACAACAACAATAATAATAACAGCAACCACCACCAAATTTTGGATGACAGAAAAATCTATGCCTTTGAGTTGGTACTGCAGAAGGCTATTGAACATATCATGAGCGGCTAAGGGAACAAATACACTTGTTTTGGAGAGGATGAAACCAAGTTGCTTTTCAGAAACAGCAATTTTGAAGCTCCGTCTGATATATTTTGGGCACTTTTTGAAGACGAAAAAGTCTTTGAAAAAGGACATTGTGCTTGGAAGAGTGGAGAGACAGTGCAGAAGACAAAGACCCTAGATGAGATAGATTGACAAAGTAACTTGGGTAATAGGTCTTGGTGTGTTGGAGATAGTGAGATTGGCTCAGGATAGGGCAGAGTTCAGAACTATGGTGCATAGGATTGCGATGAATCATAGTAAACTTGACAGTGCATAATAACAACAACTACCACCAACTTTTGTAGTCTAAAATTCCTCGAGCATGAAATAAAAATGCATTAATAATAACTGATGACTGAAATAGAAAAAATGGAAACAAAGAAAATCTGGTAATTGGAAAATATGGCCTTGGTGACACAACGAGGCTTCTAGATCACATGATAGAATTTCACAAAAAGAATGCTCTATTCATTGAAAATTTTGTTGTTTTTGTTGAGTACCATCAAACTAACCCACATCAGACCCACTGACAAGTTTTCAGAGACACTTAATTGCAGGGGAGTAGTTTGCCCACATTCTCCCACAGAACAGCTGGTGGATTTGAACCCCATGCTTTAGGATTGCAGCACATCTTCTTACCACTAGACCACTAGAACTCCTCTAAACACCACAACTCATAAATGGCACCTTTATACATGAACATTACCTGATATGCTACTCAGGAATCAGATTGACAATATCTACGAAAGAAGACACTGGAGAATCTAAAAATCATCTGTTAAAGTAAGACCAGATGACTGTAGACAAGATCATCAATTACTCATGTAAATTCAAACTGAAGTTGAAGAAAATGAAAATGAGACCATGAGAACCAAAGTTTGACCTTAAGTATATTCCAATTGAATGAAAACAAAAACCTATTAAGACTATAATGGACACATTGAACACGAATGATGGAAGAACAGAATAATTGTGGAATGACATCAAAGATATATGTAAAAAAAGCAAAATGTCATTAAAATTAGAGAATCATTCAAAAAAGAAGCTGTCAATGAGATCAACTGATATAGTGATCGTAACAAAACACAGCAGAGATTTCATGGATGGTTTTAAGAGATTTCTTTCTACTGTATTTAAGGTATGTGAGTTGAAGACAACGCCATGATAACTAACAATAACTTTGAACAAATACCTATAGCCATAGTAATTTTTATTTATGGAACACAAATCATCTGAAGAAGCAATACACTGGCCTGATTTCATTAATGCCTAAAGGGAATTTAAACCATACCTTGGTTTTAAAATCTGGTTGGAAACTGAGGAAGAGGCAGAATGCTCCCAGTCAGGTGCTTTTTTGTGGTGAGAGACAATGAAAATGCTTGAGCTCATGAAGAAATACATAAGCAAGTAAAATTATTTCTAAGTGGTTTCTGAATTATTTCATTACAAATCTGTAATCCTTTTCAAATGTTATAATTCTTCATCTTTATCGTTGTTGTTATTTGCCATCGAGTCTCTTGCAATTCATAATAACCCTATGAAAAAGAGCCCTAAACCCTGCTCTGTTCTGTGCCAATCGCACTGCCTCTGACACAACTACTCCCATTACCTCAATCTAGAACACATTTAAAAAGATTGGCTTCTCAGTCACAAAAGGACAAATACGGCATAGTGCCACTATTATAAAATGGGACTGACATCCAGGTTGTGGGGAGACTGAGAAAGATGGGATAAATTATGTATACTGCATTGAAACAGATAAGGGAGAAAAGTGTTTAAAGGGATATATGATTAGGTATTATTGTCATGACTGGAGTCCAGAACAAAAGCTGCATAGTGGAGTAAACTTGGGGGGAGGGATTGTATAACAAAGAATTTTTCTTTCACTTTTCAAAATGAAGGCTGTTTAGTAGAGTGGACATGGGTGGAGGGATTGTATAACAATGAAAGAATTTCACTTTTCGAAGAGAAGAGCAAACTGAGGGTGGGGGAGGTTGGGCAGGGAGAAAAGTGCGACAATGAATGAATGGAAATCCAAAGTCTCCATAAACTTTCATTAAAATTAATAATAATTTTAAAAAGAAAAAATATTGGCTTCTGTGAGACTGGGAATATTGCTAGAATATGCATATTTTGTTAGCTGAAGGAGATTTTTGTTTCTTAGATAAAAGAAACAGTGTATACAGATTTTATGAACTTCGTAAGTATACCAGTGTATAATAATAGAAAAAAATTAAAAAGACCTAGATCTTGAGACGAGCATTGGGACGTGAATCTCTTAATAAGAAAACATTTGCAGAGTTCCATCTGTAGCATTGCATATAACATTGGGAGAAATTTGAGGAACATACCACATACATATGTGCTATTCAGAGTTTTACAATATATGTGGACTGTATATATGCATTATGCAAATGACACAACCTTGCTTGTTGAAAGTGAGGAGGACTTGAATTGTTTGCTGCAGAAAATTAAGGACTACATCCTTCAATATGGATTGCATTTTAATATCAAGAAGAAAAAAATCCTCACCATTAGATCAATAAGCAATGTCATGAAGGTAAAGAAAAGATTAAAATTCTAAATGATCCACTTAATTGGATCTACAATCAATACTCTGGATACTAACAGTCAGGAGATCAAGAGATATATTACATTAGGCAAGTCTACTGTAAGAGACCTCTCCAAATTAATGAGGAACAATGATGTTAGTTTGAGGACAAAGGTGTACCTGATTAAGGCCATGGTCTTTCTCATCACTTGCTGCTATACATATGAGAGTGAGATAATGACTAAAGATGACAGAAGAAAAATTTATTCCTTTGAACTATGGTACCAGAGAAGAGTATTAAATATCCTGTGTACTGCCAAAAGAACAAACGTATATGTCTTGGAGAAAGAGCAGCCATAGTGATTCTTGTAGGCTAAAATGACAAAATTATAGCTCTTATACTTTGGGCCTGTTGCTAAGAGAGGTTATTCCTTTGAGAGGAATGTCATGTATGGAAAAATAGAGGATCGGTGAAAGAGCAGAAGATTCTCAATCAGATGGATTGAAACTGTGACTGCAGTAATGGATTGAAGTTGGCCAGATGATAATTGTACAAGATAGAACATGGTTCACATCTGTTATTCATAGAATTGTTGAATCTATTTGACTTGAAGGCACCTAACAACTGCAACAACAACCACTTACCAAATCTTTGTCATTGAGTCTATTTAGACTAATAGCAACCCCATTGGTCAGTGTAGAACTTATCCACAGCATACTACTTCAAAATGCCATGGATTTCTACCCCCAAGCAGAAACTGCCAAAGGCTATAAAGTGCCGATGGTTTTCATTTATTTTAGCATTCACTTACTATGCCATTTCTCTGGAGATATTCAAGTACTGGACACATTTTTTTTCCCTCAGGAAGCTTGAGATTTTACCGATAAAATTGACAGAAGAAAGGAATTGCATGGTCTCACCAAAGCTTGGATTAGTATGACTAATTTTTTTATTACCAAAGTAAGAAAATTTCTTATGAAAGTATGATGAAATGCTGATTAAAATTTCACCCAAACAATTCACAGCTAGTCTTTGTATACCCATTATATTATAATTCTAGTTATGGATTATAATCTAGGATTATATTATAGGATAAGAAGACTCATAAACAATCTATGATAGGCAGATGACACAACTTGCTTGATGAGACTGAAGAAGACCTGAAGTGTTTTCTGAAAAAGGCCAAGGACTATACATCAAGAAGACAAAGAGTCTCACCACTGGGCCAAATGGCAGCACCATGTTGAATGGAGAAGAGATTGAGGTTGTCAACAATCAACTCTCTGGCACCAGCAGTCAGGAAATCAAAAGATGAATTGCATTGGGAAAATCTGCTGTCATGGACCTTTCCAGAGTGCTGAGGAGCGAAGACATCAGTCTAGAGACAAAGGTGTGACTGAACCGGGCTATAGTTTTCTCAATTACTTGTTATGCCTCAGAGAGTTAGACAACGACTAAGGATGACAGAAGAATAGATTCCTTTGAGTTGTGGTGCTGGAGAAGAGTTTTGAATATACCATGGAGTGCCAAGAAAATATATTGGTTTATCTTGGAGAGGGTGAAACCAAGTCTCTTTTTGGAGGCTTAGATTTTGAAGCTCTGTCTCACATACTTTGGGCATGTGGCCAGAAAAGACTGGTCCTTGGAGAAGGATATCATGCTCAGAAGGGCTGAAGGACAGCACAGGAGAGGAAGACCTCGGATGAGATGATTGACGGTGTATCAGAATTAGTGAGACTGGCTCCGGACAGAGAACGGTTTACAGCTGTTGTACATATGGTCACTATACATTGCAGGCAACTCAACGGCACATAACAACAACAACATACTGTATTGGTTAAGTTCAGTGGGGGGTTGATTTTTTTCTGTATGTTTATTTATTTATTTTTTTTTTTAATTTAAGCCTCTTTCTTGTTTAGAGTCAACAAGACCTCGGGGAGGGATTTTATATTTAAAGTTGGTTGTTATATTTTGGAGAAATATTCTTCTAAGTGCTATAGCACTCATGTCAATATGCTGTACTGAGGAAACCTGGGGTTGCTGTGATGCTGAAATTTGTGCCATTGGGGTGTCAAATTCCATGATGCTTAGCCATGGTGGACAGTTTGGGTGGAGCTTCCAGATTAAGACAGATTTGGAAGTAGGAGTGGCATTCACTTCCTAAACAACATGCCTCTGGAAATTCTTTGAAATTTGATAAAGATAGATAGATAGATAGATAGATAGATAGATAGATAGATAGATAGATAGATAGATAGATAAAGAAAGGATTCAGATCTTTTGTTCATAGGGTTGTTCTGAGTCATGCTTGACTCAACAGCATTCAATAGCAACAACAACAATATAATATTATATTATTATCCTAGCTAATGGATTATGATGCATTTGTTTTTGTTGTTATGTACCACTGAGTTGACTGTTATTATGTGTCATCAAGTCAACTACAAATCATAGTGATCCTGTGAGCAATGTCTCTGACCTGGACCAGTCTCACTGTCTCAGACACATCTTACTCATCTTCTGCATTGCCCTTCTATCCTTTCAAGCATGAGGTCCTTCTCCAAGGACTGGGTCTTCCTGGCAATATGCCTGAATTATGTGAAATGAAGTTTCAAAATCTTTGCCTACAAGGAGAAAATTTGTTTTACCTTCTCTAAAACAAACTCCTTTGTTCTCTTGGTGGTACATAGTCTTCTCCAACACCACAACTCAAAGACATCAATCATTCTGTCATTCTTATTTATTGTCCAACTATATAACTCAAAATAACAAATCAGAACCTATTCTATCATATTCTGCACTGTCTTTGTGATGATCTCAGACATTTTCAAGTCCATTGTTAAGGTGCCTGTGTCTATTCATGTTATTGAGGGCCTTCCTCTTTTTCTCTAACCCTCTATTTCCCAGCATTATGTCTTTTACCAAAGACTAGCACCTCCTGGATATGTGAGATGAAGTTTCATCATTCTTTCCCTTAAGGAGTACTTTGGTTGCACTTCCTCCAAGACAGACTTGTTTGTTCTCTTGACAGGTCATAGAGTATTGCACTCTCTTCCCCAGCACCACAGTTCAATGGCATCATGTTGTCTTCTTTTAGCCTTATTAATTTTCCAGCTTGCAAATGAACGTGAAGCCATTGAAAATAACATGTCTTTCTGCTATATACACCACACAGAGAGATAGGTATACATGTTTGGATATTGTATGCCAAATGTGATTGGCTTTGGGTGTAGTCTCATTCTTAGCTATTAAAGGGTAGACTGGGCAATGAAGAGAACAATGACAAAAGCTAAAATTTCAAGATAAATAAATAATCCACTTCCTAAACCACATGCCTCCAGAAACTTTATGAACTTGGAGAAATGACAATAGTTATAGAAAGGCTTCAGGCCTTTTGTTCATAGGATCACTATGAGTCACACTCGACTCAATAACAACAATAACAATGGTGACATCAAACCATATATATTGAGAGTGCTTGATTAAAAGCACAACACACCATTCTGATTATTATCTATATCTATTTTCTAAAAAAAAGCATAAAACATACATTTTTCCTCTTAATTGCTAATTATAATTGAGATGCTAAATTAATATTTTTTTAACTCTGCATTGTCCCACTGTTTTATTTGCCTTTTTTTTTCATTTCCATTCATTCATTGTCACATTTTTCTCCCTGCTATATATTTTTAAATTGGAAAATGGTAGCTCATTTTCCCCCCAGAACATATCCTAATTCTTCCTTATTTCCATGTACTACTTCTTTGTATACTAGTGATGTGTGGAGATAAGTGTGTGTATGTCCTCATGTGGAGTATTTGTTATAATTGTTGATCTCAGAATCTCACTTAACCTGACTTTGTTTCAATAAAGATCTTTACAGACAACAGCCATAAGTCAAAGGATACTCATTTCAAAATGTACCTTAGACATTTGTTTCTTTTTCTTTCTTTCTTTTTTTTTTTTTTACATTGGAGGTACAACAAAGAGTATTAAACGATCACAAGAATATTAGGTCTGGGGTTTTGGCTGCTGATCAGTAGTTCCTTATACTAGCGCCTCTGAAAGAGGAATAAGAAATTTGATTGGCTAAAAATCTGCTATAGATCTATAGTAGGTGTTCTTGGAATGGAGGATATAATGTGGTAATACCTGCTATTAAATCTATACACATTATGTCTAATAGGAATTTTCTGTGGTCAGGGACCATAGCTCAAAGGTGGTTTACCTTTTTTTTTTTTTTTCTAAGACAGATAAGTAAAAAGGTGCAGAGTCTATGTAAGGTAGACTGGCCTATTTTACAAAATATAGTAAACTTTTAGTTAGGTTCCTTCTGATTAGCTCCTACTGTGTATAGAAAAACCCTGTATGATCCTACTTCAGCATTGTAATCTATGCTGTACTTAGACTCATTGTGACAGTCACTGTATCTGTCAATCCATCGGGTTGAGAGTCTTACTTCCTTTTGATGTCCCTCCACTTTTCCAACAAACGGACTCCTCTCACTTACATACAGAAAGCATGTGAGACAAATTTTCAACATTCTTGTTTCTAAGGAACACTCTAATAGGACTTCTTTCAAGACAGATGTGTTTGTTCTTTTGATAGTTAAAGTTTTTGCTGTTGTTATGTGCTGCCCAACCACTTAAGACTCATAGCAATACTATATACAAAATCCCTCAAACCTGTCCTATTCTGAGCCAATCTCCTTGTCTCTGACACACCTATCCTCAACTTCAGTCACTGTGTCAATCTATCATAAACATGGTCTTTCCTCTCTTGTGCAATCCCTCCACGCTTCCAAGCATGATGTCCTTCTCCCTGAAACAGCCTCTCCTGGCAACATTTCTAAGTTTCATCCCAGTTTGTTTCTTGTATGAGCTTCATGGTTTGGGGCTTTACTTCAAGGTCTCTTATCCACCTTGAATTTATTTTGTGTGTATAATGTGAGATGTGGATCCTGTTTCAACTTTCAGTAATTAGCAGTCCAGTTTTGCCAGCGCCATTTGTTGAAGAGGTTGTCATTTCCCCATTTGATAGGTTTAATTTCCTTGTCAAATATCAATTGACTGTAGATGTTGTTGTTGTTGTTATGTGCTGTCGAGTCGCCTACAACTCATAGCGACCCTATGTACAACAGCCCTAAACTACGCTCTGTCCTGTGCCAATCGCAGTGTCTCCGACACTCCCATCCCAATTATCCCAGTCACTGAATCAATCAACTTCATGGAGGGCCTTCCTCTCCTGTGCTGTCCCTCCACCCTCCAAAGCATGATGTCCCTCTCTAAGGACTGGTCTCTCCTCACAACATTCCAAAGTATGTTAGACGGAGCCTCAGAATCCTTACCTCCAAGGAGCCACCCGGTTTAACCCTTTCCAGGACAAATTGGTTTGTTTTCCTAGCAGTCCATGGTATTCTCAATACTCTTCTCCAGCACCACAGCTCAAAGGCATCAATTCTCCTTCTATCCTCCTTGGTCATTGTCCAACTCTCTGATGAATAACAAGTGATTTTAAAGACCATGGCCTGTATCAGGTGGACCTTGTCTCCAGAGAGACACCGTTGGTCTTGAATACTTTAGAGAGGTCCCTAACAGCTGACTTTCCTATTGCAATACATTTTTTTGATTTCCTGGCTGCTGGTGCCAAGACTGTTGACTATGGAGCCAATCAAACTAAACCTGTGTACAATCTCAATCTCTTCACCATCCATCCTGGTGCTGCCAATTGGTCCAGTGGTGAGAATTTTTGTCTTCTTGACATTGAGCCTCTATCCATATTGGAGGCTGCAGTCCTTGACACTCTGCAGCAGGCGCTTCAGGTCCTCTTCAGTTTCAGCAAGCAAGGTTGTGTCATCCGCATAACGCAGGTTGTTGATAAATCGTCCACCAATCTTGACCCCACATTTCTCCTCATCGAGCCCAGCCTCCCTGATAATCTGTTCTGCATATAGGTTGAAAAGTTATGGAGATAGGATGCATCCCTGGCGTACACCCTTCCCAGTTTTGAACCATGCAGTGTTCCCTTGCTCTGTTCTGACGACTGCCTCCTGGTCCAAGTATAAGTTTCACATTAGAATGATCAAGTGTTCTGGGATTCCAATTCTTCTCAGAGTCAGCCATAGTTTGTTATGATCTACGCAGTCAAATGCCTTTGCATAGTCAATGAAATATAGATAGACATTCCTCTGGTATTCCCCGCTTTCAGCCAAGATCCATCTAACATCAGCTACAATATCCCTAGTACCACGACCCCTTCTAAACCCAGCCTGGACTTCTGGTAGTTCTCTGTTGATGTGCTGTTCCAGTCGTTTTTGGAAAATCTTCAGTCAAATCTTGCTTGCATGTGAAATCAGTGAGATTGTTCTGTAGTTTCCACATTCTGTTGGGTCACCTTTCTTTGGGATAGGAACAAATATCGATCTCTTCCTGTCAGTTGGCCAAGTGGTTGTTCTCCAGAATTCTTGGCACAACTTGGTGAGCACATCCATGGCAGCATCTGTTAACTGAAATATGTCAATTTGTATCCTATCTATTCCTGGAGCCTTAATTTTTGCCATTTCCTTCCAAGCAGCCTGAACTTCTTCTTTCATCACCATAGGCTCTTGCTCATATGTTGTTTCATGAAATTCTTCTGTGTCTTCCAATTTCTTTCGATACAGTGGCTCAGTATATTCTTTCCATCTTCTTTTAATACTTTCTGGATCATTTTACAGTCTGTCGAAAACATCCTTGATTATAGCAATTCCAGGTTTGAATTTGTTCTTCAGTTCCTTGAGCTTAAGATATGCTGAGCGAGTTCGGCCCTTTTGATTTTCTGACGCCAACTCCTTCCACATTTCATTGTAATATTTTGTTTTGTCATCCCGTGCTGCCTTTTGAAATCTTCTGTACATCTCTTTAGTATCTTGAATTCTTCCTTGTGCTTTGGCTTCTCTGAGCTCCAGTGCAATTTTCAGAGTATGTTCTGACATCCATTTTGGTCTTTTCTTCCTCTTCTGTCTTTGCAATGACCGTTTCATAGATGGGTCAATTTCTGGGTTCTCAAATTTGCTCCATTGGTCTATGTGTCTGTCATTGTACTAGAATTTCTTTTAACATCTGTTTCAATTTTTCTTTCTTTCCTGTATTTTGAATGACCTTTTCTTTCTTCATATATGATAATCTTGATCTCACCTCATAAATTGCCCATTTTCTATCATCTATCTTCAGTTCATTAAAGATACACTTAAGATGAGCTCTAACATCTGAATGATGTGATATGCTCAAAGTCACGCCTTGGCACTCGTAAACTTCATTTCTTTTCCTTCAGCTTCATCTTGAATTTACATACAAGTAATTGATGGCATGTTTCATAATTGGCTTCTGGCCTTGTTCTGCTTCATGCTACTGAGTTTCTACATTCTTTCTCTCTATGAATGTAGTCAATATTATTTGTTGTATGAAAATCACTATATAAATATGTTCCCACACAGCAGGAGTGGCTGATATCTACTGAAGAATTATATTCATTCATTCTCTCTTTCTCCTCTCTCTCTCCTCTTTTTGACCCAGCTTTTCTTCTTCTTGTTGTCAGGTGCTCTTGATTTAAGTATGATCCATAGCAACCCTTAGTATGAAAACTCTGAAGCCTGTCATATCCTGAGCCAGTCTTGTACATTGTAACACACCTACCCCCATTATCCCTTTCATCGGGGTCTTCCTCTCCTGTGATATCCCATAACTCTTCCAAGAATGATATCATTCCTGAAGACTGGTCCCTTTTGGCCATGTGCCCAAAGTAAGTTGAGACGGAGCTTCAAAATCCTTGCCTCCAAAGAGAAACTTGGTTGAATCCTCTCCAAGACATACCTGTTTGTTCTCACCACAACTCAAAGGAATCAATCTACTTCTGCCATTCTTAGTCATTGTCCCGCTCTCTGATCTATAGCAAGTTATTGCAAAAACCATGGCTTGGATCAGATGTGTTTTAGTCTCTAGACTAATATCATTGCTCCTCAGTACTCTGGTGAAGAACCTGACAACTGATTTTCCAATTGCAATTTGTCTTTTGATTTTCTGATCGCTCATATCAAGAGTGTTGATTGTGGAGCCAAGCAAACTGAAATTTTTAACAATCTCAATCTCTTCTACATCTATCATGGTGCTGCCAATTGACCCAGTAGTGAGAACTTTGTCTTTGAACTTCAATGCATATTGGACACTATAGTCCTTGACTTTCTGCAGCAAGTACTTCAAGTCCTCCTCAGTTTCAACAAACAAGGTTGTGTCATCTGCATATTGCAGGTTGTTGACAAATCTTCCTCCAATCCTGATGCTACATTCCACCTCATAAAGTCCAACCTACCAAATGCTCTGTTGCACATATAGGTTGAAAAGATATGGAGACAGGATGTACCCCTGACACACTTCTTTCCTGATTTTGAACCATGCAGTGTTTCCTTGCTCCATTCTGAATACTGCTTCCTGGTCCAATTATCGTTTTCACATGAGCACAATCAAGTGTTCTGGGATTCCCATTCCCCTCAAGGTTAGCCACAATTTGTTGTGATCCAAACAGGCAAATGCCTTTGCATAGTTAATGAAAGAAAGATAGACATGCCTTTGGTACATTTTGCTTTCAGCCAAGATCCATTGGTGATGTCTCTAGTGCCACATTCTCGTCTGAACTCAGCTTATATGTATGGCAGTATTCTGCAGATACACTATTCCATTCATTTTTGGATAATCATCAGTAGGATTTTGCTTCCATGTGATATTGTTCTGTAATTTCCACACTCTGTTGGATTACTTTTTTTTAATGGGAGTAAATGTGATTTTTTTTTCAAGTGTATTAGACAGGTAGTTGTCTTCTTGGGACAATCTAGTGAGTACATCAGGCCCATCTGTTTGTTGAAATATCCTGGGCCTTTCTTTTGCCAATTCTTTCAGCCTGAAGGCCCTCCTTAATTACCACTGCCTCTTGGTCATATATTATTTCATTAAATTCTTCTGTCAACCAATTCTTTTTCATACAGTGACTCTGTTTATTTATTCTGTCTTCTTTTAATGCTTCCTGGATCATTCAGTATTCTGCCTATAGCATCCTTAAGGATTGCAACTCAAGGCTTGTATTTGTTTTTCACTTCCTTCAAGCTTAAGAAATGTCAGTCCTTTTGATTTTCTATCTCCAGTTCTTTTCACATTTCATTATAATATTTTGCTTTATGTTACTGAACTCCTTTTTGAAATCTTCCATTGAGTCTTAAATTCCTTCTTCCTTTACTTTACTTTGGCTTCTTGGCGCTCTAGCACAATATTCAGTCTTTTCTGACACCACTCTAGGTTTTTTCTTGCTCTTCTCTCCTTAAAGACTTTTTGGATTATTAATGGACAACATTCTTTATTTCCTCCAACAGCTCATCTGGTCTTTATACATTAGTGTTCAGGGCCTCAAATTTGTTCCTGAGATACACGCAGGTGGGATACACACAAGGTCAAATTTTGGTTCCTATGGATTAATCTTTTAATCTTTAATTTGAACTTTCATTTGAATAATCTGTTCCACAATCAACAACTGGCCGAGTTTTCACCGCTGATATTGTGTGAATGATTCTTTGCACAGGTGCAATCAATCTGATTCCATGTGTATAGTCTATGCTTATATTTATTTACTTATTTTT
>NW_006399794.1:19012156-19016888 GCF_000299155.1 Elephantulus edwardii
ACAGGACAGAGCGGAGTTTAGGGCTGTTGTACATAGGGTCGCTATGAGTCGCAGGCGACTCAACGGCACATAACAACAACAACAACAACAACACAAATCATTATACAAAATTTTATCATTCTATCTCCAGCTTCATTTCTGTCACCAAGTTTATGTTTTCTGACTACTGATCCTTCTACCCTGTTGCGAAGTTTTTCATTCCAGTCACCTATTACTTATTATTAATGCATCTTGGACACATGTGTGGTTGATTTATAACTACAAAAGTTCGTAGAAATCATCTATTTCCTCCTTTTTGGCTCTGGTTATTGGCACGCATATTTGAATGATGGTGTTATTAATTGGACTTCCTTCTATGCATTTGGTTATTGTCCTGTAGTTCACAACATTGAATTCTAAGACGGATCTAGAGATGACCTTTTTTAACTATGAAGGCAACTCTGTATTTCCTCACCTTTTCATCTCCAATGCAGTAGATCATATGAAATATCCCATGCTAGTCCATCTCATTTTGCCAATACCTAGTATATCAATTTATTTCTTAATGAATCATTCCATTTCTTTCTAATGATGTCCTGTAGTTGAAAATTAAATAATTTATTTGCTTTTTAATACAATAATTGTTAAAGATTTAAGTCTATGACTCTGTCTAATATGTCATTCTAACATGATCAAATCTTCATAATTTAGGGAAAAGTATGACAACTTTATTTTCCCCTGAGAGTGGAAATGGGTTATTAGAAGTCCTGATTTTACCAAGATGAGACTTGAAAATCATTTGAAATTACATTTTAAAACTAGGTTTTAAAACCAAATATTTATTATTAGTGGTTTGTAGAGGGGAAATAATGATTTTGTACTAAATTTGGATCATAAAAACTTGTCATTAATAACAAAAAAGATAGGGAAAATAACTTCTGATTAATGAGCCACAATTCTGTAGTCCTGAATTAACTAATGGTCTTGAAGCACTTACCTGACTAAATTCTACCTTCAACAAAAGTAGCTCAATGTATTCTCTGATGGAAGACTTCTATATGTAAAACATGCAGATTAGATGACTACTTGTTTCAATAATTTTAAAATATTTTATTTTATATTGGTTATTATCTAGAAGTAATATACATTTTGTTTTACTTATACATATTATGTTTCATGCATTCCTTTTTTTAGTCTGTGTTTCTAATTACCAGTGATCCATAGCCCTCATTGCTCCACATTTTCAGGGCCCCACTGGACCTTTCCTAATTCCTTCATGCCCCCATTATACCCACCAGACTGTACTACCTTGAGATTTCACTCCCTCCCCACTTTCAACCCCTGTATTCTTCCCTTTCCTTCTTTGACCTTTGGTATGCCTCTTACTAGTTGTCCTTCCATTTTTACAATAATGATATTACTCAGTATTTGCCTTCATGAGATTGAGTTAGTTCACTAAGCATAATGTTCTCCAATCTCTCCCACGTTATATAGCATTTTTCAAAATATTTTTTACTGAGTGCTTTGTAGTTTACAATAATTTGAAAGTACCATAATTTCTCAATTCATTTGTTTGTTGGTGGGTATTTTAAATTGTTTCCATTTTCTTGCTATTGTGAATGACAGTGTCTCAGTTATATTTTGTGTGGGATATGTTCTGACCAGTGGGATAGCTGAATCATAACAATTGAGAAATTTCAGGAAACAGAAGCTTCCATGGACATGCTCACCAGGTTATGCCAAGAAATCTGGAGGACAACTGACTGGAAGAGATCTGTATTTCTTCTTTTTGCAAAAATAGGTAACCCAACAGAGTGTTGAAACTACCAAACAATATCATTAATACCACATACAAGCAAGATTCTGCTGAAGATTATAAACAAATGGAATGATACACCAGCAGAGAACTGCCAAATGTGCAGGGCAGGCTGGGTTTAAAAGAGGCAGTGACACTAGGGACAACATAGCCAACATTAAATGGATTTTGGCTGAAAACAGAGAGTACCAGAGGGATGTTTATCAGAGAGTGCCAGAGGGATTCATGGACAGTGCAAAGGCATTGAACTATATAGATCCCAATAACTTGTGGCTAACCTTGAGAAGAATGGGAATCTCAGGACCCTTAATTGTGCTCACGTGAAACCCTATACTTGGACCTGAAAACAGTAGTCAGAACAGAGTAGGAAAACACTGCAGGGTTCAGGATCAGGAAAGGTGTGTATCAAGGATGTATCCAACCTCTATACTTATTCAATTTATATGTAGAACAGATAATTTGGGAGGTTGATTTATTTTTTAATAATTTTTCATTTTTACAGAGGTTTTGGATTTCCATTCATTCATTGCCGCAAATTTCTCCCTTCCCACCCCTCCCCACCCGCTCACTTCCCCCTCCGAAGAGAGAAAAAAAAAGAAAGAAAAAAAATTCCTTCATTAGTATACAATTCCCACGTCCCTTTCCCCCACTGCCCACCCCAAGTACCCTTCTCTATGCAACCTTAATTCTGGATTCCTGTGCTAACCATAATGCTCAATCATATATCACTTATAATCTGTTCTTTCCCTCATCTGTTTCAATACAATATACATAATTTATCCAGTTTATGGGGAGAAATGTGGAATCAGGAGTGAAGGAAGACTCATTAACAACCTGCATTATGCAGATGATGCAACTTTGCTTGCTAAAACTTAGCAGGACATGAGGTGTTTGCTGCAGAAGGCCAATGACCGTAGTCTTCAATATAAATTAAAGATCAATATAAAACAAAAAAAATTCTTGCCTTTGGGTCAATTTGCACCTGCATGGTAGATGGAGAAAAGATTGAGTTTGTTAATAACTTCACCTTGTTCAGCTCCACAATCAATACTCTTGGTACTAGCAGTCAGGAAATAAAAAGACCAATTGTATTGGGAAAATCTGCCGACAGGAAACTCTCTAGAATACTGAAGAGCAAAAATGTCAGTCTGGAAACAAAGGTGCAACTGATCCAGAGCATCATCTTTGTGATTACTTGATATGCATCTAAGTGCTGGACAATATCTAAGGATGATAGAAGACGAATTGATGCCTTTGTGTTATGGTATTGGAGAACAGTGTTGAACATACCGTGGACTGCCAGGAGAACAAAACAGATCTATCCTTGGGAAGATGAAGCCAGGATGTTCCTTAAAGACAAGAATTTTGAAGCTCTGTCTCACGTGCTTTGGTCACATGGCCAGGAGGGACCAACCCTTGGTAAAGGACATTGGGCTTGTAAGGGTGGAGGGACAGCAGAGGAGAAGAAAAACCAGGATGAGATGTATTGACTCAATGACTGTAGAAGTGGGATTTGGTCTGTCACAGATGATGAGATCGGCTCAGGATAGGCCAGAGTTCAGCACTAATGTACATAGGATAGTTGTGAGTCACAGGTGACTTAATGATAAGTAGCAACAATAACAAAAACATGGAATTTCTGTGCTCAGGTTTTTGAGGAAACACCTTCCGTCCAGAGTGGTTGAACCAATTTACAGTTCCACCATGGGAAGACTTTTCACAGAGGAAGACATTTGGATGGTCAATAGACATATGAAGAGCTCTTCAAAATCACTGGCAATTATAGAGATACAAATAAAAACCACAATGAGATATAATTTTACCCCGTAGCAGTGACAAAGTTTAGTTGGAGAGTAAGTGTTTCAGATCGAGGGTAAAGAACTTTTATAATTATTAATAATGAGACAGACAGCCAGAAATGAGATAAAACAGAGAGCATAAAACAGGGGCCAGCAGTTCTCCACTGAAGGGTCCAAGTCATGTTTCTCTGCGCTTCTATTGATAATTGGGAAACAAATCATAAAAGGAATTCTTTGTAAATGAGGCCGAATTTTTCTCTATTGTCAAACTAATGCTCTAGCTCAGGAAGTATTTCAGAGGAAGTAACACTCCCTCCGTAGGGGGGGGCCCAGATGTCTCCTGTCTGCAAGAAATAAACACCTTATTTTCTGTGATCTGTCACAAGAGAAATCCTAACTTAGAAATTTGTAATTCCCTCAATTACTGAACAAGGACTTTTATATAATATTTGGTATAAAGTTTGGCTTCCCATAAGTAAGTAATAAATGTTGGAGAGAATGTGGTAACATTGGGACTCTCATATAATGCTACAATAATTTTCAGGTTTTTACTCAACCATAGAAAAAGGGGGATAAATTATTTGGGACATTCTTTAGGTTAGCTCCTTGTTAAAATGAAATTAATTCAATGCCAAATAAATATGACATTTTGGCAGAATTTTACGCATAGAATAGTAAATAAATTAGAGGCACCTGTTACATTCTAAATAAAGGAACTTCTCTTAGTAAATTACATCTTAAAAATTTGCTCAGATGCAGATTGAGATTAAGTTGCATGAGCTATAAATTGACAAAATTCTTACACATAAAGAAAGAAAAAGGTCATTACAAAGACAAGTAGCAAGAAAATAAAATAATGGATGTCAGAAGAAACTCTGAAAATTGCACTAGAACATTTAGAACAAGGGAAGAAAAGCAAAAATAAGATAGGTGAACAGATAATTTCAAGGAAAAGCTAGAGAAGACAGAGGATTATAAAAAATGTACAAATCAGGAACCCTTATTCACTGTTGGTGGGAGTGTAAAATGGTGCAACCACTGTGGAAAGCATTGTGGCACTTTCTCAAAAAGTTGCAAATAAAGATACCATTTGACCCAGCAATTCCACTACTGGGAATATACCCTAAAGAGACCATAA
>NW_006399794.1:19017373-19020734 GCF_000299155.1 Elephantulus edwardii
AGGGGTTTGTGCGGGGAGAAGGGTGCAACAATGAATGAATGGAATTTCAAAATCTCTGTAGATGTTCATTGAAATGAAAAATAAATTTAAAAACATGTACAAATCAGAAGGGAAGAACACACTCAGCATTTATCAAGCTGAAATAATTGAAGAACAAATTCAAAACCTAGAGTTGCAATAGTGAATAGTTCTATAAGGCAAAATATTAAATGATGCGGGAAGTAGCAAATGAACATGGAAGGAATAATAAAGTCACTGTACCAAAATAACTGGCTGACACAGAACTGCTTCAGGAATTAACATATGATCAAGAGCCAGTGGTAATGAAAGAAAAAGTTCAAGCTGCAATGAAATCATTGGCAAATAATAAGGCCCTAGGCACTCACAGAATACTGATTGGCATAGCTCAACAAACATTAGTCTATGTCAAAAAACTTGGAAGAGAGTTACCTGGCCAACTGCCTATAAGAAATCAGTATTTGTTCCAATTCTCAAGAATCATGGTCAAATAGACAGTGCAGATTATAAAATAATAACATTAATATCACATATACTTACAATCTTACTGAAGATTATTTAAAAATGACTGGAACCATACATTAACAGAGAATTTCCAGAAATTTATGCTGGATTCAGCAGAAATCATGGAATGAGGAGTATCATTCCTGATTTCAAATGAATCATTATTGAAAGCAGTGAATCCTAGAAAAAGATTTATGTTTTTATCTGTGTGTGATTAACGTTGAGTAATATAGGAGTCCCATAACACTTAATTTTGTTCATAAGAAACCTACACATAGGCCAAAAAATAGTTGTTCTGACAGACCAAAAGAACCCTGCATGGTTTGAAATCATGAAAGGTATTTGACTGAGCTGTATCCTTTCTCTGTCTTCATTCATTCTGTAAAATGAGCAAATCATCTGAGAAGATGAATTATTTGAAAAAGAGTAAGTCACTAAGAGTGGAGAAAGAATTTTAACAGCCTGCATAATGTGGATGATACAACCTTGCTTGCAGAAAGTGAATAAAACTTGAAGTACTTACTTCAGAAGATCAAAGACTACAGCCTTCAATATGGGTTATATGTTAACATCAAGAAAACAAAAATCTTCATCACTGGACCAACAGGCAACATCATGAAGAGAAAAGATTGAAATTGTCAAGGAATTCATTTTACTTTAATCTGCAATGAACATCAGTGGTAACAACAGTCAAGAAATAAAAAAGATGTACTGTATTGGGGAAATCTGTTTTCAGATGTCTCTAAAAAATGATAAAGAGCAATAATGTTAGATTAAAGATTAAGTTTAGCTAGATGCAAGCTATAATATTTTAAATTGTTTTCCCTGTATGTGAGAACTGAACAAAGAATAAGATGACTGAAGAAATATGAATGCCTTTGCATTGTGTTAGAAAAGTGAACTGAATATCCCATGGACTCCAAAAAGACAAAATAAATCTGTTTTGGAAGAAATATGTTCAAGGTACTCCTCAGAGGGAAGGATGGTAAAAGTTCATTTTACCTACATTGGACATCTCGTCAGGGAGAAAAAAAAATATGATGCTAGGAAGGGCAGAGGGTCACAAAAAGAGATAAAAATACTCAATAGGATGTATTGTCACAATGACTGACAATGGACTACAGCATATAGGATATTGTGTGGCTGGTGCAGGATATGTAAGTTTCTGTTTTGTTGTTCATAGGTTCGCTATGAATCATGAATCCACTTCATGGCACCCTAAAAACAACAAGCAGAAATTTGAACTAGAATTAGGTATTTCAAAATTCTTCTAGTTAACTGTACATTAGCTAATTATTAACATGCATTTAGTAACGATCAGTGATTAGAGTAGCTCTTCTGGTGGCAATGTAACACTTTTCCCCCAAACTCTCTATTGTACAAATAGAAATCTTAAATATGATTTTGTATTAGAGGAGTATTACAACCACTATAACTACAACACAAGCTATTGGGACTGACAATGATGATTATAATGAACTTCTGTTGAGGACCTACTGTGATCAGGTACATGGAATCTTTGTTTTCATTCTTTATTATATTTATGAAAATTCAGGCTCAGAGAGACTAAATGACTATAATCATAATATTAATCAAAAATTATAAAAATGTGTTGCATTCTGATATTCTTCAAGTTATTACTATAATTTCATTTCTTACAATTTCATAAAATATCTATTAGGAATATTTCCATTTTACACATGAAAGAGTGAATCAGTCAATGGGAAATAGTTTGATCTACTCAGCTTATCAAACATAATACAGAGTAAGTCCAAATTATATGGTTCTTAATCATTACTTTTTCCTGCCTTTCAGAAAACATGCTGAAGGACACATTGTGTGTAGATGTAAACCAGGCCTTTTTGAGTATAAGTCTTCGACCATATTGTGGAACTCTATATCGATTCTGTCACTGAATGGGATAACTTATGAAGGAAATATGTTTTTTTTCTATACATTATAACTATTTCTTGCTAGATTTCTAGAAAGATTTAACTTAAAAGAAACAGTATTAACTTACTGAAAATGTCTCTGTTACAGTATCCACCTATTACTATAACAGAGCTATGGTCTACATACACTCCCTGAAAATGTCTCTTAGTTCTCTGATTTCAGCCCTCACCTTAATATAAAAACTCCAGTCCCACATTTCTGCTGTTTGCTACCTTTAAATATAAAATCCTACATAAAATTCACTGGTTAAATTTTAAATTTGTACCCCTATTTTAAAAGAGATCTCCCCACCCTGTGCTATTAATTTCACTTTATGTTAATCTTCCACCTTTTCATTAGATTGTGAAGACTAATTTGCTTTTAGAGTGAAAAACTACATTGCTATTTCATTCTGTTAGAGGAGAACATTGCTCTAATTGGTATACCACTGTCTGTCCATTCACTATACTGAGATAACTCTGATACTGAAAGCAGTGCAACCAG
This sequence comes from Elephantulus edwardii, assembly GCF_000299155.1. NCBI lineage: Eukaryota > Metazoa > Chordata > Mammalia > Macroscelidea > Macroscelididae > Elephantulus > Elephantulus edwardii. The sequence goes on from NW_006399794.1 coordinate 19,020,332, forward strand.
TGTGTCAAATACAAAAAAAAGGGGTTACTCATGGTGAACAGATTTTAGTGGAATTTCCAGATTAAAACAGACTAGGAAGCAGGATTGGCTAGCCTCTTTTTAAATAACAGGCCTCAAAAAACCCAGTGAACCAGTAGAGGACTATGGATAGTTATATTAGTAGTGGTAGAGCCCAGAGTGGAAGAAAGTTGAAATGATGAAAAACAGTGGCACATATGTTTTAGAGGCCCAGGAATATTTTTTAATCTTTTGTTATGTGATTCTTGTCTGAGATGATATTTCCAATTCCGTATGATCCTGCTATTCCATTACTATAAATATGTTGTTGTTGTTGTTGTTATGTGCCGTCGAGTCACTTGCTACTCATAGCGACCCTATGTACAACAGCCCTAAACTCCGCTCT
>NW_006399794.1:19022099-19025620 GCF_000299155.1 Elephantulus edwardii
GTGTCTTCCAATTTCTTTTGATACAGTGACTCAGTATATTCTTTCCATCTTCTTTTAATACTTCCTGGATCATTTAACATTCTGCTGAAAGCATCCTTGATTATAGCAACTCGAGGTTTGAGTTTGTTCTTCAGTTCCTTGAGCTTAAGATATGCTGAGTGAATTCGGCCCTTTTGACCCCGCACAGAGGAAGGGGTAGGCACTAGATATATACACCAAGGAAATTAGAACTGAGACACAAAGAGATATTTGTACACTATTGTTTATAGCAGCATTATTCACCATAGAAAGAAGATGGAAACAGCCAAAATGTCCAAACCTACTGAATAGATTGAGAAATTATGGTACATTCACACAGTGGAATACTATGCAGCACTCAGTAGCAACAATTAAAAAAATACTACATAACTTGGGAGAGACTGGAGAGTATTATGGTAAGTGAACTAACTCAGTCTCATAAGGACAAATGCTGCATAAGACCATTATTATAAAATTAGAAGGATAACTAGTAAAATTTGTATAGGGATCCAAAGTGGTGGGGGCAGAAGGTGAGGATGGGTAGAGGCAAAACTACAGGGTTACACAATCTCATAGGTAGAGGAAGGGAGTGAAGGGAATTGAAAGGATACATTGTGGTCCTGAAATGAAACGGTAATGATGGAAATGGTCAATTGTGATTAATTTTGTAAAACATAATGTATAGAATGCTTGTATGAATAACAATGTGAATGAAGAATAATGTGAAATGCAATGTATAGGAACTTTGTAAGCAAATCAATAAAAATAATTTTTTTATTTTAAAAAAAGACAAGAAACAAAAAGAGATATGGAGAAATAAAAGAATATACCATGCTCATGGATAGGAAGATTAAATATTGTGAAAAGACAATTATATCAAAAAAATCTAAATATTCAGTGCAATCACAATACAGATACCAAATGCATTTCTTGAGATGAAAAAGGCATCTGGAATGGATAGAGACATCGACTAAGCAGAACACTAATAAAAAAGATGAACTTGGTAAACGGCATCACACTCCCTGATCTCAATCCTTCTGCACAGTCATGGTGGTCAAGACAGCATGGTACTGGTAAAGCAACAGACACAAAAATCAATAGACTAGAACTGAAAACACAGAAATTAGCTCATCTACCTATGGTCAACTGATCTTTGATAGGGAGAAAAGAATAGTTAAGTGAGGAAAGGAACTTGTCTAAGAAATGTTGTTGTAGTTTTATTTCCATATTTTTATTGGTTTGCATATAATCAATAATAAATATATTGTGTTTTATGTATGTATATTGTGTTTTGTACAATATTTCATTTACCTTGTATTTTGTTCATGTATACTAACAACATTAGTTTGCTTTGTATTTTGTTCATGTATACTAACAACGTTAGTTTGCTTGACTCCACAGTCAACACGCCTGGTAACAGCAGCCAGGAAATGAAGAGATATTTTGCGATGGGAAAATCTACTGTTAGGGACCTCTCCAAAGTACTGAAGAGCAGTGGTGCCACTCTGGAGACTAAGGCTCATCTGATACAGGCCATGGTCTTTGCAATCTCTTGCTATGTGTCAGAAAAATGGATAATCGCTAGGGAGGATAGAAAAATAAATGCCTTTGAGCTGTGGTGTTAAGAAAAGTATTGAATATACCATGTACTGCTAAGAAAACGAACAGGTTCATCCGGGAGGAGGTTAAACCAGGCTGCTCCTTGGAGGCAAAGATTCCAAGGGTTCATCTTACATACTTTGCACATGTTTCAAGGAGGGACCAGTCCTTGGAGAAGGATGTCATGCTTGGGAGGGTGGAGGGACAGCACAGGAGAGGAAGATCCTCTATGATGTGGATTGATTCAGTAACTGGGGTAATGAGGCAGGTGTGTTGAAGACAGTGAGATTGGCAAAGGATAGAGCAGAGTTTAGGGCTGTTGTACATAGGGTCACGATGAGTCGCAGGGGACTCGATGGCACATAACAACAATAACAACATTATATTTTATAAAATAATTTATATGCATCTGATTATATAATTAATTGCTATAGACTTGTGCTGTAAAATGATCAAGAGCTATGTGGGTTGGACATACCTGACCTTTCCAATTTCACAGGAGGAAACTATCCCCACCCACAGCATTAATAATACAAAACCAATTCCTATGAGATCAGACATGTCCTCTATGCTCCCATGCCTCTTTATACTCATCTCAATATCAATCTTACTGCTAGGCTGTTTCCAAAATCTCACAGACCATACAGGTCCATGCTGGGGGAGTTAAAAGTTTACAATTCAGATAAATAACAAAATACAATCGAGACAACACTCAAAATGTGAACACAGGCAACTCAGCCTCAAGCCTTGTGGCTGTAATTTTACAAAAGAAAGAACAATATTATTAAATGTGTATGAGAATCCAAGGCAGGGATGGGAACAGAGGGAAAAGGATGGGCCAGGGGTGAGGGGGATTAATCATACTGTCGCACAATTTGATGAGTGGAGGGAAGGGTTGGTAAAGGAAAAGGAAAGCATCCAGTGTGAAACACAGTGCATATGAACTTTGTAAGTAAACCAGTATAAAATAAAAATTTCATTTAAAAAAAGGAAGAAATGGTGTTGGCAAAATTGGAAAACTATCTACATAAAATTTAAGCTAATTAAAGGTGGACTGTGAACCTAGAAGTAAAACCAGACTATAAAATTAGTCCGAGAAAACTCTAGAGGCCTTAATGCACAGTTTGAAGAGTCTTCTAAGCATAATGAGAAACCTACAACAAGGAGATAATAAAATAGAGAAATGAGATCTTCTAAGAATCAATATCTTATTGTTGTTGCTGTTATATGCTATTGAAACACCTGTGACTCATCTGAACCCTATATTCGCTTTGAAGCGTGCCTAATCATAAGACAATATTGTCATCTCTGACAGACCCAATTCCATTGCTCCAGTCAATGAGTCAATTCATCTCATCCGGGTCTTCCTCTCTTGTACTTTCTCTCCACCTTTATAAGCATGATGTTTTTATACAGGGACTGGTTCCCCCTGGCCACACACCCAGAGTGTGAAAGATGGAGCCTCAAAATCTTTACCTTCAAGGATCAGCCTGGTTTCACCTTCTCCAGGACAGATATTTTTGTTCTCCTGGAGGTCCACAGTATGCTCAACACTCTTCTCCAGTACCACAACTCGAAGGCATTAATCCTTTTTCTATCATCCTTATTTATCGTTCAGCTCTCTGATGCATAGCAGGTAACTGTGAAGACCATAGCCTGGATCAGGTGCACCTTAGTCTCCAGACTGTGACATCATTTCTCTTCAGTACTCTAAAGAGGTTCCTGATAGTAGACTTTCCCAATGCAATTCATCTTTTGATTTCCTGACTGCTAATGCCAATAGTCTTTATTGTGGAACCAAACAAGCTTAAGTTATGAACAGTATCAGCCTTATCTCTGTCTGTCATGAAGCTGCTAATTGGCCCAGAGGTGAAAATCTTTGTTTGGTTTTTTTTTTTTTTTTT
>NW_006399794.1:19025980-19027681 GCF_000299155.1 Elephantulus edwardii
AAGATGTATCATGGGGGTGTTGCAACCTAGAAGACACAAATTTGACTAACAAGTTATAAGTACATGAGTCAAAAATTATGGAAAAGTAAAAGAAAAGATCTTTGTTTTCTTGATGTTGAGCTTCAATCCACATTGAAAACTACAGTCCTTGACCTTCTGCAGCAAATGCTTCTTGTATTCTTCAGTTTCAGCAAGCAAGAATTGTCATCTGCATAGCACAATTTGTTCAGTCTTCTTCAAATCCTGATGCCTCATTCCTCTTTATAAATTCATTTGTCTCTTATTTTCAACGTTTTGAGAAAGAACCAGACTGCCTTCCATCGTGGTTGTACCATTTTACATTCACATCAGCAGTGAATAAGAGTTCTAATCTCTCAAGAACCTCACCAGTATTTGTTGTTTGCTACCCTGTTGAACTATACATTTGTTACCAGAATGAGATGATATCTCATAGTTGTTTTGATTTGCATCTCTCTGATAACTAGGAATTTTGAATAATTCTGCATGTGTTTACCTATCATCTGAATATCTGTTTTGGTGAAGTGTGTGTATATATATATATATCCGTTTTCAGATGTGTCATTGCCAAATAGTCTGTGGCTCTTACCCTGCTGTAGAAGCTTTTTCATGTGCATAAGGAATGTCTATCTGTGTTTCATTGACTGGACAAAGGCATTTGACTCTGTGGATCACAATAAATTGTGGCTTACTTTGAGAAGAATGAGGATCCCAAAATACTTACTTGTGCTCATGCCAAACCTATACTTGGACCAGGAAGCAGTAGTCAGAAGAGCGCATAGAAACACTGAATAGTTCAGGATCTGGAAAGGTGTGCATCAGGGATACATCTTATCTCTATATCTTTTAAAGCTATATGTAGAAGAGATAATTCAAGAGGCTAGCCAAAATCACTGGCAATTATGAGAGATGAAAATCAAAACCACAATGAGATATCATCTCACTCCAGTAGAAGTGGCAAAGTTTAATAGAACAGCAAGTAATAATTGTTGGAGAGGATGTGGTGAGGCAAGAACTCTTACACCTTTTTGATGGGAGTGTAAAATGGTACAATCACTCTGGAAGACAGCTTGACACTCCCTCAGAAAGATGAACATAGACATTCCATATGAGCCAGCTATTCTACTGCTTGGATTAAACCCCAAGAAAATGAGAACTGAGGCACAAATGGAGATTTGTACAATAATGTCTGCATTATTCACCATAGCAAGAACATGGAAATAGCCCAATGTTCAACCACAAACTAATGGATTAAGAAGTTGTGTTACATTCACACAGTGAAATGCTATGCAGCAACAGGAGTAATCATTTTGTAAATTACTACCAAACTTTGGAGGGACTGGAGACTATTATGCTGAGGGAACTGACTCAGTCCCAAAAGCACAAATATTGCATATAACCATTGTTGTAGAATGAGTACGAGGATTCAAGGCGGGGCGGGGGGAGGGCAAGAGTAGAAGCAGAGGGATGACAATGAGCAGGAAGAGGGTTGTTGAGGGTTTTTTGTTGTATTTTTTCCTAAATTTTCATTTATTAATTTTAATTAACATTTACAGATATTTTGGATTTTCATTCATGCATTGTTGCACTTTTTTCTTTACCTACCTTCCCCAAGTTCGCTACTCTCTTTGAAAAGCAAAAGATAAACTTCGTCGTTGGTATGAAATGCAACAACCCCGACCC
>NW_006399794.1:19027945-19030682 GCF_000299155.1 Elephantulus edwardii
TGCAGCGTAGTATTCCATTGTGTGAATATACCACAACTTCTCTATCCATTCGTTTGTTGATGGGCACTTAGGTTGTTTGCAACTCCTAGCTATTGTGAACAAAGCCGCGGTGAACATGGGTGTGCATATATCAGCTTGGATGTCATTTATGGTCTCTTTAGGGTATATTTCCAGTAGTGGAATTGCTGGGTCAAATAGTATCTCTAATTGCAATTTTGAGAAAGCGCCACCCCACTTTCCAAATGGTTGCACCATTTTACATGTCCACCAACAGTGAATAAGGGTTCCAGTTTCTCCACAACCTTGCCAGCATTTGTTGCTTGCTGTTTTATTAAATTTTGCTATTCTGACTGGGGTGAGATGATATCTTACAGTTGTTTTGTTTTGCATCTCTCTTAGAGCTAGGGATTTTGAACCATAAGGTGGTGTCACTGTCCGTTTTCAAGCTGGAAAACCCTGACAACAGCAAGTGTGATGGAAACATACCACTCCAGGAGCTCCGCAGAGAGCCAAACTCAACTTTATTGGGGGTTGCAGAACATTTTATACAGGCGAGTAAACAGGAAGACAGGATTTGGTGGATCTGTAGATGTGGAGTATGCAGATTAGACAGGAGAACCTCAGCCCAGTGCAGACCACTCCCAGCTCAATGGATGTGGTAGCCATCTTCCCTGCTGGTACGCTTTCTCAGCCAGCACAACCAAATATAGAAGAGCTTTCTCTATCCCATATTAAGGGCTGAGATGAGCCAGCTAGGCTTGCACTTATTCGGAACTAGGCAAATAATATCTGGAGACTAAGGTGTTCCTGATCCAGGCCATGGTGTTCACAGTAACTTGCTGTGCATCAAAAAGCTGGACAATGACTAGGGATTACAGAGAATTAATGCCCTTGAGCTATGGTGTTGGAAAAGAGTATTGACTATATCATGGACGGCTAGGAGAACAAACAGGTTCACCTGAAAGAGGGTAAAATCAGGATGCTCCTTGGGGAAAGGATTCCGAAGCTCTGTCTTGCTGGTTGCAAGGAAGAACCAATCCTTGGAGAGTAAAATCATTTTTGGGAGGGTGAAAAGACAGTGCAAGAGAGGAAGAGCCTTGATGAGATGGATTGACTTAGTGAGTGGGGTAATGGGGGTGGGATGATAAGAATAGAGACGGGGCAATTAAGTTCCTTTCATAGGAATTTTAGTGCTGCTTGGGATGAAGACATTTCAATGGATATAAGGGCAGAAAGATTATGTTGTATGGCTGTTTGGGACCTTTATCTCACAAGGAGGTCTGTGGTTGTTCTTATAGTGGTGACTAGTGAGATAGTAGAATTAGAACTACTATTAACCATTTTTGGAGTAGATACAGGTGCTGAAAAGTTCTATTGATTATATTTGCTGGGACTAACAAGAACTCAAGCAGATTCACTTTTATATTGAGTGTAATGTATCAAATTATTCAAATATGCAAACACAGGAATTTGTCATGGAGTCCTGTTTGGAACATTATCTCTGGTGAAACCTCTATTACTAAACCCTTTTACAGTTAGTATAAACACTTTTCTTTTTCCTAAAGTGATATTTTGAATAATAAATAACCAAGTCCCATTCAACAGCTGCAGACAATGTTGCCCCTCTCCTAAGCAAACAGAGGTTCTAACAGCTTCAGTGATACAATTATTTACACTCCTTCTTTTAATATATAGATGGCAGGTCCCTCAACATTAAAAAGTCTAGGCACACTGAGGTACCTACATACACGGTGACACCAGGCTTCCACCAATTAACAGCACTCAACAATGAGAGGTCAGGGACACAAGCCCAACATGTACATTTTTTTTCCCCTACTACTGTATGCACTTTAGCAAACACAACAGCAATCATAGCTAGAGACAAAGTGGATGTATCTAAAATTTAAACATTTTCAACTACTAGTTTTTCTCCTTCTTGTGTCAGCTTCTTTAAATATCCCCATGTAGGCGGATTTTCTCAACAGGTGTTCACCCAGGGTCGCTTAATTTGTGCTTGACATAGATCAAATTCAGCAAATTCTGCATTCAAATTCAGCATGTTGAAATTATTTTTGTTTGCCATGTCGAAGTTCCAGCTTTCTTGTCAGGATGCCAAATATTTCCTTTTTTTCCTATGGAGATATAGCAAAGCTTCCTTCCCATTCCAGTATATCTGCTGATATCCCTCCTGAATTAAGTTTTTTTTTAAAGCATTATTTTAAGGTATTACTTTCTTCTATATTTTCTATTTTTTGTTTCAAAAGATTTTTTAGTGTTTTATTTTTTCTCTTTTATTATTGCTTGTTTTATGCTATTTTCTTAATTCCAAAAACATGTGTTATATTATAATACCAAAAGAAAACTTTATGAGAACAATAAGCAGATGCAATACTAGTTTTTATAGTATTAGGAACTTTCATAATAGCAAAAGCTTCGAATATGTGTGATAATTGAATAAGTGTTTTCAGAGGTCAAAGTGGTTTCCCAGGAAAAGGATGAGAAAGTATTTACAGAATGATGTGTATATATTTTTAAATTTTTAAAATTTTTGTAATTGAGTAACATTAATTTGCCAAATTTGATTAGGTTTAAGACTTTTAAAATTAACTCTTAAGAGTAGATGAGAATTTATACTAATACAAACCTAGAGTTGCTGTAATCAAGGATGCTTTGGGCAGAATATTAAATGATCCAGAAGTATTAAAAGAAGATGGAAGGAATATACTGAGTCATTATA
>NW_006399794.1:19032096-19033146 GCF_000299155.1 Elephantulus edwardii
GATGGGTGTGTCAGAGGCGGTGCGGTTGGCGCAGGATAGAGCAGGGTTTAGGGCTGTTGTGCATAGTGTCGCTATGAGTCGGAAACGACTCGACGGCACATAACAACAACAACAACATTGAGAACAATTTTAAGCAATTTGTTGAGCTACTTTCAAAGGTATTTTGTAAGCAACTCAACTATACATAACAATAACAACAATGCAATCTATTAATATTGTTATGGGAAATTCTACAATATTTTCAATTTTACTTATCTGAACTTCTTGTATTCTTTGTTCAATTCAAACCAACTTCTTATTGATTTCAGGAGTTTATTCCTTTTGACTGTTGAAGTTTCTGTACTCCTCTACAGTTTCAAATAAAAGAGTTAATTGTAAGAACGAATCCAATTTATATCACTTAGCAATTTTTTAAAATCATTGATGGCTTTTAAGGAATTTTTTTTTAATCTCTACTTTTTTGGGGACATGTCATTTCAATAATTCTCAGATGAACAAAGAGACTTTTGTTGGTTAAACTGATTTTTTCTAATAATTAATCCAGCATTATTTTTTAATTGGTTTCAAGATATTAGTTAATATTTTATTAAACTCCTAATTTTTGTATAATAGGAATGTTATCAGAGCTATATCTAATGCAGACAAGTTTTTGTAACTTACAGTAGGAATGCTTTTGCTAACAAGACACTGCTGGCAGCTTGCATTGTCCCTCACAGAGCCTAAAATTAATTGGACGTCTTTTTTTTTTTAGCTTTCAAATTTAATTTTGTTCCTCTGTTTTTGGAGACGTTGTTCTGTTATAATGTATGTTGCACCTTTGCTTGGGAAAAGCTGCTTTATTTTTAAGCACTTGAGAAAGTTTAACTTTTCGGGTTTTTTTGGGGGGGTTGTTTTTTTTTTATTTTATTAGTATTAATGAACATTTACAGGGATTTTGGATTTTCATTCCTTCATTGCTGTACTATTCTCTCTACCCTCTTCCCAAGTTTGTTCTTCTTCCCCCGCCCTCCGAATGTCTGTTTTAACCGTCCTGTTGCCACAGTGCTTGTC
>NW_006399794.1:19035745-19046112 GCF_000299155.1 Elephantulus edwardii
AGTTTCAAGAAACTTTTTAATTTCATTTTTTATTTCTTCTACTACCCAGTCATGTTCAAGCAAGGTGTTGTTCAGCTTCCAAATGTATGGTTTTGAGGGTATAGCTTTTAATCATCTACTTTGAGAAATAAGCTGCATTTTCTTTTTTATTTGCTTCTCAACTTCTAGGTCATGTTATCTATGCAACTGTGAAAGAGTGGTTTGTGTGCTTATTTTTGGCACTCCAGATTACCAAGGACAAAGAGACTTGCCAGCTTTATTACTGCCAAATGTAGTTTATCTTATTTTTTTTTTTTTTTCTAATTCAGGGATTTCATCTTTTTAAAAATTTTCCCAGCTGCAGTTTTTAATTTATTTATTTCACTCCATCACTTATTGTTTTGCCTTTTCGTTTTTTGAATTAAGTTATGTTACCTTTATTCTTATATATTTTCACTTTTCTCTTCTTAGTGAAATGATCAGCTTGTATGAGCTTAAAACTATTTCCACATTAAACATAAGACAAAAACAATGAAACAAAGAAATAATCACAGCAAACTTGAATAAAAACCAAAACAATTTACACAAACATTTAGAGGCCTCTGTTTTGAGTTTTAGCACCTTTTTTCTTTTTGTAAACTAAACTTTAAATTGTCAACAGTTTCCTAGGAAAAGCACTGCTTGGCTTAACACGTGTTAACAAAAAGAACATAATAATTAAGGAAGTGTCTTATTGAGGTTCCTTCTAAAGAAGACAAGGGCTGTTTCCTGACTTCAGCCCCAACTCTCTTTGATACAATGTCACTCAATTTACATTCATGCACTGATCTAAGAATTTCTTTTGGCAAAATATTCTTTTGTGTGAGTGGAGCTGGAAGAAGACTAACAAAGTGAGATGTACCTTTCCAGAGGACTGAAAGCTTGCACAGGCAAAAGGAGAGGGCTTTGGCCTCTCTCATCTTAGCACTTTGTGCTAGAAAGTGAGCACTAGTAATCCAAGTTAAACACTTGATCTCAGGGCCATTCAGATTACTTGCAGAGTTACCCATACTGAGGCAACAGAGCAGTTACATAAGGTCCCTGTTCCCCAACAAGGGCAACCATGGAATGAATAATTACTTGCTGAATTACCCATGATAGAACAAGTGAACACTTAGGTGATAAGATGAGCCTACATCAGGTCCCTCTTTTCTGACAGAGCAAACACTGAAAGGAGTATTGCTTGATAAGATAAGCCTATGTCAGATTCCTGTTTGGGCACCAAATATTACTGTTTGTTTGCCGGCAGGGAGTAGCGATACCCTAATGGTGGTGAGTGTGAAAAGACACACCACTCTGGGAACACTGCAGAGAGCCAAACTCAACTTTATTGGGGGTTGTAGTGTACTTTGTACAGGTGAGTAAACAGAAAGACAGGATGGGGTGGATTTCTAGATGTGGAGTATGCAGATTGGACAGGAGAACTTCAATGAAGACCACTCCCAGCTCAGTGGATGTGGTAGCCATATTTCTTGGTGGTGAGCTTTCTCAGCCAGCACAGCTAAACACAGGAGAGCTTTCTCTATCCTGTATTAAGGGCTAATATGGGCCAGACAGGCTTACACTTATCCAGAACTCAGTGATCTGTCCTGGCCAGGGGCATCCTCCTCTTTCCCAGTGTTCCCCAAGAGAGTGGCACAATTATGTGTATTGGGAGTGTGAAGGAAATGGGAAGGATCTTGTGTGAAAAATAGTGTATTTGAATTTTGTAAATAAATCAGTATGAAAGAAAAAAAAGAAGGAAATGTGAATGATCTGGTGGAGTTCAATAGTGATTAATTTTATAAAACACAAAGAATGGAAATGATTGTATTAACATAGTCAATGAAGGAAAGTAGAGGGAGAAATCTACATTAAAAAGTACAGTGTATATGGATATTGTATGAAACATAATGTAAATGTATTGAACTTCTCTCATAATTTCTTCTACAGATATGATCAGTTTGGTTCCTATGCATACTATGAGGTGAAATCCATGTGTATAGCCTGTGTTTATGTTTCTTATAAAAAGCATTTGATATTAATAAAACATTGATTGTGCAGAAATCTCTCGTTCTATCCCCAACCTTATTTATGTTACCAAGTCCATGTTTTCCAATTAATGATCCTTCTTTCTAGTTCCCAACTTTTGCATTACAGTCAACCATTTTTATTAATTCACCTTGTTTTCATGTTCAATCAATTTCTGACTAAAAATTTGATAGAAGTAATCTATTTCCTCCTTTTGGGCCCTGGTTATTGGTGCATACATTTGAGTGGTAATGGTATTAACAGGTCTTCCTTGTATGTGTATGGATATTATCCTGTCACTCACAATCTTGTATTTCAACATGGATCTATAATGGCCTTTTTAACTATGAAAGTGACTCAATTTTTCCTCACCTTTCCATCCCCTACATAGTAGATCATATGATTGTCTGATTCAAAATGTGCCATGCCAATCCATCTCATTTTGCCAATACCCAATATGTCAATATTTATGTGTTCCATTTCTTTCTTAATGATGTCCAGTTTTCCTACATTCATACTTCTCACATTCCATATTCCAGTCATTAGTTTCTTCTTTCAACTGTTCCTTCTCTTTTGTGTTTCCAAATTTGAGGGCTCAGCCTCAGTTGCCGTACCTGTTATTCTGCTGTATATGCTCTATTGTAAATAGGGTTTTCAAAAGACTATTATATTTCAGAAGTGGAAGGTCAATACTTCTTTATACTCTGTGTTAATTTGGATGCTTAGCTTAGGAATATCTGACAGAAAAACATTTTAGTAAATGGATCAAATGAAAGACAGTTTCCCTTACAGAGATAACCATACATGCAATACCTACCCCAGGAATGTGTTTCATGTCCCTTCCTTTTCCCTGAATATTGTTGTTGTTATGTGCCGTCAAGTCGCTTATGACTCGTAGTGACCCTATGTGCAACAGCCCTAAACCTATCCTGTGCTAATCTCACTGCCGCTGACATACCCATCCTGATTACCCCAGTCACTGAATCAATCCACATCATAGAGGGTCTTTCCCTTCTGTGCCATCCCTCTACCCTCCCAAGCATAATGTCCCTCTCCAAGAACCTCTTCTTCTTTACAGCATGTCCAAAGTATGTCAGATGAAGCCTCAGAATCCTTGCCTCCACGGAGCAGTCTGGTTTAACCCTCTCCAGGATGAATCTGTTTGTTTTCTTGGCAGTCCAGGATACATTCAATACTCTTCTCCAGCACCGCCACAGCTCAAAGGCATCAATTTTCCTTATATCCTCCTTAGTCATTGTTCAACTCTCTGATGCATTAACAAGTGATTGCAAAGACCATAGCCTGTATCAGATGCACCTTAGTCTCCAGAGTGACCCCATTGCTCTTCAGTACCCTGGAGAGGTCCCTAAGCCCAGAGGCTGCACCAAGATCTTTCCAGGGCTGTGCAGACAGGAGACAGAGGCATTGGCGGACCAAGAGGGGGAGACAGGAATCAGCGTGCACGGCAGAAGCAGGGGTCAAGCAATAGAGAAGTAACTCACAGGAAAAGCTTTACCACGCCCACCGGTACCAAAGGCCAGAGGCTGTGTCAAGATCATTTATATAATCTATACACCAGTTCTACAGGACACATCAACCTCCCTCAGAGATATTACCACTAAACTTAAGAGACACTGTTCACAGCATAAGAAATTGTCAGAAGCTCACGTATTTGGAGTCACAGAAGCCAAGAAAACTTCAGATACAAGCTGTCAGATTAAGGGTTGGACAATGGAAGATAAATGTTGAAGGGATTCAGTAGAAGTGAAGGGGTATCCTGGTGGAGGGTGGAGGTGGGAAATAAGTGGGTCAACACACTGGGCCAAGGGCAGGGACAACACAGTAACTAATGGTTAACTCCACAATGAGGGATTTATCATTCCCTGTTCTATAAATTGCTTGTCTGTCAGATACTCCTAAATCTGAACGTTCAGATTAAGACAGACTAGGAAGAAGGATTGGCCATCCACTTCTGAAATAGCAGGCCTCCGAAAACTCTATGTACAAAACGCTGAATATTAGCATGGTTTAAAATGAGGAAAGTTGCACATCAGGAATGTGCCCTATCTACATACTTTTTCAATCTATATGTGGAACAGATCATTCAGGAGGCTGGAATTTATAAGGAGAATGTGTCATCAGGACTGCAAGAAGACTCATCAACAACCTGTGATATGCTGTTAATACAACATTGCTTGCAGAAACTGAGGAGGAGCTGAGGTGTTTGATGCATTAGGTCAAGGACTGAAATCTCTTTGATATGAATTGAAGCTCAACATCAAGGGGAAAAAATTCTTACCACTAAGCCAATTGGCAGCATCATGATACATGGGAAAGAGATTGAAGTTGTTAACAGTTTCAGCTTGCTTGGTTCCACAGTCAACACCCTTGGCACCAGCAGTTAGGAAATCAAAGACAAATTACATTAGGATAATCTGCTATCAGAGACCTCTCCAGGGTGCTGAAGAGCAAAGATGTTAGACTAGAGACTAAAGTGTGCCTGATCCATGACATGGTCTTCTCAATTACTTGTTCTGCATCAGAGATCTGGACAATGAATAAGGATGATAGAAGAAAACTCGATGCCTTTGAGTTGTGTTGCTGGAGAATATTGAATATATACTATGGATTTCCAAGAAAGCAAACATTATCTGTACTAAAGAGAGTGAAACTAAGCTGCTTCTTGGAGGCAAGGATTTTGAGGCTCCAACGCACATACTTTGGGCATTTTACCAGAAGGGTCCATTTCTTGGAGAGGAATATCATGCTTGGAAGGGCAGAGCGATAGTGCAAGGATAGGAAGACCCTGGATGAGATGGATTGACACATTGACTAGGTGATGGGGATACGTGTTTCAAAGAAAATTAAATTGGTTCAAGATAAGGCAGAGTTCAGAGCTATTGTACATAGGTTCTCTATGAGTTCCTGGTAATGCAACGGCATATAACAAGAACAACAACAGGGCTCAAAGTATTACTCAGCAAACATAAAAATAAAACCAACCCTCATAACAATTCAGAATGTCTTCTCTGACCACAATCGTGAAAACAATACCAACTTTATAAAAAACACTACAAGAAGTCCTTCACACAGAGATAGCAAAGAAAGGTAGATGGACCAAAGTAACAAGCAATTCCACAAACAAGAACTCAGCAAAATGGCAGTGCTAAAACATTGTCTATTAATAATCACTCACATTCCCAATCATACTGGCTGTGAAAGTTTTTAATGCAACAATTAAGGGAAAAAGTAGAAAAATAAGTAAAAATCCCAAACCCATCAATATACTAAATTCAAAAGACACTAAAATTCAAAGAGTGAGAAATAAAATACGCAAGGCACATTATATTCAAAAGAAAGCAGTAGTGGCAATACTAATATTTGATAAAATAGACGTCAAGATGAAAACTAGAATAACAAAGTAGGATATTGTATAACGTACTTAATGGCACAATAAAGCAAGAGTATATAACATTATATGTACACACCAAATGATACTCCTGTTAAATACATAAAACAAACACAAATAGAGTTGAAGAAAGATTTAGACAACACCATAAAAATAGTAGGAAATATTAACACACCTCTATCCATAAAAGACAGAAACTCAACAAAGATAAAGAAGAACCAAACTATACAATTAGCCAAGTCGACCTCACAAACTTATCTATCCAAAAATAACCTAATATGCATTCCTCTCAAGTGCACACACATACATTCTTCAAAAATAATATATTAGGGCTCAAAGTATCCCTCAATAAATTGAAATGTATCAAAATAATTCAGATTACCTTCTCAGACCACAATATCATAAATGTAGAAACAGAGAAATAAACAAAAGGGGAGTAAAGGATAAAAATATCATTCACATAGAAGTTAATAATACCTTGCTGTATCACTACTAGTTTATAGAAGAAATGAAATTACAAACTTCCTTGAAATAAATGAAAATGAAAATACAACGTGCTAAAACCTCTGGGATACAGCAAGGGCGGTACATAGATATCTGTTCTTAGTAATAAACAAACATAGACTGTTGTTGTTGTTATATGCCATTTAGCTAACTGTGACTCATAAGGACCACAAAAGCTTTGAACCCTACCTTATTCTGAGCCAATCTCACTCACAGCTACCCCTTTTGCCCCAGTTACTGTGTCAATCCATCTCATCCAGAGTCTCCCCCTCCAGTGCTATCCCTCTATGCTTTGAAGCATGATATTTCACAGTATCCTTCATTCACATTGTATTCCCATTCATTGCGTTTTATAAAATTAATCACCACTTAATTATGCCCACCACTACTCTGCCTTTTCAGATCCCTGCTGAATTTTTCCATTTCCATTAACTCTTCCCTCCACCTACTAAATTGTGTGACACGGCCCCCACCCCACGATTTTCCTCCTGCCCACCATCACCATCTGCTGTCACTATTTTCTCCCTTGAACCTTCATACACATTTTACTAGCTATCCAATTACTTTTATCATAATGCAGTATTTGTCTTTATGACACCAAGTTAGTTCACTCAGCATAATGCTCTCCAGTCTCTTCCAAGTGATGTGGTAATTTCAAAATTGTTATTCCTGAGTCCTGTGTTGTGTTGTGTTGTATCTTGTGAATATTCCATACTTTCTCAATCCATTGGATTTTGGGCTGTTTCCATGTTCTTGCAATCATAAATAACTCTGTTATGAGCATTGGTGTACAAATCTCTACTTATTTTCAGCTAAGACTAATACTGTATAACATCATTATTTTTTAAATGGAAAGATAAATAATAAAATACGAATGAAGCGTCAAGGGGGGAAAGGATGGGAGCCTAAGGGGTCACACAGTCTGGTTGTTGGGAAAAGGGGATAAAGGAAATTTCCTATCACATGCCATCTTCACTGTCTTTGATGCACTTGAGCCCATTGCTGCAATCACTGATTCTTGTAGATGTAAACAACAAATACTCCTGGCTGTGAAGTCCACTCCAACTCCTAGTGACTTTACCCTCTGTTTCATCTTAGTAGGAGAGACTGCCATTATCTTTCAGAGTCATTGATAATTCAGCCCACTGGAGAAACTCAGCTTTTTTGTTAACAGTACAACATGCTACTGATAATGTCACCAGATAATAGAGGGAAAGTTGATAAATTAGAAATGTAGCAATTAGAAAAATATTATAAATTTAATATGGAAAATACATGATAAAGTAGGTCAGGAAAATGTATGTGTGGGGTGGAGAGTTAGTTGTAACTTTTAATATAATAATAAATTTTAAGAATTCTGAAGCAGTTAATATTTATATAAAGACTTGAAGGATTTGGGGGAGCCATGTGAATAACCAGGTGGGAGCAAACCAGATGAAAAGAACAAAAAATGCAGAGGTCTTAGATAGATGCAACCCTGTTGTCTGAGGACTTACAAGCCATCCAGTGTGGTTGGCCCCCAAAAAGAAAGGAGACTGTCATAGATCATTACATGGTGTTGCTTCTATGCTTGGCAAGATAATTCTCTACTACATCATACTTAAATGGTTCTTTTTTAAAATAATAATATATTTTCATAAATGTTCCCTTTGCTTCAAAAGTGGCATTATTGTTTTGTTGTGTTTTTTAAAAATAAAATTTGTATTTTATTCTGGTTTAGTTACAAAGTTCATATATATTGTTTTTCACACTGAATCTTTCCCATTTCCTCTACTCACCCTTCTCTCAACCCATCAAATTGTGGTACCCTGTGATTACCCTCCCCTCCACACATCCTCACACCTCTGATCTCTCTTCCCCCACCTCTCCTAGAATGATGGTCTTATAAAGTATTTGTCCTCATGGTCTGAGTAAGTTCACTTAGTATTTGCTCTCTAGTCCCTCCCAAGTTAGGTAGTAATTTTAAAAATCATTGTTCTTGTGTGCTGCATAGTCTTACATAATGTGAATGCACCATAATTTCTCAATCCATTCAATTAATTGTAAAACTAGTGAAAATATTTTTGTGAAATAAAATAATGAAGTTGTGTATTATAGGACTCTAACATTAATGTTGATGACAACTCATACTAACCTTATGGACAACAGATCTAAATCTTTCCCTGTCATGCACCATTCTCATGGTTTTTGATATGCTTGAACCTATAGTTACTGTCATTCTATTAATCTACTTTGTTGTAAGTCTTCTTTTTCTCTGACCCTTTATCTTCCTCAACATGGGTACTTTTTTCTATTGCTGATTCTCTTCTGACAATATTCCCAAAGTATGTGAGATGGACTTTCACCATCATTACCAAAATTAATTATGACACCAAGTTAGTTCACTCAGCTTAATGCTCTCCAGTCTCTTCCAAGTGATGTGGTAATTTCAAAATTGTTATTCCTGAGTCCTGTGTTGTGTTGTATCTTGTGAATATTCCATACTTTCTCAATCCATTGGATTTTTGGGCTGTTTCCATGTTCTTGCAATCATAAATAACCTTACAACTTTTACAGGTGACTTTTTGGTAATCAAAAATATTCTAGTATATTATTATTATTTCAGAATCATATTTGTAATGAAAGACTTATTCTTTTGGTTTACATAACTTTAAAATTGGGCAAATAATATATGACTGCCTAGGCCTTCAATAAATCATTGTGAACCCCTGACTTTGACAGTCTATTATTAGGTTTATTCCATTTAATAGACAACAGTTTCCCTCAGATTTCATCCATTGCTTATGAGACCATAAAAGTACAATGATTGTCATTTTGTTAGGAAGAGATGAAGAGTGGAACCTCCAGGAAAGAAGTGGAATAGATGGAAGTACCTCAGGAGGGCCTGTGGGGCTAAGAATTACTCAAGATCTAAGAATCCATAAAGACAAGCAGTGTGTATGACACTCGCAATTAACTACTAAGTCACTGAGTGCAATTGGCAGACAAGGAAAGGCTCTCAGCTCACAGTACAAGTTAAAGATTTTGGAGAAGATTATTATGCTGTGTCCTGACGTCTTCTCTATCTTAGAACCATACTGATCCATAGAGAACTGGAAATTAGACTATAGTGATGTAAAACTTACTCTGGAAAGTTTTAGATTAAGTTTTACAGTGAATTAGTGAAGAAGTTCAAGATATCATGTTAGATTTTATTTGTTTCTTTTTTTATAGTTATTGATTGCATCAAAACTCAAAAAATCATTTGAGTGGTTTTAATACAAACTTGGGCACTGGGGAATTTTCAGAATGCATTAACAGACAAGATTTTGTTGAAATAATTGGTACCTAAGAGGGATAGTTGTAAGATGTGTGTTAGCATAGCTGTACACAATGGAAATATTTGAAATAGACAAATATAAAGAAAACATGATAATATGAATTACATAAATACATAATTACATAAATAAATGGTAGTGATTTTAAGAAAAGCTGAATGGTCCTAAGGAGTGTGGTACTTACAATTTGCTTGGCTTAAAATTATCACAAGTTGATTGATTTTTGTCAGATTGAAATAATCATCAGAAATACGATTACTATAATTAATAATAACTTATAAACACAAACTCATTGCCATTGAGGCAGAACTGATTCATAGGTTTCCTTTGGCTTCCAGACTGCAAGTTCCATGGAAGAAGATTATTCATCTTTCTCTCTCTGAGGAGCTGTTGAACTCAAATAGCCAAATAGGCCTTTTGCTTAGCAATGCAACTCCCTACAAACTAGACCACCAGAGCTCTCTTATAATTAGAAAAACCTTGGAAAACCCAACCACTTATGTGTGTAGGAGTTTAGTCTTTGCTTACCAAGGAACAGTTGTGGTTGACTTGCTAATATCTTGCTCCACGTCCACACACTCTACCATTAACCAAGATATCCTTTTTCCATCACCAAATATGCTACTGATAGCAAGCAGTTACTTAACAATAGAGTAATAAAACAAAAATCACTGAGTATTATTTGGAAATCAGTGGTAGTCAGAAACAAAAGAGAGGAAGATACAGAGAAACAAAGATTGGCTTTCAAATTTCTGCTATGGGCAGCTTTCCATGAGCAATGTCTTTATGTTGTTGTTTTTGTTGTTATGTGTCATTGAGTCATTTGTGACTCATAGCGACCCTATGTACAACAGCCCTAAACCCTGCTCTATCCTGTGCCAATCACATTGCCTCTGACACACCCATGCCGCTTACCCCAGTCACTGAATCAATCCACCTCATAGAGGGTCTTCCCCTCCTGCGCTGTCCCTCCACCCTCCCGAGCATGATGTCCCTCTCCAAGGACCTGTCCGTCCTTACAACATGTCCAAAGTATGTGAGACGAAGCCACAGAATTCTTGCCTCCAAGGAGTAGCGCGGTTTAAGCGTATCCAGGATGAGTCTGTTTT
>NW_006399794.1:19047348-19049277 GCF_000299155.1 Elephantulus edwardii
AGAGTGAAGGCAGTCCTCAGGTAACATTAATGGTTGGTTGTTTGAACTCACCTAGAGATGTCTTGGGCCTGCCAATCTCATTCTGAAAAGCCACAATCTTAAAAATTTTATGGAGTAGTTTTTGTGCACATATTGTTCTTGCTTTTTGGTGCCATCGAGTTAACTATAACTCATAACGAAGTTATGTGTACAATAACTTCGAATTTTACCCTATCCTGAGCCTTTCTCACTGTATCTGACACACTGACCACATTACTACAATTACTATGCCAATCCATTTCATTCAAGGTCTTTCTCTTCTGTTTTGACCCTCTACCCTTCTAAGCATGATGTCTTTCTCCAAGGATTGGTCCCTCCTGCAAACATGCCCAAAGCATGTGAAACAGAGCTTCAAAGTCATGTCTCCAAGGCGTAACCTGCTTTCATCCTCTGCAGGACAAACCTATTTGTTCTCCAGGAAGTCCATAGTATATTCAATACTCTTCGCTAGTACCACTACTGAAACTCATCGATTCCTCTTTTGTCATTATTCATTGTCCAGTTCTCAGATGCACAGCCTACTCCTGAGATGACCGTAGCCTGGATTAGGCACGTCTTATTCTTTAGACTGAAATTGCTGTTCTTTAGGATCTTAGAGATGTCCTTGACAGGATATTTTCTCAATGTAACTTGTCTTTTGATGTCCTTGTTGCTGGCACACACATGAGATTGGGGTAAATCAGAATTGACTCAATATTAACTGACAATGAGGGGGGAAATGGAGAAGATCTTTAATTTTTGTTGCTGTTTATGTATATGACTTTTGTATCTTTGAGGTCTGCAGTTTGGAGAAGACTACATATAATTTTTGTATCAAAAGAAACAAAACAGACCAAAAAATGAGAAACAAGAGGTATATACTACAATTGAAGGCACCTGGACACTTTTTCATTTTCCCTGGTTTAAACTCAATGTTTTAAGTATTTGTCTGCTAAGAAAAAAACCCTTGGCAGTAGCAATAAGACAAGAGAAGGAAATAAGAGGAATCCAAACCGGAAAAGAGGAGGTAAAATTATCTCTCTATGCAGATGACATGATGGTATACTTAGAAAACCCTAAAGACTCAGCAAGAAAACTATTGGACATGGTTGACCAATTCAACAAAGTAGCAGGATACAAGATCAACATACAAAAAAATCAGTTGGATTTCTCCACAGTGACAAAGAGAATGCAGAGATGGAGCTAAAAAAAACAATACCCTTCACAATAGCTAATCACAAGATTAAATACTTGGGAGTAAATCTAACCAGAAGCACAAAGGACTTATTCAAAGAAAACTACAAAACAATACTACAAGAAACAAAAAAGAGATCTGGAGAAGTGGAAGAATGTCCCTTGCTCATGTTTAGGAAGACTCAATATTGTGAAAATTGCAATACTACCAAAGGCAATTTATACGTTCAATGTCATCCCAATACAAATACCAATCCCATTCTTCAAAGAGATGGAAAAGGCAATCTCTAGTTTCATTTGGAATGGAAAGAAGCCCCAAATAAGCAAAGCACTCCTTAAAAATAGAAAAATGTGACTGAGGAAGATGGCAGAGGTGGAGAGCACAGTGTGAAGAGCCAGAGGGATAGCAGCCTGCGTAGAAAGGATACCAGAGAGTAGTTTATGCTCCCCAGAGACTGACCATCACAGCGTGACGCGAACAGTAGGATTTTGAATCAGAACTTTTGCTAATACATTATTTTAGAAGCTTTAAAAAGCGGAGCCCTGCCTGCCTGCCCTGCAGAGGTCCCGCAGTGGTCCCACCGCTGACCCAGCAAAAGCTGTAATCCACGAGCTGAGCTGAGTTGTATTGAGACTCACCGGAAAGGAAAAAGGTTAGTGGGGAAATCGGCTGAATTCTCTTGAGCCCACTAAAACCTGGAGGGTCTGAGGTGCGGC
>NW_006399794.1:19056246-19070646 GCF_000299155.1 Elephantulus edwardii
AGCAATCCCATTACTGGGAATATACCCCAGAGAGACCATGTCTGCCATCCAAGCAGATATATGCACACCCATGTTTATTGCAGCTTTGTTTACAATAGCAAAGAGTTGGAAGCAACCTAAGGGCCCATCAACAAACAAATGGATAGAGAAGCATTCACACAATGGAATACTACACCACATTGAAAAACAAGGAACTCATGCAATATTATTAAGATGGGTGACCCTGGAGGACATTATGCTTAGTGAAATATCTCAGTCAGAAAGGGACAAATACTGCATGGTGCCACTGTTGTAGAATGGGTCTGACATCAGGGTTGGGGTATGACAGAAAAAACTTGATAAATTATGTGTATTTTATTGAAACAGATGAGGAAAAGAACAGATTAGAGGTGATATATGATTGAGTGTTAAGGTTAGCACAGGAATCCAGAATTAAGGTTGCATAGAGCAGTGTACTCGGGGTGGGCGGTGGGGTGGAAGGGATGGAGGAATTGTATACTAATGATGGATTTTTTTTTCGGAGAGGGGAGCGAACTGGTGGGGAGGGGTGGGCAGGGAGAAAAGTGTGGCAACGAATGAATGAAAATCCAAAACTTCTGTAAATGTCTATTAAAATTAATTAAAAAAAAGAAAAATACCCATGATTTGAATCCATCACTCCACAGGAGAAATATAAATTTATAGACTTGTAAACTATTGGCAGTTCTACTCTTCTGTACAAGGTCTCTCTGAGTTGAAATTGACTCTGTGACAGTAGGGATTGAATTGTTTTAAATATGAGTACTTTAAAATTGTATGAGTATTCCTTTTTCTCCATAGTGAAAAAGTTTACACATAGTCTATAAATTGCAATTTCTTCTTGTAAGTTTACACTCAGTTGATAAATTACAATATTTTTCCCTTCCCATGGAAACATCTTAGTGACATTTCCAGGAATATGATGTGCACGGACTTCAAAGGTATCAGAAAAAGATTTTTACCAGATGATCAAACACAGTGCACACTGAAGCTAAACAGTTCGACTTTGTCAACTTGTGGCATGTGGTTTAATAGTGCCTCGTAATATGCTTGAGATATATTAGCCATGTCATAAATGTCTATTTTCTCTCTGATTTTCATCTACCACACTCAAACTTCTTAACATGTGACCTATCATATGTTGTTGTTATGTGCTATCAAGTCGTCTGTGACTCATGGTGACCTTATGTACAACAGCCATAAATCATGCTCTATCCTGTGCCAATCTTACTGTCTCTCACATACCTATCCCCATTACCCCAATCACTGAATCAATCCGTCTCATCGAGGGTCTTCCTCTCTTTCTCTGTCTCTCCAACTTCCCAAGCATGACATCCCTCTCCAAGGACTGGTCCCATATGTCCAAAATATGTCAGGCAAAGCTTAAGAATCTGCCTCCAAGGAGCAGTTTGGTTTCACTCTCTCTAGGACGAACTTGTTTGTTTTCCTAGCAGTCCATTGTGTGTTCAATACTCTTCTCCATAACCCCAGCTCAAATACGTCGATTCTCCTACTGTCATCCCTAGTCATTGTGCAGCTCTGTGATGCATAGAATGTAATTATAAAGACTATGACCTGAATCAAGCACACCTTGCTCTCCAGACTGATACCATATGCTCTTCAGTATTTTGGAGAAGTCTATAGACTGTTGTACTACTTATTCTTTATATAATTCTTGATGCACTCATATTTCACCTTCTTTTATGTTCCATTTTCTAAGAAGTGCTGAATAACAAGAAATAAATTGCTTTTCTGCTTTCCAGTAGATTTCTAAGAGCTATTACCATTGGTTCATCATATGTTATTTCCTGAAATAGTTCAAACAATTATTTTTGATTGAATGACTTTAGGAATTCCTTCCACCTTATTTTTGTTTCTTATTGTATCATTCAATATTTTGAGCATAGCATCTTTCAGTATTACAACTTGAAACCTGAGTTTATTCTTTGATCCTTTCAGCTTTTGATATGCCAAGCATCTTCTTACGTATCGATTTTCTACCTCCAGCTTTTTGCATATTTCATTACAACATTTTACTATATATTTTCAAGGAGTCCTTTGGAATCTTCTCTTAATACCTTTTATTACATCATTTCTTCCCTTTATTTTGGCCTCTCTATGTTTTGATGAAATTTTCAGAGTCTCTACTAGCATTTCTTAAGCTGAAGAAACTGAAAAACAAATTTAAGGCTCAAGTTGCAAAACAGAAACATACTATGGGAAGGAAGAATGTTGAATGATCCAGGATGCATCAAAAGAAGATGGAAGTAGTACATGAAGTAACTGCACTAAAAAGAACTGGCAAGGACAGATCAAATTTATGAAATAGTATATGACCAAGAGGTAATTGTGATGAAGGAGGACGTTCAAACTGCTCTGAAAAAATGGTGTCACTCTGGAGACTAAGGTGCATCTGATACAGGCCATGGTCTTTGCAATCACTTGTTATGCATCAGAGTGTTGGACAGTGACTAAGGAGCATAGAAGGAGAATTGATGCCTTTGAGCTATGGTGCTGGAGAAGATATTGAGAGTACAATGGACTGCTAGGAAAATAAACAGATTCATCCTGGAAAGGGTTAAACTGGGTGGCTCCTTGGAGGCAAGGATTCTAAGGCTCTGTCTAACATACTGTGGACATGTTGTAAGGAGAGACCGGTCCTTGGAAAAGGACATCATGCTTGGGAGGGTGGAGGGAAAGTGCAGGACAGGAAGGCCCTCTATGAGGTGAATTGATTCAGTGACTAGAGTAATTGGGATGGATGTGTCAGAGACAGTGCGATTGGCACAAGATAGAGCAGAGTTTAGGGCTGTTTTATGTAGGGTTGCTATGAGTCTCAAGTGACTCGACGGCACATAACAACAACAACAATAACAAAGGCATTGGCAAAAATAAGGGCTCAGGAATTGATAGGACATTAATTGAGTTGTTTCAGGAAACAAATACAACCCTTCACCTGCTCACTAATCTATGCCAAGAGTTTTGGAAGGCAGCTACTTGGTTAACTGACTTGAAGATATCCATAACAAAAAGATGATGTAACAGTGTATGTAAATTACAGAAGGATATAATTAATATCACATGCAAGTAAAATCTTGATGATGATTATTAAAATATTATTAGAACAGTACATGCAGAGGAAAATGTCAGAAAGCAAAATGTGTACATAAAAGAGTATGACACAAGGCATATTATTGCTGTTGTAAGATGGATCTTGACTGAAATCAGAAAATATGTGGATCAATATCAATGGCACTATCCATGGCAACAGAAATCTAAAAATCAAAGGATATGTTCCACTGGAAAAATCTGCTGTCAAAGACTACTACAAGTACTAAAGGGTTAAAAAGACTAAATTGCACCTGATACAAACCACGGTTTCTCCAGTTGCTTCCTATGCATCTGAAAGTTGGACAATTAACTAGTAAGACAGATGAATAAATGATACCTTTGAATAATGATTTTGGAAGATAGTACCAAATAGCCCAAGAACTACAAAAAACCACCCCCAAACACACAAAAAATACCAAACCAAAAAAAAAAAAAAAAGCAAAAAAAAACCCAACCAAACAAAAAAAACCTCAACCCACCTAAATCTGTTTTGGAAGAAGCTCAACAGTGCTACTTAGAAGCAAGGATGATGAAAATTTATAACCCTATAAAAATGTCATAATTTATGTGTGTTTTCAGGAAGATCAAGTCTTTGAAAAAAGATGTTAGACTGAGAAAATTGAAGACCAGAGAAAGAAAAAAAGATTTTCAACAAGAAGGATTGACAGTGATTTTGACAATGGTTTTGAACATATCAGAGACTTATGAGAATAACACAGGATAGGACAATTTTTAGAACTGTTGTTCATAAGAGTCCTATGAATATTATTCAACTCCAAGACATGAACACACATTACTAGAAACATTTTCCCCCCTAGAGATATTTGAACCTCTCAATGGGCCATAAATCATGAAATTAATCAGGAGTATCTTCCACCAGTAACACAGAAATTAATTTCTTAATAGGTAAAAAAAGGGTTAAAATAAATCACTGTGATCCAATAAGGGACATTTTTTTTCCTTTGGCCTAAAAAAGAAGATGTCACTTAAGGACACAGGGATCTATAGAAAAAATATGAGAATCAGTGATTTTAAAAGAGGACTAAAGTTTTGTTGGTGGCCTAGTGGATAAGGAGTTGTGCTTCCCACCTAAAAGCAGGTAGGTTAGGTTCTCTAGCTGCTCAGTGGAGGAAAGATGGGAAATCTCCCATGCAATTATGGTTTTGTTGTTGTTGTTGAAGATGATTGCCATCGAGTTGAGCATGACTCACAGCAACCCAGTGAATAAAAGGCCTGAAGCTTTTTGATAACTATCATAGTCTCTCCAAGTTCATAGAATTTCCAGAGGCATGTGGTTTAGGAAGTGGATGCCACTTCTGCTTCGAAGTTTGAATCAATATGGGAGCTCCACCGAATACTACCCATGATGGGTAGGTAGCCATTATGGTGTTTGGCACACCTATGGCACAGTTGTTCCATTATGGCATTTTGTGATTCAAATGGCACAAAATCCAATGTCACAGCAAACCCAGGTTACCTCAGCACAGCAAATTGACCAGAGTGTTGTATGACTTAGAAGAATGTTCCTCCAAAATATAGTTACAAGTGATTAAAATATAATCCCTCAGGTCCAACTTTTAAATGTAAGGGCATTCCAGGAGGTATTGTTGACTCTAAACAAGAAGATGAAATAAAAACAACCAAATAATCCACACAGATCCTCAACCAAAAACAAGAACACCATCTTACAGAGTCCAGCCACTTCATCCTACTCCAAATTGGAGAAAAAAGCTTGGGCATTTTATGTTCCTGTTAAAGGCCATCTAGTACAAACCTTATAAACAAAAGAACTCTTGTCCATCCTCTAAGTTCATAGAGTTTCCACAGGCATGTTTAGGAAGTGGATGCCACTCTTGCGTTCAAACCTGTCTTAATCAGTGAGCTCTATCAAACATTGTCAACCATGTGTAACCATTATAGCATTATGGCAATCTATTTGGTATGATAACAATCCAAAGTTATCTCAATACAGAGAAAGGACAGACAGTGCTGTACCACTTAAGAAAATATTCATTTCAAAGACAATTAAAACCAGAATTTTCAAAGACCCCAGGCCTACACCCTGTGCTCTCATTGGCTCCGTTAAAAGGTTTCCGGCCAACCAAACATGCCAGAGCCAGTCCCCAGGCAACATGGAGAATAAAAATCTTGCAACTTGAGGCTTAAATTTGTTCTTCAGTTTTGTCAATTAAAGAAATGTTGAGTGAGTTGAGTGATCTCCATTTCGTTGCACATTTCATTATAATACTTTGTCTTCCCAAGCTGTTCTTTGAAATCTTCTGCTCATTTCCTTCACTTTCTGATTTCTTCCCTTTGCTTTGGCATCTCAGCACTCTAGAGCAATATTTTGAGCCTCTTCCAATATCTACCTTGTCTTTTCTTCTTCCTCTCTCTTTGAAATAGCCTTTTGCATTCTTCAGGAATAATATTCTTTTTTTTTTTTAGGAATAATATTCTTGATATCCTCTTATACCTAACCCAGCCTCCACTCATTAGTGCTCAAGGCCTCAAACCTGTGCTTTATATGCCTTTTTTTAAAATTCAGGTGGGGTCATCAGTAGCTGCTGCATTATGAATAGTGGCTGCGTAGTCAGCAGCCATAGATCTCTTCCAGTCAATTAACTAGACTTCATAGGACCCCTTAAACTCAAGTGGAAGGGACAGATAAAGCAGTTCTAGTGAGGTGGAGGAGCCAGGTCTAGAAGAGAAAAATCAAGACTTCTTGGTTTCCCATTCAGGCTCTTTGGGGGGTTTCTCTAGACCATGAAAGAATTTATAGTATAGATAAAGAGGTACAAGAACTTAAAAAAATCATCACAAGACAGAGTGGGTATAGCAATTATAGTGCTAGAAATATCAGAAAAGCATGAAAATGCAATCTAGAATATTAAGACTAAAATGACAGAAGTGTTCATCATGCTGATAACACAAAAAAGTAGAATTGAAGAGATGGAACAGAGAGAGCCAGTGATTTGGAAGACAAGAGCCTCCTGGAAAACATATTTAAAGAAACATGAGACATAAAGAAAAGGGAAAAAAAAACATTAGATTCTTGTGGCATGACATCAAACGGAATAACATATGTATGACTTAAATTCCATAACAGGGAAGTGAGTGGAAAATCACTGAGAAAATTGTTGAAGAAGTACTAAAAGAAAAAGTCCAGATATTTTGAAGAATGGGGAAATCCACATTCAAGAGGCACAGTGAACATGATATAGACTAGACCCAAAAAGAAAAACATCAAGACATATCATAATCAAATTCTCCAAATTAAAAAATAAGGATAAAATTCTAAAAGCAGCATGAGAAAAACAGAATTACCTAAAGGTGGGAAACAATTAAATTAAGTTCTAATTTCTCAGCAGAAAACATATGAACAAAAGATAATGGGATGAACAAAAGATAATGGGATACAGAGAGTTGAAAGAAAACAATTGCCAGCCAAGGACCTATACCCAGCAAAGCTCTCTATCAAATTTGAAGGGGAATTCAGATCTTTTGCAGAAAAGAAGGAACTTAAGGAATTTGTGAAAACATGACCAAAACAACAAGAAATTTTAGGTGAAGTCCTTCACACAGAGACACCAAAGGAAAGTGCATGAACCATAGTAACCAGAAAAAAAACCCAAAAAATATGGCAAAATGGTAAAAACAAACCCTAGTCTGACAATAATCACACTTAATGTGAATAGACTAAATTCACCAATTAAGAGAAAAAGAGTAGCAGAATGGAAAAATAAAACAAAACCAACAACCCAAAAACCAAAAAAACAAACCACCATCACCAGCAACAAAAAACCCAACAAACCTATCAATATGTTAAATTCAGGTGGGATAGACTGAAGGTGAAATTATTGTGCTTGCGGATTTCATTTCATTTCCTTTAGCTTTAGTTTGAACTTGCATATGAGTAGCTGATTGTCTGTTTCACAGCCAGCACCTGGCCTGGGTTTCACAGCTGATACTGAGCTTCTCCAGTGGTTCTTTCCACAGATGTAATCAATCTGATTCATGTGCAGACCATCAGGTGAGGTCCATGTGTATAGCCACTGTTTATGTTTCTTATAAAAGTATTTGTGATGAATAGAGTTGATGCTCAAGTTTTCTGAATACTGATACTTCTTCTCTGTTGCCAAGTTTGTGATTCCAGTCACCTATTATCTTGGCTTGGTGTTTGAACTATTTCTGATTGCAAGAGTTGGTAGAAATTTGGGGAGCTCTGGTGGCCTAGTGGCAAGGAACTGCAACTACAATCCCAGAGGCGCATGGTTCGAACCCACCAGATGCTCTGCCGGGGAAGGAAGGACAATCTCCTCCTGTACCAGTCAGATCTGATTTGACAGTACACGCGCGCGCGTGCACACACACACACACACACACACACACACAAAGAGTTGGTAGAAATCACCTATGTCCTCTTCTTTGGCTCCAGATTTTGGTGCATATATTTGAATGATATGAGTATTAACAGGTGTTTCTTGTATGTGTGTGTTCCTGTTCCTCACAGCATTGTATTTCAACTAGTGTTCATTATATGTGTATATTTCTTTTGCTCACAGCACTCTATTTCAAGGTTGATTTAGAAATGGTATTTTTAATTATGAATGCAACCTTGTTTTTCCTCACCTTCTCATTTCTGGAATAATAGATCATATGATTGTTTAATTAAAAGTGTTCCAAGCCAAATCATCGCATTTTGCCAATGCCTTGTATTTATGTATTCCATTTCTCTTTTAATACTATTTAATTTCCTAAGTTCATTGTTCTCACATTCCACATTCCATTCACTAGTGTCTGCTTGCAAACATTCCTCCCCCTTTGTGTTTGCCAACTGAGGCTCATCCTCAGATGCCATATCTGCTTGTCAAATATATGCTCTGTTGTGCATAGAATTTTCAAGGACCAATTATTTCAGAAGTGGATGGCCAGTCTTTCTCCCTAGGCAGTCCTAATAGGGAAAAGAATAGAAATAATACTGATGAAATGAAGTAAAAAGTCTCATAGTTCTACAACTTGAAATATCAATACAAATTCATGAACTAATTTAAGGAAAAATTCCCATCATCAAGAAAAAGTAATCAGGAAAGTAGCCATTGATCATCTCTGGCTCATATCTATCCTATGAACAACAGATCTGAACCTTGTCCTATTATTCCAAGCCTCCTCCTGATCGCTGCTATGTTTGAAGAAATTGTTAAAGTACTAGAAACAATCCACATTGTTGGAGGTCTTTCTTTGAACTTTCAGCTTTCCCAGTATGATGCTTTTTCCAAGGACTGGTCCCTCCTGAAAACATGCCCGAAGATAAATTATACTGTATAAGACCTAGGAACATCTACAAGCATGTAAGCAATTTCCTTGAAAATCTCTGGTCAATGTGTGTTTGTGTATCCAGATAAATATCTGTATCTGTAGTGTATGTGTGTATGTGTGAATTTTTGTTTATACATATATATGTAAGTATACATTTTATATGTATATGTGTATGTGCTCTGGAAGTCTAATGGTAAGGAGTTATGATGCCAGCCCAAAGACACATAATTCAATTACACCAGCTTCTTTACAGGAGAAAGATGGGCAATTATAGCCTGTAAAAACCCAATGGGGGGTAAGCTATCAAACGGTTGTGACTTGGTGGCAATGAGTGTAACGACAAAATCTATCTTATTTAGATTATCACAATCCAATTAAAACTTACCTATAGTTTATTTTTTAATTTTCTTTAATATTTTTAACATTTTAGCTTTAATTTAATATTGGTTTGCTTACAAAGTTAGTATACATTGTGTTTCACACTGTTCTTCATTCACATATTTTACTTGTTATTCTTCTGTTTTTACAATAATAGTATTACACAGTATTTGTCCTTATAAGACTGAATTATTTCACTGAACATAATGTTCTCTAGTCCCTCCCAAGTTATGTAATATTTACTGAAATCGTTGCTCCTGAGTGCTGCATAGTATTCCATTTTGTGAATGTCCCACAATTCCACAATTCATTCAATTGTGGTTGGACATTTGAGCTGTTCCAGTTTTCTTGCAGTGGTGAATAACACTGCAATGAAAATTGTGAAAATTGGTGTAAAAGTCTCCAATTGTGTCTCAGTCTTAATTTCTTTGGGCTATATTCCTAGTAATTAATCATCATTAAAATATGCCTACTATTATCCTGTCTTTCCAGATCCCCACTGGATATTTTCCACTTCTTTTACTCACCTTTTCCTCCACCCACCAAATTGTTTGACTCTATGATTTCCCCTCTTCTCATCCTTATCCTGATGCCCAAACTTTCCCCACCTTGGATTCTCATACTCATTTTCCTAGTTAACTTTCTATATCTACAACATGAGTCTTAGAAAATATGTGTCCTTATGAGACTGAGTTAGTTAATTCAATTTAATACCCTCCAGTCACTCCAAAGCTATTTAATAATTTTTGAAACCATTACTCTTGATTGTTGCATTGTATTCCATCATGTGAATGTACCACAATTTCTCTATCCATTCAATTGTAATTTATATTTTTATTTTGTTACCTTGACACATACTTACATACATAAAAACACAATCTATCTCTCTCTCCCCGTCCCCCTCCCTCCCCCTCCCCCCTCTCTCTCATATTGCACCTAATCAAAATTGTATCGGCACTGATATTATTTATGATGTGTGTTGTTTAGTCAGAACCAACTTACAGCTGACTCTCCAGCAGGTTTTCAGAGATTCTTGATTCTAACCATGTGCCTTCTTACCACTAAATCACAAGAAATCCCTAGGACAATACTATGTATAGTAACACTATATACAGTAGTCGTTATAATATGTGGTTGAGTCACTTGAAATTCATAGTGACACTATGTACAATAGCCCTGAACCCTGCTCTATCCTGAGTCAACCTTACTGTCTTCGACACACCTACCCTCATCGCTCCAGTCACTGAGTCAATCCATCTCACTTAAGGTCTTCCCCTCCTGCACTGTCCCTCCACCTTCCCCAGCATAATGTCCTCATTGCAACATGTCCAAAGTATGTCAGATGAAGCTTCAGAATCCTTACCTCCAAAAAGCAGCCTGGTTTCACCCTCTCCAGGACAAACCTGTTTGTTTTCTTGGTAGTTCTTGGTATATCCAATACTTTTTTCCAGCACAACAGCTCAAAGGCATCAATTCTCTTGCTATCATCTCTAGTCATTGTCCAGCTTTCTGATGCATAGCACATAATTGCTGAGGCCATGGCCAGTATCAGGAACACATCAGTCTTCAGACTGACATCATTGCTTTTCAGTATTATGTGGTATCTTTTAAAAAAGATGAATGCTAAAGACTTTTGAATGGAGGCCACTATACTAATACAGTGATAATTACCTAAAATATGTTTGGATAATAGTTTTTCATGTTTTGGATCATATTTCAAATTCTAATTTCTACTGTTTGTCTTTCAAGGAAGCTTACAGGTTCGTTATCAGTTAAGCAAGGAAGAAAGCCATGTCTTCACCGTCAATGTAGAAAATTTTGCCAACAGAAGGATACACCACTTGAAGATTACTCGAGATGGGAGAGAGCTCACTATTCAGGTACATTACTTCCCTCTGCCCATGCAGCCAAGTATACTCTGGTACATCTACCCTTATTACCCCCCAAATTATTGTGTCCATCTCATCCAGGGCCTTCCTCTCCTGCACTGTCCCTTGACCCTTCCAAGCATGACATTGTTCTCCAAATATTGGTCCCTCCAGTTTACATCCCCAAAGTAGGTAAGACGGAGTCTCAAGTTCTTTGCCGCCAAGGAGCAGGTCAGCTTCACCATCTCCAGACAGACTTAGTTTTCTTGGCAGTCCTTGGTATATTCAATTCTCTTCTCCAGCAAAACACCACAAAGGTATCAATTTTTCTTCTCATCCCTGGTCATTATCCAACTCTCTGATGCATAGTAAATAATTACAACGACCATATGCTGGATCAGATATATCTTAGTCTCTAGACTGTTCTTCACCACTCTGGAGACACTCCTGACAGCAGATTTTATTAATGCAATTTGCCTTTTGATTTCCTGACTGCTGATATCAAAAGCATTGATTCTGGAACCAAGTAAACCGAAATTGTTAAAAATATTGATCTCTTCTTCCTCTATTATGATGCTGGCAATTGACCAACTATGAGAATCTTCATTTTCTTAATGTTGAACTTCAGTACATACTGTAAACTACAGTCATTGACCCTCTGCAGCAAATGCTTCAGGCCCTCATCAGTTTCAGGAAATAATATATTGTTATCTGCACATCCTTTCCCTTCCCTTCCTTTCTCTTCCCTTCCAAGGTTGTTGATGAGTCTTCCTCCAATCCTGATGTCATATTTGTCCTCATAAAGTTGAGGCTTTTAAATGATCTGTTCTGCAAACAGATTGAAAAGTTATAGAGACAGGACACATCCTTGACACACTCTTTTTTCTGATTTTGAACCATGCAGTGTTTCCTTGCTCTGTTATGCTGGACCAGTGTCTCCTGGTCCAAGTAGAGGTTTCATATATACAGTTGTTCAGGGATTCAAATTATTCTTAAGGTTGGCAACAATTTGTTATGATCCATCTAGTCAAATGACTTTGTATAGTCAATGAAACACAAATAAATATTCCTCTGGTACTCTTTGCCTTCAGCCGAGAGCTATGTGACATTGACAATGATGTACCTAGCCTATGATAGAAATTTTGTCACCTAAAGTGCCTGATATTATAGCTGATGTTAAATGGATCTTAGATGAAATCAGGGAATACCAGAAGAATTTCTATCTGTGTTTCATTGATTATGCAAAGGCATTTGACTGTGTGGATCATAACAAACTGTGGCTGACTCTGAGAAGAATGGGAATCCCAGAGCACTTGATCGTTCTAATGTGAAACCTATACTTGGACCAAGAGGCAGTCATTAGAACAGAGAAAGGAAACACCACATGGTTCAAAATTGGGAAGGGCGTACAACAGGGATGTGTCCTGTCTCCATACCTTTTCAACCTGTATGCAGAACAGATTATCTGGGAGGCTGGGCTCTGTGAGGAGAAGTGTGGCATCAGGATTGGTGGATCTAACAATCTGCGTTATGCAGATGAAACAACCCTGCTTGCTGAAACTGAGGAGGACCTCATGCACTTGCTGCAGAGGGTCACTATGAGTCACAAGGGACATGACGGCACATAACGTAACAGAAACAAAGTGCCTGAAAAAATGACAATAATTCACCATTTAACATTGTTGTTTTTGTTACATGCATTGAGTTGTTGTACATAGTTACCCTATATACAACAGCCCTAAACCCTGCTCTATCTTGTACCAATCACACTGCTTCCAACACACTCATCCCTATTACCTCAGTCACTGAATCAATCTACCTCATAGAGGGCCTTCCCCTCCTGTGCTGACCCTCCACCCTACCAAGCATGATGTTCCTCTCCAAGGACCGGTCCCTCCAACATGTCCAAAGTATGTTAGACAAAGTCTCAGAATCCTTGCCTCCAAGGAGCTGCCCGGTTTAACCCTCTTAAGGAGGAAGTAGATATAATGAAGTCTGACACATTTATAATTTCCATATTTGTTTCAATTATTATGTAGCATATAACGTAAGTGTAATTATTTAAAAAATATTTATTTATGTTATCACAACATTTTTGTTTGTTTTTGTCCTATGCATTCACTTATTGTTTTAATAACCCCTCAGTTTGAGTATTAGCACCATGTTGCCTTCCCTTCCACTTCAGAACACCAACCAACACTTTATCCAAACCATACATAATACAATAAACTCAGGCTTTCTTTGAGTCGTTCTACCTTTCTCTCAAAGGTTTTAAAATACTTATTTTGCTAGACAAACTTTTTAACGTCAATCACCTCCTTCCATCATTCTTTAGTCATCTGGTTTGTGTTTTAAGAAACAGTCGTATTTCTTCTAAGAAGAACAATGATCATTTAATTCACCAACAATCTCTTGCAAATTGAGAATTTGAACAGGAGAAAAAGTGCTAATTTTACAAGTTGCTAAATTATCTACAGAGAATGTTCAAATGAATAAGGATGATACTGTATTATGAGTGGGCAATGTGACAACTCAGCATGCATTTGTGATCCTATAACTCCTTACTGAGGGACGAAATCAAGGAGTTCAAGAGCTGAAGAGAAAATTCCAAAGAACAGCACAGGAACAAAAAGCAAAGCATTGTAATAAAATGGGCAAAGAACTGGAGTCAGAAAATCAAAAGGGCTATACTTGCTTGGCATTTCTTAAGTTGAAAGAACTAAAGAACAAATTCAAGTGTCAAGTTGCTTAAGGATGCTATGGGCAGAATATTGAATGATCCAGGAAATATCAACAACATATGGTCAAAAGCAATGGTGATGAAGAAGGAAGTTCAGGCTGCTCTGAAGGACTTGGAAAGAAAAAGAAAGCCCCAGGAATTGATGAATACCAACTGACATATTTTAACAGACTGGTACTGCCCTGGGTGTGCTCACCAGGTTGTGCAAATGAGTGATGGGAGGATATCCAGAATATCTTCCATAAAGAATGTAAAAAGTCATTACAAAGACAGAGGAGGAAGAAAAGACCTAGAGGGATATCAGTAGAGACTAAATACTGCACAAGGACACCAAGAAGGAAAAAAATAAGGCGGGGGCTGGAGGGCGGGGGAAATCAAAGAGCTAAGGAGTTAAACAGGGAAGTACAAAAAGCAGCGTGGGAAGACAAAAACACATGCCATAATGAAATATGCAAAGAGTTGATGCTGGAAAACCAAAAGGCACAAATTTGCTTGGCATTTCTTTCTTTTTTTTAAATTTTATTTTATTAAGTTTAATGAACATTTACAGAGACTTTGGATTTCCATTCATTCATTGTTGCACTGTTTTCTCTGCCCCCACACAGTTTGTTCCTCTTTTTTTCCCCCTTGAAAGTCTGTTTTAATTGTGCCATTGCCACAGTGCTTGTCAAAACCATTGCTGATTAATCTCCTTTTTCAGTGTGTCCTTTGCCATTCCCTATTACTCTTCCGTGAGAGAGATTTCACCCTGATTCATAAGGAAAAGGGGACGGCATATTCTATTGGCTACTTCCTGCTGAAGAGGAACGCTGTAGGTTTCAGGGTGAAGATCTTCTTTCCCTACTCTAAAGGGCCCCTTTGGAAATAGGAAACACGTAGACTATTGTGGAGATTGATTTTGGAATTTAGATGCACTGTTATCAATTGTGCTTAGCCATACATGTTCATATCCTTGAAGATGTATCATGG
>NW_006399794.1:19071319-19075377 GCF_000299155.1 Elephantulus edwardii
CACTGTCTACTGAAGTGGCCCAGCTTTCCACAGTGGAAGCAATTCTGACCTCCTTTATTACCTTTGGGTGGCATTGTTTATGAGTAAGACTTCCTTTTCCCAGCACAGGCCCTAAACTGACAGCAACAGCTGCCCCAACAATTTTGGCCATTCTCTGGTCTTTTCTCTTCCCTCTACATTGCAGTTGTTAAAAGAGGGAAGAATTTAAACAAATATGTAACAAATAATTTTGAACAATATAATCTTTTACGTTTAAGGCTAGAAATATTAACAATGTGATCATTTAATCTTGTAAATTTAAGGCTATAAATATTAAGAATGTGATCATTTCCAATCCAGAGATACGTGTTCCAATTCAGTTCCTATTTTCCATAATGGTTTTGGTAAGAAGAATATTGTAAATGTGGATACAGTTCCACTATTCCTCCTCCATGCCATGATACAGTGTTATTAGCATGAGCAGTTATAAATCCATTGCCATTATTACTCTTAAATTTGTTTTAATTTAAATTTATTATTAATTTCAGTAAAAATTTACAGAGACTTTGGATTTCCATTCGTTCATTGTTGCACATTTCTCCCCTCCAGACCCCCTCCCCCCCAACACTACCCTCTTGGAAAAGTAAAAGACAAATTCTTTCATTGTTTTACAAGCCTCCCCTAAGTCCACTCCACCTTGTAGCCTTCGCTCTAGACTCCTGTCATGACAAAAATACCTAATCACACATCCCTTTTAAATAGTTTTCTCTCTCATCTGTTTCAGTGCAGTATTCCTTATTGAATCCATTGTTCTCAGTCTCTCCCCAACCCTAAGGTCTGTCCTGTTTTACAACAGTGGCACCATGCAGTATTTGTCCTTTTGTGACTGGGATACCTCACTCAGCATAATGTCCTCCAGAGTCACCCATTTTGAATCATATTGCATGAATTCCTTTTTTTTTCAATGCAGCATAGTATTCCATTGTGTGAATATGCCACAGCTTCTCTATCGATTCATTTGGTGATGGACACTTAGGTTGTTTTCAAATCCTTGCTCTTGTGAACAAAGCCACAATAAACATGGGTGCGCATATATTTGCTTGGATGTCAGTTATGGTATCTTTGGGGTATATTCCCAGTAGTGGAATTGCTTGGCCAAATGTTATCTCTATTTGCAACTTTTTGAGAAAGCGCCATACCACCCTCCACCGTGGTTGCACCATTGTACACTCCCACTAACAGTGAATAAGGCTTCCAGTTTCTCCACAACCTCACCAGCATTTGTTGCTTGCTGTTCTGTTAAATTTTGCTATTCTGACTGGGGTGAGATTATATCTCATATTTGTTTTGATTTGCATCTCTCTTAGAGCCAGGGATTTTGAGCATTTCTTCATGTGCTTGTTAGATGTCTGAATGTCATCTTCAGTGAACTGCCTGTTCATATCCTGTGCCCATTTTTCTATTGGGTTATTTACTTTTATCTTGTTGTGGTGCTCAAGTATTTTATAAATTCTGGTTATAAGTCCCTTGTCTGATATTTTATTACCAAATACATTTTCCCAGTCAGTAGCTTCCCTTTTTACCCTGTTGGAGAAGTTTTTGGATGTGCATAGGGATTTGATTCTTCAAAGACTCCATTCATATACTTTCTCTTCTCCACGTTGTAGGTTTTTCAGGATACTTGGAAGACGGTTTATGTTGTGGATTAGGGCTTTTAGCATTCTTCCTAGCTTTTCTGTAATGAAGTTTTTAGTCCTTGGTTTTAGTCCGAGGTCCATGATCCACCTTCAGTTGGTTTTTGTGTATGGAATGAGGCGTGGGTCTTGCTTGAGTCTTTTGCAGATACTTTTCCAATTTTGCCAACACCATTTGTTTAAAAGGCTGTCGCTTTCCCACTTAACTGATTTCATCTCCTTGTCAAAAATCAGTTGACCATAGAAAGATGGGCTGATCTCCAGATTCTCAATTCTATTCCATTGATCTATGTGTCTGTCATTGTACCTGTATCATGCTGTCTTTACCACCACAGCAGTGTAGTAGGATTTGAAATCAGGGAGAGAGATTCCTCCTACCTTTCTTCTATTTTTTATGGAGTGCTTTGCTTATTCAGGGCTTCTTTCCATTCCAAATGAAATTGGAGATTGCCTTTTTCATTTCGTTGAAGAATGGAATTGGTATTTGTATTGGGATTGCATTAAACGTGTAAATTGCTTTTGGTAGTATTGCCATTTTCACAATATTGGGTCTTCCTATCCATGACCA
The DNA here is from genome assembly GCF_000299155.1 of Elephantulus edwardii. Classification (NCBI taxonomy): domain Eukaryota; kingdom Metazoa; phylum Chordata; class Mammalia; order Macroscelidea; family Macroscelididae; genus Elephantulus; species Elephantulus edwardii. Next base: position 19,073,561 of record NW_006399794.1, read on the forward strand.
AGGGCTATTCTTCCATTTCTCAAGACCTCTTTTTGTTTCTTGTAGCAATGTTTTGTCATTTTCTTTGAAAAGGTCCTTTGTACTTCTGGTTAAATTTATTCCCAAGTATTTCATCTTGTGATTAGCTATTGTGAAGGGTATGGTTTTTCTTAGTTCCAGCTCTGTATTCTCTTTGTAATTGTAAAGAAATCCAACTGATTTTTGGATGTTGATCTTGTATCCTGCTACTTTGCTGCATTGGTCACCTACGTCCAGTAGTCTTCTTGCTGAGTCTTTAGGGTTTTCTAAGTATACTATAATGTAATCCACATAGAGAAATCATTTTATCTCCTCTTTTCCAGTTTGGGTAGCTTTTATTCCCTTCTCTTGTCTTATTGCTATCACTAACACTTCCAAAACAATATTGAATAAAAGAGGTGATAGTGGGCATCCTTGCCTAGTTCCTGTTCTTAAAGGGAATGACTTTAAACTCTCTCTATTGAGAACAATATTGGCTCTGGGGTTTTCATAAATACTTTTTACTATGGTGAAGAAATTCCCCTCTAATCCTATTTTGTTGAGTGTTTTAATCAAGAAAGTATGTTGGATTTTGTCAAAGTCCTTTTCTGCATCAATTGATAGGATCATGTGGTTCTTGTTCTTTGCTTTGTTAATGTGATAAATTACATTAATTGTTTTCCTTATGTTGAACCATCCTTACATACCTGTTATGAATCCCACTTGGTCATGGTGAATTATTTATTTGATGTATCGTTGGATTCTATTGGCCAGTATTTTATTCAGAATTTTTGCATCAATGTTCATGAGAGATTTGCCCCATCGTTTTCTACTTTGGTGGTGTCCTTTCCTGGCTTTGGTATCAATGATATTTTTGCTTCATAGAATGAGTCCGGGAGAATTCCATCTTCCTCTATTTTCTGAAATAATTTATGTAGAATTGGTAACAGTTCTTCTCTGAATGTTTGATAAAAGACACTCGTAAAACCATCTGGTCCAGGGCTTTTTTTGGTTGGAAGTTGTTGTATTACCTTTTCAATTTCTTCTTGTGTAATGGCTCTGTGCAGATGTTCAATTTCAGTTTTTGTCAGTTTAGGAAGGGTGTGAATTTTTAAGTATTTGTCCATTTCCTCCAGGTTTTCATGGGTTTGAGTATAGTTTTTCCATAATTATCTAATGTTAGCTCTTTTGTTTTAGTTGCGTCTGTTGTGATGTTGCCTGAATCATCTCTTATTTAGATTATTTTTGTCTTCTTTTCTTTTATGAGTTTTACTAGTGGTTTATCGATTTTATTGACCTTTTCAAAGAACCAACTTTTTGTTTTTTTGATAGTTTCAACTGTTTTTCTGTTTTCTATTTCATTTCTTTCGGCTCTAGCTTTTATAATTTAAGTTTTTTTGGAGGGTGTCGGGTTTTCTTGCTTTTCTTTTTAAATTTGCTGGAGATATTGGGTTAGAGATTCAATAGTCAGCTTGTTCTGTATTTTGATGTGTTTGCTTATTGCTATAAATTGACCTCTGAGTACTGCTTTGGCTGTTTCCCAAAGGTTTTGGCAAGTGGTGTTTCCACTCTCATTTGTTTTAAGAAACTTTTTAATTTCATTTTTTATTTCTTCTAGAGGAAAATTAAACCAAATCCACAGCAGCCAAAATATAACTTCGATCATATACCACCTGAATTTCAGAATCATCTCAGGAACAGGTTTGAGGCCTTGAACACTAATGAGCGAAGACCAGATGAATTGTGGGAGGATGTCAAAGGTATCTTCCAGGAAGAGTGAAAACGGTCATTACAAAGACAGAAGAGGAAGAAAAGACCAA
>NW_006399794.1:19077050-19093928 GCF_000299155.1 Elephantulus edwardii
TTTAGGGCTGTTGTGCATAGGGTCGCTATTAGTCGAAAACGACTCGACGGCACATAACAACAACAACAACGGTACCAAGTCTTGTTCAAGCAAGGTGTTCTTCACCTTCTAAATATATTTTTTCTCCTTTATTATCCTATTATTAATTTCTAATCTTGTAGTATTATGGTCTGAATAGATGGTTTTTATTATTTCTATGTTTTTTTTTAATTTATTTATGCTTGCCTTGTGACCTAGAATGTGATCTATTCTAGAGAATGTTCCTTGCACGTTGAAGAAGAAGGTATACTGTGCTTTTTTGTGGCTCATTAGCCTATAAATATCTATGAGGTCAAGTTGGTTTATTTTGTGGTTTAATTCTTCAGTATCTCTGTTGAGGTTTTTTTCTGGTAGTTCTATCTTTTCTTGAGAGGGGTGTATTGAGGTCTCCAAGCACTACAGTAATGTTGTCTATTTCATTTTTCAGTTTTGTTAATGTTCATTTTATGTATTTTTCTGGTCTTTAATTTGGTGCATAGATATTTATTATTGTTATGTCCTCTGGTTCTATTAACCCTTTCAGTATTATGTAGTGACCTTCCTTGTCCTTTATGATGGTTTTTACATTGATATTTATTTCATCAGAGATTAATATTGCTACTCCTGCTTTTTTCTGGTTGCCAATTGCTTGATATGTTTTCCCCACCCTTTAATTTTTAGCTTGTCTTTATCTTCATTTTTCAGATGTGTCTCTTGTAGACAACATATCTATTGATGGATTTTGGGTCTTTATCCAATCTGCTACTCTCTTTCTCTTCAGTAGTGCATTTAAACCATTCACGTTCAGTGTGACTATTGAAAGGTTAGGTTTTATTGCTATCGTGTTGATTCTTTTTGGTGTTGTTGCTAGTTACTTTAGACCATGGAGCTTTCTGTGGTATATCTGTAAGAAGGACATCTCTGAGTCTCTCCTGCAATGCTGGTCTTGTTTTTACAAACTCCTTTAGGTTCTGCTTTTCTGGGAATATCTTGATCTCTCCTTCATATTTGATGGATAATTTTGCTGGGTACAGTATTCTTGGTTGACAGTTGTGTTCTTTGAATGTTTGATATATGTCCTTCCACTCTCTTTTTTCCTGCATAGTTTCTGCTGAGAAATCGGCACTTACTCTTATCTGTTCTCCCTAATAGGCTACTCTTTGTTTCTCCCTTGCTGCTTTCAGGATTCTCTCCTTATCTTTGGTTCTGGCAAATTTAACTATGATATGCCTTGATGTTTTTCTTTTGGGGTCTAGTCTATATGGTGTTCACTGAGCTTCCTGAATACATATTCTCTCATTCTTCGTTATGTCTGGGAAGTTTTCCTCTAGTAATTCTTCCACAACTTTTTCAGTGCCTTTATTTGCTTCTTCCTTTTCTGGGATACCAATGATGTGCATGTTATTTCTTTTCATGGTGTGTCACATTATTCTCAAGTTTCTTTTTCCTTCTTTTCTGAGTCTGCTTTTTGCTCTAGCAGATCAGTGGTGACAATTCTGTCTTCTATTTCACTGGTTCTGTGTTTCTTCTCTTCAACTCTACTCATGTGTCCCTCCATCATGTTGACAGTCTCTGAAACATTAGAACTTATATTTTGAATAGTGGATTCTTGTTTTTCCAGTGCTGCTAATGCCTTGTTTGTTTTCTCTGCAATGTTCTGCATTGTTGTTTGTTTGTTTGTTTTTTAGCTCCTCCTGGTTTTTGTTTATAGTATTGTGTCATTCATCAACTTTGTCTTTCATCCATTGGATATATTCTGCCACTTCTCTTAAATTCTGTGTCAGAAAATTCCATCAGACTTTCTGGCTTCAAGAAATTCACTGATACTGTGTCACCCTTTGGGGGCGATATCTTGCTTTGCTCTTGTGTATTGTGTGGGATAACTTGCTTTCTTTGAGACGTTGATATGTTCTTGATCTGATGACAATGCTCTAGAGATCAGTTGGGCAGCTACTCCACTTGTGTGTTTCTCTGAACTTCTGACTTCAGAGAAATGTCAGTTCAGAGCCTGTGAGGGCAATCTCTTGTTGGTAAGGCACGTCAAGGTGTTCCCGATTAAAGGCAAGTTGATTGCCCAGATGTGTAGGCACCACTGTAGAGCTAAATGGGGTGAGGCAGGCACATGGTTGGAGTGATCACAAGGGCAGGTCAAACACTTGGGGGACCTTGCTCAAATCTCTCCTGTCTGAACGTTCTCACGACTGGGGTCCCTACTCAAATTCCTGCTCTCTGTTTCCCACCCCATGGTTTTCTCAGTGTTCCCTGCCCAGTGGCACTTAAGCAGGTGCCCTCACTCAACAGCCCCTGCTCTAGCAGGGTCCTGAATCCAACAGGACCCCCAAATCAAGATCAAATTCCCACTGACCCACTAGCCTCTGGCTGGTCTGTAGAGTCCACAAAAGCTAGCCAGTGGCTGGCTCATTTCTGGACAGTTGGTGTCACCTAAGAGAGCTTGGCCAACTTCCCCACCAGTGGGCACACCCTTGGGTGCTCTCCCAGGTAATCAGCAGTGCCCCAGAAAACCCAGTCAGGATCCTACCAGCCTTTCTCCTGGCAGATTAGTTCCATAGCAGCTCAGCTGGTAGCTCCAGGTGAAGGCTGGATCCACAGTGGTGCCGTGGGGTCACAAGGCTGTGGCAGGGGCTGAGGTGTGTGGTTGTGGAGATGCAAGGGGGGTGGGGGAAGGGACAGGAAACAAGGGGCTGTGGGGGGGTTCAGGAGTACAGGGCTTGGGCACTACCACCAGGAGGCAGGGGGCAGGGCTTGGACACTGCTGGGGGTTTTACAGCGGCACCCTGCATGGTCAGGTCACGCATGCACGGGCTGTAGGGGGGTCACACAGTGGCCAGTAGTTGTAGCTCCTCTAGGGTCACACAGTCAGTGGTGGTCACTCCTTTGGGTTCCGTGGTGGCTGGTAGACAGTTTCTCCTTCCGAGTCTCTTAGAAGCTGGAGGTGGTCAGATGCTCCTCCACAGTCACAGAGTGGCAGGCGGTTGCTCCCTACTTGCTCCTGGTAGGTGGGTTTCACATTGACTTGGCTGGTGCCTTTTGGCTGGGACTCAGCTGTCCTTTGTGTGGTTGAAATTCCAGCTCTCTCACTTGGCATTTTTTAAACTGAAGGAATTGAAGAACAAATTCAAGCCTCGAGTTATAATGCTTAGTGATGCTATGGGCAGAATGTTGAATGATCCAGCAAACACCAAAAGAAGAGTCACTCACTATACCAAAAAGAATTGACTGACACAAGAATTTCATGAAACAGCATATGATCAAGAGGCAAAGGTGATGAAGGAGGAAGTTCAAGCTGCTCTGAAAGAATTGGCAAAAAACAAGGCCTCTAGAATTACTGAAATACCAATTAGCATATTTCTACAAATAAATGTAGCCCTAGATGAACTCAACAGGTTATGAAAAAATTCTGCAGGACAGCTACCTGGCCAAGTGACTAAAAAGAAAAAAAAATTATTCTCAAAAGGAGTCTGGAAATTATTAAATAGTCTTAAACATCCTTGACACAGTTTCCATCCAGTTCTCCTGAGAAAGGGAAAGGGCTTGGAAAGCCTTTCTTGTCATGTACTCTACTCTACTCAGCCAAAACAAAAACAAACACCCCAAAATAACCCCAAATCCCACACCAAAACCCAATAGTCTTGAACATACCATAGACATTCAGTAGAACAAATTGGTCTGTCTTGGAAAGGGTGAAGTTTCTCCTTGGAAGCAAGAATCCTGAAGCTCCATCTAACATAATTTGGACATGTGGCCAGGAGGGACCAGACCTTGGAGAAGGAATCATGCTTCTAAGAGTGGAGGGGCAGTGCAAGAGAGGAATACTTTGGATGAGATGGATTGATACACCAACTGGGGCATATAATGTAGGAGTGTCAGAGTCATTGAGACTGGCTCAGGACAGGGCAGGTTTCAGAGGTATTACACATAGGGCTGCTATGGGTTACAGGTGACTCAAAGCTACATAACAACAACAACATCACTAATATCACACACAAGGAAGATCCTGCTGAAGTTTATCCAAAAATGACTAAAACAGTACATTGACAGGAAACTGCCTAATGTGCAATCCCGGTTTAGAGGAGGTCCTGGCACTAGGAACATTATAGTCCATGTGAGATGGATCTTAGCTGAAAATAGAGAGTATCAGAGGAATGTGTACCTGTGTTTCATTGACTATGCAAAGGTATTTGATTGTGTACGTCACAACAAACTGTGGCTAACCTTGAGAAGAATGGAAATCCCAGAATACTTGATTGTGCTCATGTAAAATTTATATTTAGATCAGGAAGCACTTGAGGAATGTGTACATCAGGGATGTGTCTTATATCCCTAACTATTCAATCTTTATGTCTCATTGAAGAGACAAGATTTTATATGGAGATATATAGCATTAGAATTGGAGAAAGACTCATCAACAACCTGAGTTATGAAGATGCCATAACCTTGCTTGCCCAAATTGAGGAGGACAAGGCTTTTGCCACAGAAGGTCAAGGGATGCAGTCTTCAATATGGATCGAAACTCAGCATCAAGAAAACAAAGATTCCCACTGCTGAGTCAATTGGCACCATCATGATAGAAGGGAATGAGATTATTGACATTTCCAGCTTGCTTGGTTCCACAGTCAACACTCTTGCACCAAAGTCAGGAAATCAAAAGATTAATTGCATTAGGAACATTTCCTGTCAAGTACCTTTTCAGAATACTGAAGAGTAATGCTATCATCCTAGAGACTAAGGTGTGCTTGATCCAAGTTATGGTCTTCACAATTATTTGTTATACATCACAGAATTGAACAATGACTAAGGATAAGAGAAGAAGAATTGAAGTTGTGGTGCTGGAAAACAGTATTAAACATACCATGGACTGACTACCAAAAGAACAAACCAGTCTGTTCTGGAGAGAGTGAAACCAAGCTGTTCTTTGGATAGAAGGATTTTGAAGCTATGTCTCACACACTTTGGCCATGTTGCCAGAAGTGAACAGCCCTTGGAGAAGGACTTCATGCTTGGAAAGGTGAAGTCAAAGCACAGGAGAAGAAACATTGACACAGTAACTGAGTTCATGAGATTAGGTGTGTTTGAGACAGTGAAATTAGTTCGAGATAAGGCAGGATTTAGAGCGTTTGTACATTAGGTGACCATGAGTCACGGGTGATTCAAATGCACATAAAAACACTCTTGCTGTTAGGAGCCCTAGTTGTCTACTTGTAAGAAACTATGCTGCAATCTCAAAGGCATGTGGTTAAAATTCACTAGCTTCCTATCAGGAGAAGAATAGCCAATCTCCTCCTGTGCAATTAACTGTCTGAAAACCCACTGGAAGATCAACAGTGGGATGGTTCCAACTCCACGATGCACAAAAACTGTTGCTGTTGTATGCTATCCAGGCATCTGACTAAGGGTGAACCTATGCACAACAGGATGGTTATCTTAAGAACCTCTGCTATGCTTTAAAATATTATTTCAAAAACCACTTTTTCAACTATCTTACTGAGAGTATTCATGTTTTTCATTGACTTTTGATTTTTGTCATTCTGTAATGTGATTTCTGGCCTTCTTTACTTCTGGCACCAAGGCCTTCTATCCACATGTCAGTCTTGGTATATTCGCACAATGGAATATTATGCTGCATTGAAAAACAAGGAACTCATGCAATCTTATTCAAAATGGATGACCCTGGAGGACATTATACTGAGTGAGGTATCTCAGTCACAAAGGGACAAATGCTATATGGTGCCACTGTTGTAGAATGAGGCTGACATCGGGATGGGGATAAGACTGAGAAAAATTGGATGAAATATGTTTATGGCATTGAAGTCTTTGGGGGAGAGAATATTTTATATTTTAGGGCATTATGTTTCTAACTTTTGCATTACAGTTACCAATTATTATTAACATGAATGTTGTTGTTAGGTGCCATCAACTAGTGTACAACCCATAGTGATCCTATGAACAACAGATCTGAATCCTGTCTTACCCTGTGCCATATCCACACTTTGTAACACATTAAAACCCATTGTGGCAGTCAGTGTGTTAACCTTCCCCTCCTTTGTCGACCCTTCACTTTTTCAAGTATCATGTCCATCTCCAAGGAATATACCCTTATAGCAATATATGTATGTGAAACGAAGGCTTATCATCTTTGCCTCCATATGGCACTCTGGCTGCATCCTCTCTAAGACATATTTGTTTGTTCTTTAAACAGTCCATGAGATGTTCAGTGCTCTTTTCCAATACCACAGCTCAAAGGCATCAAATTGTTTGTCATCGTCCAGCTTTCAAGTGCATAGGAGGTGGTGAGAAAGACCAAGGCCTGAATCAGATGTTCCTTAGTCCTTAAACTGACATCATTACTCCCCCCAAATTTGGAGCAGTCCCAAATAGTAGGCTTTCCTAGCACAATACGTCTCCTGATTTTCTACCTGCTGGTAACAAGGCTATAAATGGTGGATCCAAGCTAGAGGAAGTTGTTGACAGTTTCAGTCTTTTCTCCATCTATCATGATGTTGTTTATTGGTCCAGTGGCAAGAATTTTAGTCTTCTTGACACTGAGATTCAATCTATATTGAGAGCTTTATTCTTTGATCCTCTGTAACAAATACTTCAATTCCTTCTAACGTTCACTAAACAAGATTGTGTCATCTGTATAACCCAACTTACTGACGAATTTCCCTCTGACCTTCATGACACATTCTTCTTCATAAAATCCACCTTCTCAAATAATTTACTCATCATACAAATTTAATAGATATGGAGAGAGATCTTTGTCTAGGTATAAGTTTTGTATGAGCACAATTAAAAAGATCTGGGATTTCCATTGTTCTCTATGTTAGCCATAACTTTTTATGACTTACACTGTCAAATTCCTTTGAATAGTCAATAAAGCATAAATAGACATGTTTCTAGTATACTTTCAGCCAAGATCCATCTGACATCAGCAATGTTATCCTTGGTGCCACATCCTCTTTTAAATCATGTTTGAACTTCTGGCTATTCCCTATCTACATGTTTTAGCTGTTTTTTAATGATCTTCAACAGTATTTTGCTTGCATGTGATATTAATGATATTGTTTGATAGTTTTCATATTCTGTTGGATCACCTTTCATGGGAATGGGGACAAATACTGGCCTTCAATCCAGCCAGAGAGCTGTTCACCAAGTTTCCTAGAATGGACTGCTGAGCTTACGCAGGGCTGCATCTGTTAATTCAAGCAAGCCAATTGGTATCCCATCCATTCCTGACGCCTTATTTTTTGCCAATGTCTTCAATATGAATTCCACTTCCTCCTTCATTTTCATTGGCACCTGCTGATGTGGTACTTTCTGAAGGTTTTCAGTGTAAGTCAATTATTTTTGGTAGTGTTTCTGTGTATTCCCTCCATTTTCTTTTGATACTTTCTCGCTTATTCAGTATATCACCCATACCCACTTTCATTATGGGAGGGTTAAATTTTTCAGTTCTCTCTGCTTGAGAAGTGCAGAGAGAGTTCTTTTCTTTTTATTTTCCAATTCTAGCTCTCTGTACATCCCATTATAACACTTTTCTTTGTCCTATCAAGCTGCCCTTTGAAATCTTCTGTTTAGCTCTTTTAATTCAGCACACTTTTCCTCTATTTTGGTTTGTGGATGATCTAACACAAATTTTAGATTCTCTTCTGACTCTCTTTCCACCCCCTACATCTTTGTTTTCTTCATAAATGATACCTTTCTTCATGGATGATATCCTTAATATCATCCCAGCTCATCAGGTCTTTGATCATTAATATTCAATGCTTCAAACCTGTCCTTAAGATGATCTTGACATTCAAATGGAATAGATTCAAGATTGTATCTTCCTCTTGTGGACTTTTTTTTTTTCATTTTCTTCAGCTTCAATTCAAGGTTGCACATGAGTAATTGATGGTCTGACCCATAGTCTACTCAATGATTTTTTTCTTTTTTTTTTCTATAGATATAGTCAATGTGATTCCTTTGCAGACCATCATTTGAGGGTTGGGTGTTGTTTTTGTTTGTGTCTGCTTAAAAAAAATTATTTGTAATGGGTAAATCATTGAAAATATAAAATGTGTTCCTTCTATTTGCAGCTTTATTTCTGTTATCATGCCCGTATTTTCCAACAAGTATTCTTTCTTCACTGTTAACAACTTTTTCTCTCCAGCCACCAATTGCCATTAATGATATCATGTTAGGTAAATATCACACTGCAAAATTTGGTAAAAACTTTCAATTTCTCCCTCTCTGGCTCTAGGTATAGAAGGTAATATTTGAATAATAGTCATATTAATGGGCCTTCCTTGGATGCATATGAATAATATCCTATCACAACACTGTATTTCAGGATAGAACCTATAACTGACTTTTTAATTATGAAAGCACAGTATTCTTCTGGGTTTTTCATTCTCAACCTAGTATACTATCTAATTAAAAGAAGCCAAACTAATCCATTTTGTCTCATTAATGCCAAGAATGTCCTTGTTTATGAGTTTCATTTCCTTTTTCAAAATTTGAAGCAGTTGAATTCTGGAAGGTAGGTTGTTTCTATTTAATTAAAATTCAGGTGTAAGTTATTTGATTATTTTTATTTAATTAATAATCAGGTATAGGTTGTTTGTTCTTTTTAATTTAATAAACCATTACTTGTGGCCTGGAAACTTCTTGTTTAAACTAGTTAGGATCTAGTGAAAGGGCCTTTGTGATTGAAAGTTAATTGAGGCCTGTCTGAAAGTCTCTTATTTGAATCAGTTACATTCTGAAAGGTAGGTATTTTTTACTTAATTAATAAAGTAGCCAGGAAATTAAGAGATGTATTGCGATGGAAAGTCGGCTATTAGGGACTTCTTCAAAGTACTGAAGAACAGTGGTGTCTCTCTGGAGACTAAAGTGCGTCTGATACAGGCCATGGTCTTCACAATCACTTGTTATGCATCAGAGAGTTGGACAATGACTAGGGAGGCTAGAAGGAGAATTGATGCCTTTGAGCTGTGGTGCTGGAGAAGAGTATTAAATGTGCTGTGGACTGCTAAGAAAACAATCAGGTTCATCCTGGAGAGGTTTAAACCAGGCTGTTCCTTGGAAGCAAGGATTCTGGGGCTTTGCTGACATACTTTGGTCATGTTGTAAGGAGGGACAGGTCCTTGGAGAGGGATATCATGCTTGGGAGGGTGGAGGGATAGTGCAAGAGGGGAAGACCCTCTATGAGGTGGATTGGTTCAGTGACTGGGGTAGTCGGGATGAGTGTATCAGAGACAGTGCGATTGGCACAGGACAGAGCACAATTTCAGGCTGTTGTACATACGGTCGCTATGAGTCACAAGTGACTCGATGGCAAATAACAATAACAAAATAAACTGTTTGGTTTGGTTGTTTTGATTTAATTAACAATCTTGTCTAAGGTGTTTGGTCATTTTGATCTAAATAATAATTAGTTGTGGGCAGGAAGCCTCTTTTTAAACCAATTTGGACCCAGTGGGCAGGCCTTTTCGATTCAAAGGTGGTTGGGACTTCGGGCCTGTGGCCCTTTGGCCTGGTGTGAAGACTAATTTGTTATTAGAGTTATAAGTTAAATTGTCAATTTTGTTGTCTTCTGGGAGGAGATTGTTCTAATTAGTACACCAGTTATCTGTCAGTTTGTCTGTGGATTGCTGAGATTCGATAATTTATGGCAATGATGTGTCAAATGTTACATGGGTTTCCCATGATGAACAGATTTTAGATGAGTTCCCAGATTAAGTTAGACTAGGAAGCAGGATTTGCCATCACTTAAAAAATAATAGACCTCTAAAAACTCTATTAACAGTAGAGGAATGTGGATAGTTATAGGAATAGTCATAAAGCCTAGTTTGGAAATCAATAGAAATGAGGAAAAATAATGGCAAATAGGGTTTAATAATTGGAACCTAGAATATAGGTAGCTTAACATGAATATACAGAAATAAAATTAACTACATCTGTGAAAGAGCTCAATATTAGAAATTAAAAGAGGATCAGAAGCTAAATACAGATCAGTCACTCGTGTATAAGTTCAAATGGGAAACTGAAGAAAATAAAACCAAAGTAGAGCCTTGAGTTTATCTCACCTGAATTAAAAAAAAAAATCTCAAATATAGATTTGATGCATTGAACAATAAAGATCAGGATATCAATCAAATTATTCATGAGGAAAAGAAAAGACATTGACATTTTAGAACAGAATTAGTTGAGTGAAGCAGGTACCAGAACAGACTAGGAAACTTACTCTTCAGTGTTACTATTGTTGATGCTATAAAGTCAAGTACAACTCATAGAGACTCTATGAACAGCTGAACTTAACTCTGTCCAACCCAGTGTCCTCCTTATCATATCTAACACACTTGAGTCCATTACTCATGTTACCATGTCAATTCCATTAAGGATCTTCTCTCCTTTGCTAACTTTCCATATTTCTAAGCATTATATCCTTTTTAAAAAATAGCTTCTCCTAGCTTCTTGTTGTTATTGATTGCTGTCAAGTACAACTCACAGTGACCCTATGAACTAAAGGCATGAAACCTTTCTAGAACTATTATTATTTATCAAAGTTCATAGAGTTTCCAGTGACATGTTGTTTAGGAACTGGATGCCACTCCTGCTTCCAAATCTGTCCAAAATATGAAAGATGAAGCTTCACCATCTTCGTCTCCAAGGAGCACTTTGGCTGCACATTTTCCTTGGCATATCTGTGTATTCTTTAGCAATTCATGGGATAGACAGTATTCTTCTCCAACATCTCAACTCAAAAGTGTCAATTCTTCATTTTCTTCTTGTGTTTATTTAAAATACATGTGGATTCTGAACCAAAGAAATGTGTTTATACATATATAAGCATATATATATATAAATTATGTTTATATTATAATATATATTATATAACATGTTATATGTTATAATATATATTTACAAATATATATATTTACAAGTATGTTAATTATTTTTATCCTGTACACTTTTTTAATTCTTCTATCATCCTTATTGTCTAACTGATGCATAGCAGGTGATTAAGTAGACAATGATCTATATCAGGCACACCTTAGTCTTCAAATTGACATCATTGGTCTTAAGTGTTTTTGAGAGGTCTCTGACAGTAGACTTGCCTAGTGTAATTTGTCTCCTGATTTCTTGACTATTAGTACCAAGAGTGTTGATTGTTGACCCAAATATGAAATTACTAATACTGTCAATACTTTCTGTATCTATCATAATGTTGAATGTTTGTCCTGTAGTGAGGACCATTGTTTTCTTGATGATGAGGTGTAATTCATACCAAAGGCTGTAGTTCTTGCTCTTTTGCAGCAAGCATCTCATATACTCCTCATTTTCAGCAAGCAAGGTTGTCAACTGTATATCACTGGTTATTGATGAGTCTTCCTTTAATCCTGATGTTGCATTCTTCTTCACAGAGTCTGGCTTCACCAATTATTTGCACATTACATAGATTGGATAGGTATGGAGATAGGATATAATCCTGACACACACCCTTCTTGATTTTTAATTATGTAGTGTTCTCTTGATCTTTTCAGACAACAGATTGTTGGTGTAGGTATTTATTTTGTATTAACCCAATTAAGTGTTCCAGAATTCCTGGTCTTCTCAAGTTTATCAATAATTTGTTATGATCCATGCATTAAAATGCTTTTGTATAGTCAATAAAACATATATAGACATTCTGCTGGTATTGTTTGCTTTCAGCCATGATCCCTCTGACTTGAGTAAAGTATTGCTGGGGCCAAGAATTCATTTAAAGCCTGCTTAAACTTTTGGTAGTCCCATATAAATTTATTCTTCTAGCCATTTTTGAGTGATCTTGAACATTTTTTGCTTGCATGTGATATTAATGATGTTGTCCAATAATTTCCACATCCTGTTGGATCAACTTTCTTGGGAATAGTGATAAATATGGATCTCTTGTACTTAGTTGTGCAGATAACTGTTCTCCAAATTTCCTGGCATATACTTGTGAGCACATCCAGGGCAACATTTGTTAATTCAAACATGTCTACTCATACCCCATTGATTCCTGATACCTTATTTTTTGCTAATGCAGTGCAGTAGTGGTTCATGAAAGAAAAGAAGGCCTTCAATTAGACGGTTTAGCAGAGTGACTGCAACAATGGTTTTGAGGCCTGTGGAGGTCATGAGGATTGTGCAGGATAGGGCAAAATTTTGATCCACTGTTCATAAGGTGTCTATAAGTGGAAGTTTACCAACAGCACCTAAAAAAAGAAACAGTGCATTTTTTCACGACTTCTGATTTTCCTAGATTCATACTTCATATGAATTCTGATTATGAATAGATGTTTCTAAGTGGTTCTCTTCATTTTGACTCATGTTACATCCATAAATTAATGTAAAGCTAAGGGAGCTCTGGTGGCCTAGTGGCAAGACGCTGCACTGCAATCCCAGAGGTACGTGGTTCAAATCCACCAGATGCTGTGCTGGAGAAGGAGGGGGCAATCTCCTCCTGTACCAGTCAGATCTGATTTGATGGTACACGTAAAAATAATACAATAAAAAATTAATTTAAAGCGTACTCCATCTACGTTGAAAACAGTTCTGCTCAGTTATATTTTTAGTGCATGAGTCATTATTTCAGATGCTTTGCTAGTGTGTAAATATTATTAGAATATATTATTGCGTGCCACAGGTCATAGGTAATGCTGACTGTCACAGAAAAAGTCAAGCAGACCCTACAGATTCCTTAGTAAAGGCAATTTGAGTGTAATGGATGACAAAAGGGAAAACAAGATTACTAGATGTAGAGGACAAGGCATTATTCATTAATGGGACACAGATAATGGGGCATTAATCCCACCTTCTGAGGGAACTTTCTTTATAGGTTAACTATACATTAGTAATATCTCTTTTTAATCATAGCTAATTTTATATTCAGGATTAGTCTTTGAATGAATTTACATGAAAACTTACTAGATCACGGAGGTAGATTGGAGAATGCTTCTTAGGCATGGAGGAAAAATGAATAGAAAGAGTAAAGTAGATTTCAATGAGTGAATAAAGAAAGAAAGTTATGAGTCCTATTGTTCAATGTGATCCTAGCAAGAACACAAAGGTGATATGATCAGCTGTCTAATTTAGAGGCAAGGACTGCAGCCTTCAGTATGGCTTGAGGCTCAATGTCAAGACGACAAAGATTCTCACCAATGGGCCAATTGGCAGCATCAGGATGGATGGTGAAGGGATTGAGATTGTTAACAACTTTAGTCTGCTTGGCTCCATGGTCAACCCTCTTGGCACCAGGAAATAAAAAAAACACATTGTGATGGGAAAGTCTGATGTTAGGGACCTCTCCAGGGTACTGAAGAGCAATGGTGTCACTCTGGAGACTAAGGTGTGCCTGATACAGGCCATGATCTTTGAAATCACTTGTTATGCATCAGAGAGTTGGACAATGACTAGGAAGACTAGAAGGGGAATGATGCCTTTGCACTGTGGTGCTTGAGAAGAGTATTGAATGTACCACGGACTTCCAAGAAAACAAACAGATTCATCTTGGAGAGGGTTAAACCAGGCTACTCCTTGAAGGCAAGAATTCTGGGGCCTCGTCTGACATACTTTGGACATGTTGTAAGGAGGGAGAGGTCCTTGGAGAGGGACATCATGCTTGACAGGGTGGAGGCACGGCACAAGAGGGGAAGACCCTCTATGAGGTGGTTTGATTCAATGACTGGGGTAATCGGGATGGGTGTGTCAGGGGCAGTGCGATTGGCACAGGATAGAGCAGGGTTTAGGGTTGTTGTACATAGGGTCGCTATGAGTCGCAAGTGACTCGACGGCACATAACAACAACAACAACAACATTCAGGTAGACAGACTTTCTCACCAGATCATCTCAATTACCTTTTGCTCACACCTCAAACTTTGTACATGAAATCTCCCAGTTCACATCTAAAAGACTATGTCAAAGTATAGGAGAAAGGGGGCAGATTGTGATGATTTTGTTATGTATCGTTGAGCTAGATCCAACTCATAATAGAACTTACAGCAAGTTTTCAGAGACAGTAAATCACATTTGAGGATATTGCTAATTTTTCTCCCACAGGTCAGATGATGGATTCAAACTGTTTGTCTTTGGGTTGTCAGTGTGGCTCCTTTCTACTAAGCCACCAGAGCTTCCCTCAAGTAGGAATAGTATCAGAAGAAAATATCAGAGATATGGGGAATGGAGCGTCTTTTTTGCTTACGTTTGCTCGTCACAATATGTTCTGAGAAGGCTTCTTTTGTTTGCTTTTTTCCATCAAAGTATTTGATCCGAAAGTCTCAGTAGGTATATAAATACCAAAATGTGTTTATAATTTCCCACAGAGAATGTGTATTTATGTATGTGTTATTTCACAAAAAGAAAACAAAATGGTCTTTATATATACTATGAGATAATTAGACATTTATAATCTTTCCACAAACAAAATCCCACACAGCTTTCTTTTTTGGTATTTTCAAGTTATTTCCAGAGGTGTTTTATGTATGTCTTTATCTACCGACCTTTGATAATATATCCTTGTTTTCTCTCTTTTATATTTTGTTTTCTTTTATTTTACAGGTGGATCAGCAAATCCGATTAAGTTATAACTTCTCCCCACACGTCGAATTCAGAAGTCTTAAATCACTCACTTTGGGCAGAGTCATAGGTTTGTTGTTTTATTCTCTCTTTTTCTAGTAGATTTTGTAAAAATAAATGACTATATAATTTTAATTAGAGTTTTAGTTGATTTAATTCTGAGGCCTCTTGTTTTGATGGCACAGTAATTCCTATGATTTAGAAACAAAATTTCTGGTACAAAAACCAAAATTTGTGTGTGTATGTGTATTGGGTGTGGGTGGGTCAAAGGTTGAAGAGACAGTGGTAATAAGTATGTATACTGTTTAGAGATTATCTGCTATACCTGTTGATGTAGCACATAACGTGCCCATTTGCTAATCAAAAGGTCACTGGTTTGAATCGACTAGTTGCTCAATGGAAGAAAGATGCGGGACTGACATCAGGGTTGGGGTAAGACTGAGAAAAACTGGATAAATTATGTATGCTGCATTGAAACAGATGAGGGAGAGAACAGTTTAAAAACGATATCTGGAAGCCCAGGAGGAAAAGGCAGCTGTGGCGGCTGCTCGAGCAGCAGCGCATAAAGGGGCCGCCGCCGGGTGATGGGGTGACCACTGCGGCAGGCTCAGAAGCCATGTGGGCTGAGGTCCTCAGCCCGTCCCAGCGGGCCCGCGCTCTGAACTCTGGGTCTTCTCCTGCTGAGCCCCGATCACTGAGGCAGCCTCGCTTCCCCTCACCCCTTCCCTCTCCCCGTCCCCGCCCTCGTCCCCACCCCGGGGGCTGCTGCCATCTGCCTCCCACAATGGCTCTAAAGAGAATCCACAAGGAATTGAATGACCTGGCACGGGACCCCCCAGCACAGTGTTCAGCAGGTCCTGTTGGAGATGATATGTTCCATTGGCAAGCTACAATAATGGGGCCAAATGACAGTCCCTATCAGGGTGGAGTATTTTTCTTGACAATTCATTTCCCAATAGATTACCCCTTCAAACCATCTAAGATTGCATTTACAACAAGAATTTATCATCCAAATATTAACAGTAATGGCAGCATTTGTCTTGATATTCTACGGTCGCGGTGGTCTCCAGCACTATTTCAAAAGTACTCATGTCCATCTGTTCTCTGTTGTGTGATCCCAATCCAGATGATCCTTTATTGCCTGAGATTGCTCGGATCTACAAAACAGATAGAGAAAAGTACAACAGAATAGCTCAGGAATGGACTCAGAGGTATGCGATGCAATTAAAGAAATTAATTGGATAACCTCTACAAATAAAGATAGGGGAACTCTGAAAGAGAAAGTCCCTTTGATTTCCATTTGATTGCTTTCTGTGAGCCCACGCCTCATCTTCCCCTGTGCATTTGTTTACCTGATACAGCAGTGCTGCGTGTTGTACATACTTGGAACAACAAACTAGAAATACTGTACTCCTGTATCAACATAGCCTCCTAGCAAAGAAGTGTGTGTGTGTGTGTGTGTGTGTGTGTGACAAGCCAGTTCTCCAGGCATAACCTAAGTGTGAGACTGAAAGCTTTCTTTACTGACTTATATTTGGATAATGGCAAGGTGAAGGGTAGTGGGAATGGTGTGTGCTTGGATGGGAAAAACAGCTCCACTAACCTGTAGGAGTTTGCTTTTAATGGAATCTTTTTAACCTAAAACAGTTAAGAAAAACAAGATGAAGAACGTGAAGCTTATTTCTGTATTCATTTTATTCTGAAGGACCTACGTCTAAGATGAAAGTTATGGCCAAAATACTCTCTTCCCATATATCCTATATTTTGAGGTTTAAGTTTAATTGGTCAGCATTTAAGTGGATTGGAGCTATAATTATACATAAAGTGATGGGCTTTGTTCCCAGTTCTTTTACATCTTCCAACTCCTTCATTCTTCCTTCTTTCAACCTTTTTTTTCCATATTATTTGGTTTATATGTGGTTTCTCAGTTAATACATAGGTAATGGTGCTGTTGTTGTTATGTGCCATCGAGTCACCTGCGACTCATAGCGACCCTATGTACAACAGCCTTAAACTCCGCTCTGTCCTTTGCCAATCGAACTGTCTCTGACACTCCCATCCCAATTATCCCAGTCAGTGAATCAATCCACCTCATAGAGGGCCTCCCTTTCCTGCGCCGTCCCTCCACACTCCCAAGCATGATGTCCCTCTCTAAGGACCGTTCTCTCCTCACAACATGTCCAAAGTAAGTTAGACGGAGCCTCAGAATCCTTGCCTCCAAGGAGCCACCCGGTTTAACCCTCTCCAGGGCAAATCTGTTT
>NW_006399794.1:19095464-19114930 GCF_000299155.1 Elephantulus edwardii
TTGCAATAACGTGCTTTTGGCGTCTCCGATTACCTGGGAAGATAGGGGGGTTCTGGTGGCTGTCTTGTGAGGTGCTCAACTTCAGCCAGTCAGAGCCGAGCCTCTGCTTTGACCTTTCTGCTGGAACGGATGTCGCGTGCTTTTGGCGTCTCCGATTACCTGGGAAGATAGGGGGTGTCTGGTGGCTGTCCTGTGAGGTGCTCAACTTCAGCCAGCCAGAGCCGAGCCTCTGCTTTGACATAGGTAATAGCTCTTATTTTTCTTAAGTTTTTAACTACTTAGGTCTATCTGGATGTAAGGGTGAAAATACATTTGACGGAAATACTTGTGCATATTTAATGACCCAATTGCTCCTCTGGAGCTTGTGCATTCAAGAATGATTAATCTGTGTAATAAACTGATTACTACAGTCATTACATATTAAAAAAAAAGCGATATTTGATAGGGTATTACAGTTATCAAAAGAGTCCAGGATTAAAGTTCCATAGTAGAGTGTACTCAGGGTGGTAGGGGGATTGGGGGAGGATTGTAGGTATATCAATGAAAGAATTTTTCTTTTACTTTTCAAAGAGAGGAGCGAACTGGGGGGGGGAGGGCAGGGACAAATGTGCAACAATGAATGAATAGAAATCCAAAATATCTGTAAATGTTCATTAAAATTAATAAAATAAAATTTTAAAAACCTCAAAACATTATATATGAGACTGGCAAAGATTTAAAAAAAAATGAACAGCCTTGCATATCTGAGGGAGAGTTACTATGCGTAGGGATCAACTAGACAGAAGGGTTTTTGTTTTGATAAAGTAGCTGAGGGGTTGATGTCTTTGGGTGATGTAAATTATTTGTATACTTAACTTGTACACTAAAATTAGAATGCCAAGTCCATATAGAAGTACCTCAAAGGACAGCTATGATGGCTTACTTTCAATAAACTAGTCATTAAAAAATGTCTGGAAGACAGCTCTATTCTTATACACATGGTGTTGCTGTGAGTCAGAATAGATTGTAAGGCTAAGAGTATTTGTTTATAACAACTTTCCTGAAATGTTATTGATTGGCTTTAATTTATTTATGAATTCACCAACAATTGAAATCTACTAAAACAGTAATTTTCTTATTTTTGTTTTGGAAATCCTGTGAGTATTCATTATACGAAGTTGTTGGTTGCTGTCGAGTAGAGCATGACTCCTAGTGACCCTATGAACAAAAGACATGAAGCCTTTGAAGAATTATCATCATTTATCAAAGTTCATAGGTTTTTCCAGAGTATGTTGTTTATTTTACAGATGTTATAAATATGAGAACATTTATTCTGTGCAAACAAGATTCAATAGTTTTAGCATTTTTACTGACTTCAACCATTATGATTCCGAGATGTTTTTAACTTAAATTTTTCATCTTTAACCATATCATTTATTTTGCATATTATTGAAATAATTCTTGTACTTCTCTTTTAATTATTATTTTGTTATTCTATATTTTATATATTCTTATTTTTCATCATTTTTTGGTTTCTTTTTTAGTTAATGAAGAGATGTATAAAGAGTATACAGTTGGATTTTGCTTTTCAAAATCAATGTAACCATCTCTGTCTTTATTTTTTTCCAAACTGGTAAAATGTAGGCCCTTTTACCTTCCAATTTAGGAACTCAAGTTTGAGAACTAAATAAGATATAGAGAATTCTAATGATAATCTGTTGTAGATACATAGGGGTTTCATAAGGTAATTTTTTATTGGAAGATCACCTTTTCTTAGTCTTAGATCAGCTTCCATTAGTCTGAAAGCTCTCTTGAAGTCTGTCTTTTACGTGTGTCTGGGTATCTACCAGCTTTTTCAATACCAGTGAATATGACAAATCCCAGCATCAAGCCAGTACAATACAATAAATTGACAGAGTTGTAGATTGTTGTTAGTGTCCTTGAGTCAACTACAACTCATAGCAATTATTAACAACAGACTTGAACCAGTATAAGAAAGAAAAAAAAAAGATTGTGTGGTTCTTATTTTTTTCCCTGCTAGTTTATTTATAAAATTAGAATACATTGGTTTTAAATTAATTTTAATGAAAGTTTACAGAAACTTAGGGTTTCCAGTCATTCTTTTGCTTTGCTAATTTCATTAATTACATTATTGATTTTTCTTATGATGAAAGATCCTTGCATACCTGTTAGAAATCTCACTTGGTTATGATGAATTATTTATTTGATGTTCTGTTGTATTGGATTGGCTAGGATTTTTTTAAAGAGTTTTGTATCTATGTTTATAAGACCTAATAATATGTAGTTTTCTTTTTAATTGATATCTTTGTCTTATTTTGGCATAAAAAATATGCTTGAGTCAAGAAATAACTTTAGAAGTGTTCTTCCTTTTTCCATTTAAAAATCATTGACATAGAATTAGTAACAGCTCTTCTCTGATTTGACATTGAGATGCAATGAATAATGAAGTCTGCATTCCTTGATCATCTGTAACAAGTGCTTCAAATTCTGCTCGGTATAGCACTGGTCTGTGCGTTGCTGCACAGAGGTAACTCGTGGTTGTTGTGATGCTGAAGCCTGTGACATTGATGTGCCAATCGTGGTAATGGGCACCCATGGTGGACAGTGTTGGCTGGAGCTTCCCCACTAAATCAAGCCTGGAAGCAGGAGCGGCATCCACTTCCAAAATGGCTTGCCTCTGGAAACTCTATGTACGAACAGTGCTCAGGCTGTTTGTTCATAGGATCGCTATGAGTCGTCTATGACTAGACGACATTAAACAACAACAACAACTCAACAAGCAAGGTTTTGTCATTTGCATAATGCAGGTCATTGATGAGTCTCCCTCTAATCCTGATGCCACACTCCTCTTCATAAAGTCTAGCTTCTTGGATAATTTGCTTAGCATACAGGTTGAATAGGTATGGAAAAAGAATACAACCGTATGCACACCCTTCTCAATTTTAAACCATGCAGTGTTCCCCTGCTCTGTTCACACAAGAGCCTCCTGGTCTAGATATAGGTTCCACATGAGCACAAGTAACTGCCCTGGGATTCCCATTCTTCTCAATGTAAGCCACAATTTGTTATGATTCACAAAGACCACAAAGTGCCTTTGCATAGACACTCTTCTGGTATTCCTTACTTTCAACCAGGATTCATCTGACATCAGTCATGTTAACCCTCGTGCCATAGTCTCTTCTATATCCTGCTTGAACTTCTGGCAATTGCCTATGTACTGTTATTCCTATTTTTTAATGATTGTCAGTAGTTTTTTACTTGCATATGACATTGTTCAATAGTTTTCACATTCAGTTGGATCACCTTTCTTGAGAATGGGACCAAATATGGACCTCTTCCAATCTGTTGGCCAGATAACTCCTTCAAATTTCCTGGCATAGAATAGTGAGTGCATCCAAGGCCATATCTGTTAATTGAATCAAATCAATTAGTATCCCATCAATTCCTGGGGCCTTATTTTTTGCCAATGTCTTCAATGCAGTTTCTACTTACTCCTCCATTACCAATGGCTCCTGTTTATACAGAGAAAAAAAGAACTTACTACTGGATCAATAAACAACATAATGATGAAGAGGAGGTTAAAACTGTTAACAGATTCATCTTGGTTGGATCCACAGTTAACACCCTTGGTACCAGCAGTCAGAAAATAAGGAGATGAAATCAGTCTTCTGGGGAAATCTACATTTAGGGAACTCTCCAAATTTTTGAGGAGTATTGATGTTAATTTGAGGACTAAGGTACATCTGATTCAGTCCATGGTCTTTCCTATCACTTGCTATGCATCTGAGAGCTGGACAATGAAAAAGGATGACAAAAGAAAAATTGCTTTGAGCTGTGGTGTTGGAGAAGAGTACTAAGCATTCTAAATGAACAGGACAACAAATAGATATGTCTTAGAGAGGGTGCAGCCAGATTGCTCTTTGGAGGCAAGAATGATGAGGCTTCATCTCACATATTTTGGGCATATACTAGGAGGGGCTATTGCTTGGAGAAGAACATAATAGTGGGAAGGGTGGAGGGACAGACAGCAAAGAAGACGAAAACCCTCAGTCAGGTGGATTGATACTGTGACTGCTGCAATGGGCTCTTGTGTGTCAGGAAGTATGAGGATGACACAGGATAGAACAGAGTGCAGGTTTTTTATTCATAGGGTCGTTATTAATCATACTTGACTCCACAGCACCTAACACCAATGACTTCTCTGATTATTTGGTAGAATTTCCCGGAGAAGTCATCTTTATGGGACAGGGATTTTTGTTGTTGTTGTTAATCATTTTATGACCACCTCAATTTCTTCTTTTACATTGGATATGTTTAAGTGTTGTACTTCCATCTATATCAACCTGGTTATGGTGTGGGTTTCTAATCATTCATTTCCTCTAGGTATTCAAATTTGTTAGAGTATATGTCCTAATATTCCATAATTGCATTTTTCATTTCATCTGGTTTTGTTGTGACACTGTCTTTTTCATATCCTATTCGAGTTATTTATGCCTTGCCCCCTCTTCTTTTGTTAAGTTTGTCAATAAGTTCTCTCTTTACTTGACCGTTTTGAAGAAACAGCTCCAAATATTGTTGATTTTTTCAATTGTTTTTCTCTTTTCTATTCCAATTATTTCATACCTTATCGCTGTAATTTCCTTTCTTCAAGAGTCTGTGGGATTGGATTATTGTCCTTTTCTCATTTGTTGAAAATGATGAACTGAGTACTTTGTTTTCTCCATTCCTTTTGTGTGTGTGTGTGTGTGTGTGTGTGTGTGTGTTTATTGTTATATACTGAACCTTGCAGACTGCCTTTGTTGTCTTTCCTCAGCTCAATGAACTTCTACAGTTTCTTTTTTTCTATTATCCTGTAGTGATAAGAAGGTGTTATTTAGCTTCTACCTGGGTAGTTTAGGGATTATTTTTTAAATCTTTTATCCTTATAATATCAATTTCAAGTTTTAAAAAGTTGCAATCTAAGATGTTTTGCATTATTTCAATGTTTTGAATTTGTTAAGGCTTGCATTGTGCCCCTGTATATGGTATTTATGGAGAATGTACCGTTTGCACTTAAGAAGGAAGTAAATGGACCCCCCCCACCCCTTCCCCTGGGTTGAAATACTCTGAATACTTCCATAAATTTAAGTTGACTAATTGAATAATTTAATTTATATGCTTTCATTGAGTTTCTTTTGAGGTCACATATCTTTCTGTGAGAGAGGTGTGTTGAAGTCTATTTCCTTCTTCTTTCTTTAAGTCGGTTAACGATTTGTTTGATTGCTTTAAAATGTATTTTACAAGTCCATCAATTAGTGATTAGATATTAAGTAAAGTTATGTTCTCCTGTCCTGTTGTGTCTTTGAGCAATATATAGTGTATCTTACATTGCTTTTCACCCTGAAGATTTTTTTTTATTAGATGTTAGTATTACCATACCTGCTTTGAAGTTATTTGATGGTTAAGTGGTTTTTATTTTCATCCTTTGAATTTTAGTCTTTCTCCTTATTTTTTTCCTTTTTTTTTTTGGTAGGCAACACAATGATGGGGGTTTTGGGGTTCTTTTTCCCAACTTACTACTAATTTTTTTTAACTTGGAATTTGAAAAGTATGAATGTAGGAAAATTGGACATTGTTAAGGAACAAATGGAATGCATAAATATTGACTTACTGAGGCCTTTTCTCACACACTTTGGGCATGTTGCAAGGAGGGATCAGTCCTTGGAGAGGGACATCATTCTTGAAAGGGTGGAGAGATGAAGAAATAGAGGGAAATCATTGCTGAGATGGACTGATACAGTGACTGGGGTAATGAGGAAAGGTGTGTCAGAGACAGTAAAATTGGCACAGGACTGAGCTGTTTTCAGGGCTGTTGTACATAGAGTTGGTATGAGTTGCAACCAATTCGCTGGCACATACAACAACAAAAATAGGCATTAACAAAATGAAATGGATTGGCATGGAACATCTTGAATCAGACAGTCATGATCTACTATGCTGGAAATGAAAAGACAAGAAAAAAATAGGTCTATATTCATAGTTAAAAACACCATTTCTGTGAGTGACAGGATAACATCCATACACATACAAGGAAAATCTGTTAATACCACTAACATTCAAATTTATACAGCAGAAACCAGAGCCAAAGAGGAGGAAATAGATGACTTCTAACAACTGTTGCCTTCAGAAATTGATTGAATATGCAACCAAGATACATTAGTAATATGGATGACTGGAATGCAAATGTTGGGAACAGGGAAGAGAGACCAATAGTTGGGAAACACAGACTTGGTGACAGAAATGAGGCTGGAGACAGATAAAATTCTGTACAATCAGTAATTTATTTATTGCAAATACCTTTTATAAGAAACACAGATGTCAACTGTCTCATGGCCTACGCAATAGTCAGATTGATTACATAGATGGGAAAAATCATTGTAGAAGCTGAATATGAGTTGTGAATACTAGGGCAGGTGCTAATTTTGAAAACTAGACCAGGTGCTGATCATCAACAACTTGTATGCAAGTTCAAACTGCAGGAAAGGAAGGAAGGAAGGAAGGAAGGAAGGAAGGAAGGAAGGAAGGAAGGAAGATAAATAAAAAATCAAATCAAACCCACACGATCCAAAGTTTGACCTTGAGTATAACCTTCCTGAATTTAAAGACGATCTCAGAAACAGGTTAAGGCCTGAATACAAATGAACAAAAACCAGATGAGTTGTGGGAGGATATCAAGAATATCATCCATGAAGAATGCGAAGGTCATTATAAAGATGGATAAAGAAGAAAAGATAACAGATATGTCCAAAGAGACTCTGAATTTTGCATTAAAGTGCGAAGAAGCCAACTCAAAATGAAGAAGTCATGACGTTGAGGACCTCAACAGAAGATTTCAAAGGGATTATGGGAAGACAAAGCAAAGTATTATGAAATTCCCAAAGAGCTGAAGTTGGAAAATCAAAAGGGACAAATTCAACATTTCTTAAGCTGAAGGAACTGAAGAACAAATTCAAGCCTCGAGTTACAGTACTTAAGGATGGTGTGGGCAGAAGATCCAATGACCCAGAAGTCATAAAAAAAAAAAATAAATGGAAGAAGTACACCGAGTCACCCTACTGAAAAGAATTGACTGACACGGAATAATTTCATGAAACAACATGTGAGCAAGAGCCTGTAGTGATGAAGGAAGAAATTGAAGCTGTTCTGAAAGAATTGGCAAAAAATAAGGCCCCAGGAATTGATGGCATACCAAGTGACATACTTCAACAAACTGAAGATTCCCTAGATGTGCTCACCAAGTTGTGCCAAGAAATCTGGAGGACAGCCACCTGGCCAATGGACTGGAAAATACCCATATTTATTTCCAGTAAAAAAAAAAGTGACCCAACAGAGTATAGACATTATCTAACAATATCGTTAATATCACATGTAAGCAAGATACTTCCAAAAATTATCCAAAAATGACTGGAACATCACATCAACAGAGAACTACAAGTTATGCAGTCTGGGTTTAAAAGAGGCTATGATACAGAGACATTCTAGCCAGTGCTAGAAAAGAGTACCAAAAGAATGTCTGTGTTTCATTAGCTGTGCAAAGCATTTGCTACATGGATGACAACAAACAGTGGCTAACTCTGAGAAGACTAGAAATCCCAGAACATTTCATTGTGCTTATGTGAAACAAGTTCAAACCAAGAGGCAGTTGTCAGAAAAGAGCAAGGAAATTCTCAATGGTTCAAAATCAGTAAAGGTGTAAGCCAAGGATACATCTTATCTCCATACCTCTTCAATCTATATGTAGAACAGGTAATCAGGGAGGTTGGGTGCTATAAGGAAGAAAATGGCATCAGAGCTGGAGGTAGACTCATCAATAAACTGTGTTATGCAAATGACACAACTTTGCCCCAAACTGAAAAGGCTCTCAGATATTCAATATTGATTGAAGCTCAACATCAAGAAAACAAAGACTCTTTCCTTTAGGCCAATTGGCACAATCATGATAGATAGTGAAGAGACTGATTGTTAACAGCTTCAGCTTGCTTGTCTCCACAATCAACACCCTTGGTACCAGCACCCAGAAAATCAAAAGACAAATTACATTAGAAAAGATCTATTTTCAAGGATCTCTTTAGAGTACTGAAAAGCAATGCCAGTCTAGAGACTAAGGTATGCCTGATCCAGGCCATGGTTTTCACAATTATTTGCTATGCATCAGAGAGCTGGACAATGACTAAAGATTACAGAAGAAAACTTCTTTGAGTTGTAGTGCTGGAGAAGAATATTGAACATACCATGGACTATAAATAGAATAAACAGGTCCTTCCTGAAGAAGGTGAAACCAGGCTGCTCGTTGAAGGTAAGAATTTTAGAGCTTGTTCTTTTATATTATGGGCATGTTACCAGGAAGGACCAATTCTTAGAGAGGGACATCATGCATGGAAGGGTGGAAGGACAATGTAGGAGATGAGGACCCTGGATGAGATGGATTGACTCAGTGACAAGAGTAAAAGGCTTAGGTGTGTCAGAGAAAAGGAAATTGGCTCAACATAGAACAGGTTTCACAGCTGTCATACATAGGGTTGCTAATGAGACAGACATCTCTTGAAGGCACATACAAACCATTATGCTTTTTACTCCTAATCAGCCTGTATGCCATTCACATTCAGTTTTCATCTTTATGAGACTGAGTTAATTCACTTAGCATGATGCTTTTCAATCCCTCCTATGTTAGGTAGTCATTTACAAAATCATTGCTCCTGCGTGCTGCATTTTATTCCATGTGTGAATGTACCATAATTTATCAATACATTCCATTGTGGTTTGGCTGTTTCCATGTTCTTTTGATGGTGAATAGTGCTGCTATGAAATTTGGAGTGCAAGTCCCTGTTTGTGCCTTAGTACTCATTTTCTCAGGTTATATTCCAAGCAGTGGAATAGTTGGATCAATGTTCAGCTTTTTGAGGAAATGTGAAACTGCCTTCCAGAGTGGTTGTACCACTTTACAATCCCACCAACAATGTGTGAGATTTCCTATCTTGCTATATTCTCTCCAACATTTATTACTTTCTGTCCTGCTAAACTTTGCCACTGCTACTAGGGTACTCTATGTACAAACAGTGCTCAGGCTATTCATTCATAGGGTCGCTATGAGTCATCTATGACTCGACAGCATCAAACAACAATAACAATGACGATGACCAAGAGAGAGCTACGTTGGCCTAGTGGAAAAGAAGCTATGCTACCAAGCCGAAGGTGGGTGATTTTCATCTGTGGCCCTTGGCCAAGTTCAAATTGTCTTCCTGTCAAACATTATTCTAGGTGGTATAGCACTGGGCTGTGCGTTGCTGCACAGAGTTAACTCATGGTTGCTGTGATGCTGAAGACTGTGACAGTGATGTGCCAATCATGGTAATGGGTACCCATGGTGGACAGTGTTGGCTGGAGCTTCCCGACTAAATCAAGCCGGGAAGCAGGAATGGCATCTACTTCCAAAATGGCTTGCATCCAGAAACTCTATGTACAAACAGTGCTCAGGCTGTTCATTCATAGGGTCGCTATGAGTCGTCTACGACTCGACGGCATTAAACAACAACAACAACATACAAAAAAACCCTAGAGAATATTTCTGTAAGACACAATAAAAGACCTAAACAAATGGAAAATGGTGCCCTGTTCATGGATAGACAGACTCAATATTGTGGCAATGACAATCTGAAAAAAAAAG
Source organism: Elephantulus edwardii (assembly GCF_000299155.1). Lineage (NCBI taxonomy): Eukaryota > Metazoa > Chordata > Mammalia > Macroscelidea > Macroscelididae > Elephantulus > Elephantulus edwardii. Next base: position 19,105,168 of record NW_006399794.1, read on the forward strand.
CAATACAACCCAATACAGATAGCAAATTCATTTTTCAAGGACTTTGAAAGGAAAATTGTCAAGTTTATTTGGAGAGGAAAGAGACCCTGAAAAGCAAAACCCTTAGAAGAAACAAAAATGAAGTGGGAGGCATAGCGCCTAATCTCAAAACTTACTACACAACAGTAGTAACAAAAACAGCATGGTACTGGTACAATGAGAGGTCCATAGATCAATAGAACAGAATTCACAATTTCGTAAGATCTTTCTGCATTTGATTTTCTGTAAAGGACCTAATTTCTTCATATTTGATGGATATTTTGGCTGAGTACAAGATTTTCAGCTGGTAATTATTTTCTTTCTACCTTTCATGTATGTCATCATATTGCCTTCTTTCTTGCATAGTTTCTTCTGAGAACTTGAAACTTAATCTAACTGTTTCTCCTTTGTGACTGAGTCTCTGTTTTTCTCTTAGTTGCTTTTAATATTCTAAAGTTTTCTTTGATATTGGAGAGTTTTACTATAATATATCTTGATTTTTTTTGTTGTTGTTGTTATATGCCACTGAGTCATACATGATACTTTTTTAAAGTTCTTTGAGATTTAAGGTTTATTTCCACATTTTTCATAATATCCAGGAAGTTTTTTCTCATCTCTCTCCCACAATTTTCTCAGTGTTTTGTCCTCCTCCTATCTGGAATCCTAATAATGCGCATGTTGGTGTGTTGTTTTTTTTGTTTTGTTTTTATTCCATCGCATCTAATTCTTGTATTTTCTTGGTTTTCCTTTCACATTATCTCTGCTTTTTCTTCTAGTAGGTTCTCATTGAATGTCTTATCTTCTATTACTGACTCTGTCTCTACTATCTTGTCCTTTTGTCTCTTGAAAATGTTGAGAATTGTTTTAGTCTTGTTATTTAAGATTGCAGTTTCATAATTTTTGGTTTATTTCAAATAATATTCTAAGTTTTTCCATAAGGGACCTATTAGTGTTGTTATGTGCCTTCAAGTCACTTGTGATTTAAGAACCCTAAACCCTACTCTATCCTGGCCAACCTCACCATCTCCAACACACTCACTCCCACCACCCCAATCACAGAATTGATCCATCTCATTGAGGGTCTTCTTCTCCTGCGCCGTCCCTCCACAATACCAAACATGGTGTCCCTCTGCAAGTACCAGTCCCTCCTTGCAATATGCCCAAGGTATGTCAGATGATGCTTCAGAACACTTGACTCCAAGGAGCACTCCGGCTTCATCTTCTCCAGGACAAACTTGTTTGTTCTCCTATCAGTCCATGGTATAGTCAAGATTCTTCTCCAGCACCACAGCTCAAAGGCTTCAATTCTCTTTCTATCATCCCTATTCACTGTCCAACTCCCTGAAACATAGCATATAATTGTGAAGAGTATAGCAGGGATCAGGCACACTTTAGTCTGCAGCTTGATGTCATTGTTCTTCAGTACTCTTGAGAAGTCCCTCACAGCTGACTTTCCCAATGCAATCCATCTCTTGATTTCCTGGCTCCTGGTACCAAGAATGTTGACTGTGTAGCCAAACAAACTAAAACTCTTTAACTATCTCAATCTCTTCACCATCCATACTGATGCTGCCAATTGGCCCAGTGGAGAGAATCTTCGTTTTCTTGATGTTGATCTTCAATCCATATAGGAGGCTGCAGTCCTTGACCCTCTGCAGCAAGGGCTTCAGGTCCTCCTCAGTTTCAACAAGCAGGGTTGTATCATCTGCATAATGCAGGTTGTTGATAACTCTTCCACCAATCCTGATGTCACATTCCTCCTCTTACAGCCCAACAGTCTCGGATGATCTGTTCTGCCTACAGATTGAAAAGGTATGGAGACAAAATACATCCCTGATGGACCGCCTTTCTTGGTTTTAAACCATGTTGTGTCACCTTGCTCTGTTCTGATGACTGCCTCTTGGTCCAAGTATAGTTTTCAACTTTAGCACAATCAAATGTTGGGGAATTCTCATTCTTCTCCTTGTCAGCCATAGCTTGTTTTGATCCACACAGTTAAAAGTCTTTGCATAGTCAACAAAGCATAGACAGACATTCCTCTGGTATTCTCTGCTTTCTGCCAAGATAAATCTAACATTAGTTATAATATCCCTAATACCACAACCTCTTCTAAATTCAGCCTTCACATCTGACAGTTCTCTGCTAACATATTGCTCCAATCATTTTTTTTATAACTTTCACCTGAATCTTTCTTGTATATGATATTGTTCGATAATTTCTGCACTCTCTTGGGTCACTTTTTTTTTTTTTTGAATGGGAACAAATATCAATCTTTTCCAATCAGTTGGCCAGCTGGCTGTCCTCCAGATTTCTTGGCACAACTTAGTGAACACATCCAGGGCACCGTCTGTTTGTTGAAATGTGTCAATTGGTATGCCGTCAACTCCTGGAGCCTTGGTTTTTTTCCAATTCCTTCAGAGCAACTTGAACTTCCTCCTTCATGACCACAGGCTCTTGGTCACACAGACATGGGAGAGATGGGTCCTACTGGTGTTCTTTGATGGTTGAAATTGCACCCATGAGTTTAAGGGAGGGGGAAAAATTATATGTGTGTGTGTGTGTGTGTGTGTGTGTGTGTGTGTGTGTGTGTGTGTGTGTAAATAAAATGACTCTGTTCATTTGGGCATTTTCTGTTTCTTAAAAAATTCTTTAACTCATTAAAATATGTAAAAATGCATACTTATTTTCAAACAATGTGTTCCTGTTTCTTTATACTTTTCTGACTCCTGGCTAAACCATTTATCCTTGCCTAAGGACATAGCCAGTCAGGAAGATGTAGGAATTAAGAAGTTTTAAATGCAATAAAAGACACTATGCCATTGTCTTTGTCTATTTTTTAATTTATTTGAGAGACAATATCTTACTGGTGTATGTATTTAGAAGTAGCTATTAAAATGTGGAAATTTTTGGAAGTTTAAGTGGAAAGAAATTACAGTGCTGTTTTTGAACTGTAGCTATTAGATTCTAAAGATACTTTTAAATTGAATTTTCAAAGGACATTGTGACAGAATTATTTGTTTATTAATTACATGTCTACCAGCCAGTTTGAAAAGCCAAAGCTCACACCTGTATTCTGCTCTAATGGCTTAAAACAATCATTTAACCTTGCAAGTCATATATAAATTGACAGAATTCCTTCTCAACCTACATAATCTAGACATCAAAGTGATCTCTTCACTCATTTGCATATATATTTGCCTGCTAAAATGCAGTGAGTTCTGACTACATCTATTGAACAAAGGCATTTAAATTTTTACTAAGATCTTCATTTGGAAAAAACAAAAACAAAAGTTGTTTTTGTGTTAAGCAACACCACAGCATCATTGTATACTGTGATTGAGTTCATGGTACGTCACTTCCTAAACACTTTGTCCAAGGTGAGTTTTGTGTGCCACTTATTGAAAATACAAGCATAATTTATATATACCAAATGAAACACGCTTATGTGAAAATGGTGGTGTGTTGTGTGTTGTTTGGTTTTTTTTATTTTATTATGGTTTATTTACAAAGTTCATATACATTGTTTTTTCACATAGACCCTTTCCCATTTCCTTCACCCCATTCCTAATCTATCAAATAATAAAATATTATTAACACCTCACCACCACCACCTATCCCTGCCCCTCTGTTTCCATCTTCCACACCCTTAGATCATCATGCTCTTTTCTACAATCATTGTTGTATGCCGTTTTTGTCCTTATAGGGCTGAGTTAGTTCACTCAGCATAATGCTCTCCTGTCCCTCCCAAGTTAGGTAATAATTTACAAAATCATTGCTCCTGTATGCTGCATAGTATTCCATTGCGTACCATACTTTCTCAATCCATTTGATTGTGGTTGTACATGTGGGCTGTTTCCATGTTCTTGTGATGTTGAGTAACACTGGGATGAACTTTTGCATATAAGTCTCCCTTTATGCTTAAGTTCTTACTTTCTCAGGGTTTATCCCAAGCAGTAGAGTAGCTGCCATATGGAATTTCTATGTTCAGCTTTATGAGGAAGTGCAAAACTACCTTCCAGAGTGGTTGTACCATTTTACAATCCCACCAATAATGTATATGACTTCCTATTTCATCAGATCCTCTCCATTATTTATTACTTGCTGTCCTGTTAAACTTTGTCACTGCTATTAGAGTGAGATAGTATCTCATTTTGTTTTGATTTGTATCTCACTTATCATCAGTGATTTTGAGCATTTCTTCATGTGTCAGTCAGCCATCTGACTATCTTCCTCTGAGAAAATTTTTTTCATGTCTTTTGCTAATTTTGTAGTTGGGTTATTAGTCTTTTTCTTGTGGAAGTGCATCCACAAAGTGGAGTTGGCTGATTGTATAGTTTAGATCTTCTACATCTTGATTGAGTTTCTTTGAGATCACCTAAGCTTTGGTGATAGGGGTATGCTGAAATCTAAGACCACTGTTGGGGTGCTGTCTATTTCTTAACTCAGTCCTGTTAACCATTTAAAAAACGTATTTTGCATGTGTCTATCATTTGGTGATAAATGTTGGCCAAGGTTATGTCTTCTTGATATATTGTGCCTTTATCAGTATTTATTACCTTTCCTTATCTTTAATGGTGGTTACCATTTTGAAATCTATTTTATCAGAGATCAGTAATGCTACTTCTCCTTTTTTTTTTAAATTTAGGTTGTTTATTTTTCATTTCAATGAACATCTACAGAGATTTTGGGATTCCATTCATTCATTGTTGCACCCTTCTCCCCGCACAAACCCCTCCCTCCCCGCATTTGCTCCTCTCCTTGAAAAGCAAAAGAAAAACTCCCTCATTGGTGAGGTTGCCATTTCCTTGGTAATTTTTTTTTCCGGGCTTTTTATTTGGAGTCTGTCTTTCTCTACTTTTTTTAGATGTGTCTATTGTAGGCAACAAATTTATGGGCTTTGTTTTTTTGAATCCATTTTGCTACTCTTTTTTCCATTAATTGGTGCATTTAGGCCTTTCACATGAAAGGTGATTGTTGTCAGGCCTGGTTTTACTTTTTTCCATTGTGCGTTGTTTCTTTTTCTGTTGTCTATGGTTACTGTGGTCCATGCACTTTCTTTTGGCATCTCCATGTGAAAGACTTCATTTAAAATTCTTGTAGTTTTGGTCTTGTTTTTACAAATTCCTTACATTTCTTCTTTTCTTTTCTTCAAAAGATTTAATTTCTCCTTCAGCTAGGTACAGGATTCTTGCTGTCAATTGTTTTCTTTCAACTTTCTGTGTATGCCAATTCTGTCATCTTCTAGCAACCACGGTTTCTACTGAGAAATCAGAACTAATTGTTTTCCATTTGTAAGTGATTTGGTTTTTCTCATACCACTATTAGAATTCTATCCTGATATTTTAATTTGAAGAATTTAATTATGGTATATATCTTGATATTTTTCTTTTTGTGTCTATTTTGTGTTCACTGTGCTTATTGAATGTGGATTTCACCATTCTTAAAAATTCCTGAGAAGTTTTCTTCTAGAACTTCTTCCGCAATTTTCTCAGTAATTTTCCTGTCACTCCTTCCTTCTGGAATTCCAATAATACATATGCTGTTCCCTTTTATGTAATCCCACACGATTTTAACATTTTCTTCATTTTCTTTACCTGTCATCTCTAATTTTTTTTTTGTATGTTTCTAGTGAGGCTCCTGTCTTCCAGCTTACTCACACTCTGTTCATTTTTTCAGTTCCACTTTTTCTGTCCTAAAAAAACTTATGAAAACTTATGCCATTTCGAGCTTAATATTCTGGATTGCAATTTCATTATTTTCTGTTATTTCCAGTACGATGTTGACTGCACTGCCTCTCTCTCGTGATGATTTTTTTAAGTTTTTGTACCTCTTTATCTATGCTATTAATACTTTTGTCTGTCTTTAACATTTTCTTTTATAGCTCTTAAAATTGCTCCTCATCAATATGTTTCTTCTAGACTGTAGTCTCTGCATATATGCTTTCTTAATTGTTTCTTCCATCATTTGCATCTTCTTTTGTTCAAATAACTCTACATCAACATATTTCTACTGGTTCTATCTGGGATATTCATTGTGTCGGCTTTTTTAAGAGAACGGCTATTTTGCATTTTGGGTGGTTTGTTTTGTTTTGTTTTGTTTTCCATGATAACTGAAGCAGACTCCTGCTTGCTTGACTTTATGTGAATATTTTCTTAGTAGATGTTAGGTTTCTTTAACTATATAGTGACCCAGAATATGTCAATGTTTTGTGAAGGTCCCTTTTTGTAAGCTCCCTTCTTGGCCTGAGGCTCACAGGTCATGACAGCTGTGTTTCCCCCAAAGTACCTGAATAGAAACCAGGGAGCCTATTGTTCCCTTCTAGAACTGGCATCTCTATCTCTGTCTCACTCCAGCTGCTGGAACTGTCCTGCTTCCTTCTGCTTGAGCTTAAGGTATCCCGTGTATTGTAGCTAACAAGCAGTAATTCCACCAAAAACCTGAATGGGAAACCAGTAAGTCTGTTGCTCCCTTCCAAAAGTGGTGTCTCCATGTAACTCAAGCTACTGGAGCTGTCCTGCTATCTTCTGCTTGAACTTTAGGGATCCCGCTTGGCGTACAGCAGAACAGCAGTATTTCCCCCAAAGTACCTGAATGGGAAACCAGGAAGCCGGTTGTTCCCTTCCAGAACTGGCATCTGTGCCTCACTTGAGTTCCTTGAGCTGTCCTGTTTCCTTTTGCATGAGCTTAGGGCCCACATGGTATTTCTAAACAAAATTTTCCAAAATTACTTTGAGTGCTGTACTGTACCGCTTCCTGCCTCTTCCAGCTTTACTGCACTTCTTCCAGCAACATCACAGCTCTTCTTGCCATGCTGCAACTCTTTCTGCAGTCAAAAGTGTCCTTTTAAATTTGTACAAGTATTTATTTATTTATTCCTTTATTTATTTAATATTGGTTTGCCTACAAAATTAGTATACATTGTGTTTCACACTATTTTTCATTCATATTATGTTTCATAAATTATTCCCATGTACTATGTTTTATAAAATTATTCACCATTGGACCTTGCCCATAATGACTCAGTGTTTTCAGGTCCCCACCAGATACTTCCCATTATCTTCCCCCCTCCACCCACCAAAGTACACAATCTTTTGGTTTCATCCCTACCCATGCTCACCCTTCTGCTCTCATCACTTCTCCCCTTGGATCTGTATATGTGTTTTAGTAGTTATTCTTCTATTTGTACAATAATAGTCTTATGTAGTATTTTGTCCTTATGAGACTGAGTTAGTTCATTTCGAATAACACCCTCTAGTGTTTGCTGTAACGTAGTATTTTTCAAAATTTTCGCTTCTGAATGCTGCATAGTATTCCATCGTGTGAATGTGGCTACAATTTCATAATCCATTCAATTGTGGTTGAACATTTGGGCTGATTCCATGTTCTTGAGATGGTGAATAAAGTTGCTATAAATATTGACTTTTGACAGAGGAAAACATATGATTGAATAACTGACCCATTAAGAAATGCTGCATGTAAATCAAAACCACAGTGAGATAATATCTTACCCCAGTATTAATGGCAAAATTTAGCAACACTCTTTTTGTTGTTGGTTGTCATCAAATTGAGCATAACTCATAACAACCTATGAACAAAAGGCCTTTCTATAACTACTGTAATTTATCAAAGTTCATAGAGTTTCTAGAGGCATGTAGTTTAGGAATTGGATGCCACTCCTGCTTACAAACCTGTATTAAACTGGAAGTTCCACCACTTTCCACCATGCATAACTATTATGGCATTTGATACCCCAGTGACACAAGGTTCAGCATCACAAAAACCCCAGTTTACCTCCATACAATATATTGACAGAAAAGTGCTATACCACTTAGAAGAATGTTCCTCCAAAATATAACAACCAACTTTTAAATACAAAGGCCCTTCCTGAGATCTTGTTGACTAAGCATGAGGTTTAAATAAAAAGCAACCAATATACTGTTTTTATTGTTATGTGCCATTGAGTCACCTGTAACATATAGTACAGTACAGCAGCTCTGAACCCTTCCCTGTACTGAGCCAGTCTCACTAATTCCAACACACCAACCCCCATTGCCCCAGATATCAATCCATCTCATCTGGGGTCTTCCTCTCCTGCACTGTCCCTCCACCCTTCTGAGCATGATATATTTCTTCAAGGACCAGTCTCTCCTGGTTACATGCCCAGAGACGGAGCTTGAAAATCATAGCCTCCAAGGAGAGACTTTGTTTCTGCCTCTGTAAGACAGACCAATTTGTTTTCTTGGCAGTTCAAAGTTTGTTCAAGACTTTACCAGCACCACAACTCAAAGGTATTTATTCTTCTTCTGTCTTCCATAGTCATTGTCCAGCTCTCTGCAAAATAAAAAAATCATTTAGGAGATCTTGGTCTGGATTAGGTGCACCTTTGTTGCTAGACTGACATTGTTGCTTTTTTAGCATTCTGTAAAGTTCTGTGACAGCAGATTTTCCCAATGCAATTTGTCTTTTTATTTCCTGATTGCTGGTGTTAAGAGTGTTGATTGTCAAGCCAAGCAAGCTGTAATTGCTAACAACTTCAATCTCTTCTCCATCTATCATAGTGCTGCCAGTTGGCCCAGTGGTGAGAATCTTTGTCTTCTTGATTTTGATGGAGAGATTGTGGAGAGGTGGGAACTCTCATACGCCCTTGGTGGGATTGTAAAATGGTGCCTCTCTGAAAGGCAGTTTGTTGTTTGATCAAAAAGTTGAACATAGGAACTCTGTATGACTCAGCTATTATATTACTAGAAATACACCCCAAGGAAATTAGAACTGAGACACAAATGGAGATTTGTATACCAGTTGTAATATTTTTTTGGACTGAAATCAGATGGATTCAATATCAATGAGGGAGAAAATTCAAGGCAAGGAAAATGTCCAGCCTTTTAGAAATAGTATGACCTATGTATAAATATCTTGCAATCAACCCTTGTTTGATTTTGATGGATTTATCAAAGGTTTCTATTTCATTATAAGTACAAAAGATGTTGAAACTTAATTAACAAAAACTTAAGAGATTTCCTTGTAACAGTATATACTCTATACTTGGTTTATGTTGCTGTTTATGTTGTGTACTGTTTAGTGGGAACGGACCCATACCTGATTCTCAAGTGGTGTTTTATAAGCAGTTAATCACAAAGGAGGAGATTACCCATCCTCCTGTGTAGCAGCTGGTGGCCTCAAACCTCTTGCCTTTGTAATTGCAAAGCAGATCCTTGCCTCTAGGCCATGAGAGCTCTCCTTGGTATTTGTTGTTGTTCTTGTTATGTGTCATCGAATCGCTTGCGACTCATAGCGAATCTATGTACAAGAGCCGTAAATGCCGTTCTATCCTGTGCCAACCTAGCCATACTAAACAAACTTATTCCCACCACTCCAGTCACAGAATCGATCCATCTTATCGATGGTCTTCCTCTCCTTCGCCGCCCCTCCACTCTACCAAACATGATGCCCTTCTCCAAGGACCAGTCCCTCCTTGCAACATGCCCAAAGTATGTCTGATGGAGCTTCAGAATCCCTGACTCCAGGGTGCATTCTGACTTCATCTTCTCCAGGACAAACCTGTTTGTTCTCCTAGCAGTCCATGGTATATTCAACACTCTTCTCCAGCACCACACCTCAAAGGCATCAATTCTCTTTCTATCATCCCTATTCACTGTCCAACTCTCTGATGTATAGCACGTAATTGTGAAGACTATAGCCCAGATCAGGAGTATCTTAGTCTCTAGCCTGACATCATTGCTCTCCA
>NW_006399794.1:19135790-19160040 GCF_000299155.1 Elephantulus edwardii
CTTCAACTGTCTTATTGCTTGCATGGTTTCTGCTGAGAAATCAGCACTTAATCTTATCTGTTCTCCTTTATAGGTTACTCTTTGTTTCTCCCTTGCTGCTTTCAGGATTCTCTCCTTATCCTCGGTTCTGGCAAATTTAACTATGACATGCCTTGATGTTTTTCTTTTGGGGTCTAATCTATATGGTGTTCGCTGAGCTTCCTGAATATACTCTCATTCTTCATTATGTCTTGGAAGTTTCCCTCTAGTAATTCTTCCACAACTTTTTCAGTGCCTTTACTTGCTTCTTCCTTTTCTGGGATTCCAATGATGCACATGTTATTTGTCTTGATGTTGTCCCACATTTTTCTTAGGTTTTCGTCTTTTTCCTTCTTTTTTGAGTCTGCTTTTTGCTCTAGCAGATCAGTGGGGACAATTTTGTCTTCAATTTCACTGATTCTGTGTTCCATCTCATCAACTTTGCTCCTATGCCCCTCCATCATGTTGACAGCCTCCGAAACATTGGAGTTAATATTTTGAATGGTGGATTCTTGTTTTTCCAGTGCTGCTAATGCCTTATTTGTTTTCTCTGCAATGTTTTTAATTGTTTTTTTTTTTTCCAACTCCTCCTGGTCTTTGCTTGTAGCATCCTGTAATTCATCAAGTTTGTCTTTCATCCATTGGATATATTCAGTCACTCCTCTTTTAAATTCTGTGTCAGAAAGTTCCATGAGACTTTCTAGTTTCAGGGTATCTGCTCCTCTTGTGTCGCCCTTTGTGAGTGACTTCTTGCTTTGCTCTTGTATACTGTATGTGTTCTTGATCTGAAGACAATGCTCTTGAGATCAGATGGGCAGCTACTGAACTTGTGTGTTTCTCTGACTTTCTGACTTCAGAAAAATGTCAGTTCAATGCCTGCTAGGGCAATCTTTTGTTGCTAAAACAGGTCAAGGTGCTCCCGTTTATAGGCAAGTTTATTGCCCAGACGTGTAGGCACTGGTGTGGAGCCAAATGGGGTGAGGCAGGCAAAGGGTTCATTGATCGCAAGGACAGGTCAATCACTTGGAGGACCTTGCTCAAACCTCTGCTGTCTCAGTGTGCTCACAACTGGGGTCCTTATTCAAATTCCTGCTGTCCGTTTCCTATCCAATGGTTTTCTCAGTATTCCCTGCCTGGTGGCACTTACGCAGGTGTCCTCACACAGCAGCCACTGCTCCAGCAGGGTCCTGGATCTGACAGGATCCGACAAGTCAAGGTCAAATTCCCACCAACCCACTCGTCTCTGGCTGGTCTGCAGAGTTCACAGAAGCCAGCTGGCTGGCTCGTTTTGGGCAGTTGGTGTAGCCCAAGAGAGCTCGGCTAAATTCCCCACCTGTGGGAACACCCTTAGGTGTTGTCCCAGGTAATCAGCAATGCCCCAGTAAACACAGATAAGATTGTACTGGCCTTTCTTCTACCAGGTTAGTTCCACAACAGCTCGGCTGATAGCTCTGGGTGATGGCTGGATCGAGGTGGTGCTCTGAGGTCACAGGGCTGTGGTGGGGGCTGAGGTGCGTGGTTGTGGAGGTGCAAGGGGAGAAGGGGAGGAAAGAAAGGGACTAGGGGGGTAAGGAGCGCAGGGCTTGGAGACTATCACCAAGAGGTGGGGGCAGGGCTTGGGCGCTGCTGGGGGTTTATGCAGCAGCACCCTGTGTGTTGGGGGTCACACAGTGGCGGGTAGCCTTCGCTCCTCTGGGGTCTCACGGTCTTTGTTCTTCTGGAGTTCCGTGGTGGGTGGCTGACTGTTGTTCTTCCTGGGTCTCTTCCTGGCCCGTCTGGCAGCGGAGCCCCTATCTGCTGTCGGGTGGGAGTTCCTCAGTTGATTTTTGTACGTTGATCTTGTTTCCTGCCACTTTGCTGCCACATCCAGCAAATTTCTTGCTGAATCTTTAGAGTTTTCTAAATATACTACCATATCATCTGCAAATAGAGATAATTTTACTTCCTCTTTGCCAATTTGTGTACCTCTTATTTTCTTTTCTTGTCTTATTGCTATCACTAGGACTTCCAATACAATATTGAACAGGAGAGGTGACAATAGGCATCCTTGCCTAGTTCCTGTTCTCAAAGGGAATGCCTTTAATATCTCTCCACTGAGAACAATGTTTGCCCTAGGGTTTGAGTGTATATTCTTTACTATGTTGAGGAAACTCGCCTCTATTCCTATTTTGTTGAGTGTTTTAATCAGGAAATACTGCTGGATTTTTTAAAAAGTTTTTTTTTTCTGCATCAATTGATAGGATCTTGTGCTTCTTGTTCTTTGCTTTGTTAATGTATCACACTCATTGTTTTTCTTCTGTTGAACCATCCTTGCATACCTGTTATGAAACCCACTTGGTCATAGTGAATTATTCTTAGAATCATTGGGTTGTATTGGCCAGAATTTTATTTAGGATAAAAATCCTATATTTATGAGAGATATTGGTCTATAGTTGTCTATTTTGGTGGTGTCTACCTGGATTTTTCTTCAGTATCTTTGTTGAGCTTCTTTCTGGTAGTTCTATCTTTTCTTGACAGTGGTATATTGAAGTCTCCAACTACTATAGTGGTGTTGTCTATTTCTGTTTTCACTTTTCTTAATGTTTGTTTGATATATTTTGAAGCTCTATCATTTGGTGATAGATAATATCATTATATCCTCTTGTTCTATTAACACTTTAATAATTATGTAGTGACATTCCATCTCCTTTGTGATGGTTTTTGCATTAAAATTTGTTTTTTTAAAAGATTAATATAACTACTCTTATTTTTTTCTGGTTGCCAATTGCTTGATATATTTTCTCCCATCTTTTTTATCTTTAGTCTTTCTTTATTTCCACTTTTCAGGTGTGCCTCTTATAAATAGCATATTCATGGATTTTTTTAAATCCGATCTGCCAGTTTGTTATGATCCACACAGTCAAACACCTTTGCCTAATCAATGGAACACAGATAGACATTCTTCTGGTATTCCCTGCATTCAGTTAAGATCCATCTAACATCAGTTACAATATCCCTAGTACCACTACCCGTTCTAAACCCAGCCTGGACTGCTGGCAGCTCTCTGCTGATTTGCTGTTCCAGTAGTTTTTGGATAATCTTCAATAAAATCTTACTTGCATGTGAAATCAATGATATTGTTCTGTAGTTTCCAAACTCTGTTCGGTCACCCTTCTTTGGAATGGGAACAAATATAGATCTCTTCCAGTCAAGTGGTTGTTCTCCAGATTTCTTGACACAACTTGGTGAGCACATCCAGGACAGTATCTGTTAGCTGAAATATTTCAATTGGTATACCATCTACTTCAAAGCAGCTTGAACTTCTGCCTTCATCACGATAGGCTCTTGCTCAAATGTTATTTCATTAAATTCTTCTGTATCTCCCAATACCTTTAGATACAATGACTCAGTATATTCCTTCCATCTTCTTTTAATACCTCCTGGATCATTTAATATTCTGCCTAAACATCCTTGATTATAGCAACTCGAAGTTTGAATTTGTTCTTCAGTTCCTTGAGCTTAAGAAATGCTGAACGTGTTTAGCCCTTTTGATTCTCTGACTCGATGTCACATAACAACAACAATCCAATCTGCTACCCTTTTTGTCTTCAGTGGTATATTTAAGCCACTCACATACAGTGTGATAATTGAGAGGCAAGGTTTTATTCCTATTATTTTGTTGAGTTCCTTTTGGTATTGTTGCCACTTACTTTAGTCCATCCTGTTTTCTGTAGTGCCTCTGTAAGAAGGTTGTCTCTCAGTGTTTCATGCAGTGCTCGTCTTATTTTTAAATCTCCCTGAGGTTGTATTTTTCTGGAAATATCTTGATATCTCTTTCATATTGGATGTACAATTTTGCTGTGTAAAATATTCGTTGTTGATAGTTGTGTTCATTAAGTGCTCAGTATATGTCATTCCATTGTTTTCTTGTTTCCATGGTTTCTTATGGGAAAGTAGCACTTAATCTTATTTGCTCTTCCTTATAGGTTATTCCTTTTTCTTTTCTTCCCCCCTCCCCTTGCTGCTTTCAGAATTCTATCTTTTTTTTTCTTTTGAAGTCAATTCTATATGGGTTTGCTCAGCTTCTTGAATATGTATTCTCTCATTTTTCATTATTCATAATAAATTTGTTTCTAGAAATTCTTCCACAACTTTTTTTGGTGTCTTTACTTTCTTCTCTTTCTGGGATTCCGATAATGTACATGGTATTTCTCTTGATGGTGTCCCATATTATTCTTAGGTTTTCTTGTTTTTTCTTCATTTTTGATTCTACTTTTTGTTGTAGCAGATAAGTGGTGACAATTTGATATTCAATTTTACTCTTTCTTTCATCTCTTCAACTCTGTTCATGTGTTTCTCCATCATGTTCACAGCATCTAAAACATTTGGCCTCATATTTAGGATTATGGCTTGTTGTTTTTCCAGTCCCCTACTGCCTCATTTGTTTATTCTGCATTGTTTAGTATTGTTGTATTGTTTTCTGGTGTTTTTTTGTAAAGCTCCTTCTCGTTTTTGCTTGCAGTGTCCTATAATTCTTCAAGTTGGTTTTTCACCCATTAAAAATATACAATCATGTTCTATTAAATTCTGTGTCAGAAAGTTCCATCAGATTTTCTAGCTTCAGGAAATCCATTTATACTGTGTCACTTTTGGGGGTGTAGCATCTTGCATTTGGCCTGTGTAGGGTGTGAGTTATCCTGCTTCTTATGCGACTTTGCTATGGTAGTTTTTCTTTTTTTTTTTTTTTTCACTAAAACTAATAAAATTTAATAAACATTTAAAAAAAAGAGTAAGGAGGTATCTCATTGCGGTGGACAAAGTGCTGGGATGCCATGGTACCTGGGACAGTGGAGTTTCACAGGAATGGGGTCCCCATGGGAGTATATGGGGGTGAGTGGGACAGTAGGAAATAAGGAATCATTCATACTGGAAGTGGACATCAGGAGAGCCCTCTGCTGTGGGACTTGGGCTTTCTGAACAAGACAGAGATTCTAGCCAACCTTCCCCTCTCCCACCAGCCAAGTAGACCAGTGAGGGAGGGGTGAGAACACTATTTTATAAATAGAATTTGAGTAGCCTTCTAGTACTCCCCTCAGAAGGAACCCAGGGGCATGAAGGTCAAGATCCTCAGATGCGTGTGACAGAGTGTGTGAGGAGCCAGGCACAGGCCCATAAACTGGTTCTGGGTTCAGCAGTTAGTGGCAGAACCTGGAGTGATGAATGGTTCAGCGTTCTCATCTATGGGGTTGTGCTTTTGTCTGGACTTGCATCTGCATTTGTTACTCAGAATAAGGAGGATTCCAATGAGGCACATGATCCCTGCACAGATCATCCCAGACAGCTGGATGCTTTTCCAGTCGTAGTAGAAGGGACTGTCTTTATCAAAAAGGTCATTGGCTTCTAAGGCTGGCAGGCCTGCTAGCAGTAGAACCCATGTCATTTTTTCCATGTCTCAACTCAGGGCAGAGCAGGGGCTGAAGGTACAGTGCAGAGGGCAGGTCTGGCAAGGCCACAAGGTCTGTTGCTATGGTAGTTTTTCATGGCTGAGGCAATATCAGGTTCTTTTTCTGAAGTCACTGCTCCTGAAGAGGGAGGGCAGCTATCCTTTCTGGGTTTCTCTATGAATTTCTTACCCAGGGGAAAATGTACTTCAGTTCACCTGTTGCCACTAAACCAGTCTAAGATTCTCAGGGCTAAAGAAAATTAATTGACTGGACGTTAGGAGATGCAAGGTAGAGTGTGGAAACACACACAAGGCCAGTGCGCTCGCAGATACACACAGAGTGGGCATGCACTCAGGACAGACATGTGTGCAGATGTACACAGGGGGGCTTGTGTAGAGACCTGAATGAAAAACCAGGAAGCCCTGGTTTTCCCCTTGAGAACTGGTTCTGCCACCAATGCCAGCTGTCTCACTCCCTCCTGCTCGAACTTAAGTGGCCCCACATGGTCCAGCAATTAACAGTGATCTCCTCTATGTACCTCACTCAAATTCTAGCTGTCCTCCTCACTCCTGAATGGTTGGTGGTCTTAGTGGGTTGTAGGCTGGCCTCAACAGGTCACTGGTTGGTCTCAGTGCATCACTGGATGCTCCTGATGAGTCACTGGCTGCTCCTAATGGGTCACTGCTCTTGCAGTAGGTTGCTGGTCTTGGAGGTTGCTCACTCAAATTCCAGCTGCCCTGCATGCTCCTAGTGACTTGATCCCAGTCCAGGTCAGCTCCTAGTCTGCCTCAGATCCTAGACTGGCTACCTCATTTCATTTTCTATTGAGCCTTCATTCCCATTTTAAATAAATCTTTAATTTTGTGGATATTCATCCTCATATTCTTTATGGTTTTTCTTTGTCTTGACATAGTAGAAAGAATGTGAGCATTGAAGACATGTAATACTAACTTTAATTGTAATTAAAATGTTATCATCTGACAGCTTTGAAAATATTTAATAGCATCAGATTAAAATTCATAATACACCCTTACTTTAATGACTTAACCTACATAAAGTTCTTATCTTAACTTTAGGGTTGTCAGAATGAAGGCATTTGGGATTCAGGCTTTCATTTTCTAAAGGATATTTTAAAGAACAAGAGTTATTTCCTAAGACATGACTTGTAATTTCACCTCTGCAACAACAGCAAAGTTCAAGAGGGCAGCAAACAGCAAATGCTGGTGAGGTTGTGGAGAGATTGGAATTCTTAGTCACTGCCGGTGTCTGGTGCTTTCTCAAAAAGTTGGAAATAGAAATACCATATGACCCAGAAATTCTTCTACTTGCTAGGAATAGACCCTAAATAAAACATAGCTGTGACTCAAACAGTTGTATGCACATTCAGGTTTATTGCTGTGTTATTTACAGTAGCAAATAGAAGAAACCCAAGTGCCTTTTAACAAATGAATGGATAGAAGAAAAACCTATGGTACTTTTCCACAATGGAATATTGTGCAGCACTAATACACAAAGAACTGACAAATTACACAACATGGGTACGCCTGCTGTTTGAATACTTCAGTAACAAAAGGACAAATCCTGCATGACACAGTGTTATGAAATAGGACTGTTGTTGTTATTGTTGTTGTTATGTGCCATCGAGTCACCTGCGACTCATAGCGACCCTATGCACAACAACCTTAAATGCCGTTTTATCCTGTGCCAACCTAACCATCTCAAACACACTCATTCCCACCTCGCTGATGACAGAATTGATCCATCTATTTGAGGGTCTTCCTCTCCTGTGCCGCCCCTCCACTCTCCAAAATGTGATGTCCCTCTCCAAGGATCAGGCCCTCCTTGCAACATGGCCAGAGTATGTTAGACGAAGCTTCAGAATCCTTGACTCCAAGGAGCATTCCGGCTTCACCCTCTCCAGGACAAACCTATTTGTTCTCCTAGCAGTTCCTGTTATAGTCAACATTCTTCTCCAGCAACACACTTCAAAGACATCAATTCTATTTCTATCATCGCTATTCACTGTCCAACTCTCCATACATAGGACATAATTGTGTAAACTATAGCCTTGATCAGGTGTCCCTCACAGCTGACTTTCCCAATGCAATTCATCTCTTGATTTCCTGGCTGCTGTTACCAAGAATGTTGACTGTGGAACCAAGTAAATGGAAACTGTTAACTATCTCAATCTCTTCATCATCCATACTGATGCTGCCAATTGGCCGATTGGTGAGAATCTTTGTTTTCTTGATGTTGAGCTTCAATCCATATTGAAGGCTGTAGTCCTTGAACTTCTGCAGCAAGCGCTTCAGGTCCTTTTCAGTTTCTGCAAGCAGGGTTGTGTCATCCGCATAACGCAGGTTGTTGATGACTCTTCTACCAATCCTGATACCACATTCCTCCTTGTACAGTCCAGCATTTTGGACAATCTCTTCTGCATACAGATTGAAAAGGTATGGAGACAAAATACATCCCTGATGGACCCCTTTCTTGATTTTGAACCATATAGTGTCTCCTTGCTCTGTTCTGATGACTGCCTCTTGGCTCAAGATGCACTCTGCATTAGCACAATCAAAAGTTCTGGGATTCCCAATCTTCTCAGAGTCAGCCATAGCTTGTTGTGACTAGTAGTGAAATAATGGGGTCATATAGAGTTTCTATGTTCAACTTTTTAAAGAAATGCTAAACTGTCTTCTAGTGTGATTGTACCATTTTACAATCCAAACACAGTGTATAAGAGTTCCCACCTCTCCATATCCTCTCCAACATTTATTGTTTGTTGCTCTGCTAAACTTTGCCACTGATACTGAAGTGGAATGGTATATCATTTGCTATGCATTTCTCTTATTGTACATGATGCTGAGTATTTCTTCATATGTCTGTTGGTCATCTGAATGCCTTCATCTGTGAAAAGTCTTCCTTTGTCAAACACAATATGAATGAATAATAGGGTGAAACACATTATATGTGAACTTTTTAATGTAAGCAAACTGACATTTTTTTAAAAAAGAAAAATGTAAAAAATCAAAGAACTGTAAATTTTTTAATTTTTTGCCATTTTCTACATTTTCGTGTCAAAACTAACAAAATGCAGTCATGAAGTTATTTCTTTATAAATTAATGAGGAAAGAATATCATTATTCATTACAAAACAAAAAAATAGGACTGACATGGTTGTGGGTGGGTAGGAAGAGAATATGAAGAGAGTGGATAGATAATGAACACTTCATTGTAGCAAATGTCTGAAAGAAATATATGATAGGTATTATATTTATGACAACAACTGGGAACTAGAAGTGCATTGCAAAGTGGACTGAAGGAAAAGGAAGGGAGTAAAATCTGTGACAATGAATGAATGAAAACCCAATATTTTTGTAAACGTTTGTTAAAATCACTTTTTAAAAAAGAGGCAAAAATGTAGAAACAGAAAAATACAAAGAAAGAAAGGATTGAAGAAGTGAATGGGATCCAGGACCTCAAATCACCCCTGCACACAGTGTTAATCTCTGAAGATTGCTCAGGAGTTCATGCCATATGGTTCTATCAGAGATTCTTAGTGATAGCCTCTAGGTAGCCCCAAATTTCTTCATGCACCATTTATGTTCATCTCTTATCCTTGTGAAAACCTGATGATAAAGCTTTTCTATTTATTATTACAAGATAATAATTTTCTTATGTGGGATTGGTTAAAGACCTTTCACTTCAATGGAAAGTACATAATGTGTTGGCCTATGTAGAATTTGAAGTTTTATCTGTAATATTACCTTACCTGCAGTGATGTCTTTTTTGTTGTTGTTATTGTTGTTGTTGTAAAAGGAATCATTCTGATCTGGAAATATAAGTACTAAATATGAATATTTCCTTAAAGGCCTAGAATTCTGATAATGACATCTAAATTGCTAGAATGTGAAGCTTGCATTCCAGCATAGAATGTGAAGCTTGCATTCCAGCATGTCAGTATCAGTAACAAAGGAAAGGACTGAAATCAGCTTTCTAGCTCTATTCTCAGATGTCTTGCTTTCATTTTTTTTAGTATAAGTAGCTGAAAAAACCAGGGCTTCTAAGGAATAGGATTAAGTTACTTTTAAGGTTATTCATCTATCCAACGACTCCAAATAATGTCTATCTCTAAATCCATGCTCCTGCTGAAAAGAGGTAGCTACTTTTCTGTTAATCATTAGTGAGTGATATATCTGAGCAGTAATTACACTTGTACCAATGACACAGACAGAAGGAGACAAAAGTGATAGCATCAAAAGACTAAACCTGAAACTGTCTTTACTCATAGTTAACCGAGATCCTGACAAATATATCCTTTTATTTGGGTCTAAGGGATGTCTGGTAACATAATCCATACAGAGTTACATTACTAACTTAAAGTATGTGACTCTTCAATGGCTTCATTCCACTAGAGGCTCCTTGAGAGAAAGATATGCACCCATTAGACTTAAAAGATTGGAAATGAAGAACTATGATCTTCCCTTGAAGGTCTAGAATTCTAATAATCACATTTAAATTATTAGCACGTTAAGTTAAATTCCAGCATGTTAGAACCAACTTAATGGAAATGAGTCTTCGAGCTATCTGGGCTTCAGTTTTCTAAATAACTTGTTATTTCTCAAGATTTTTTTTTTTTTTAGTTTCAGCAAATCTGGATGCAACAAAATGTTTGCCATTTCCACAAAACTCACGTATACAATTCAGTGACTTTATGTTTTTATCATGTTGCTAAGCCAAGAACATCATCCCAGTCCAGATTTTTCTATTACCCTTAACAGAAGTTCAGTGTTCATTAAGTATGAAGTTCCCCTTCTCTCATTCCTTTTAATTGGCTTTAGCAGTCAACAGTGAAATTCAATTCTATTTATTTATCTATTCTATATATTTCATATAGGGTTGTTGTTGTTGTTCTTGTTATGTGCCATAAAGTCATCTGAAACTCATAATGACCCTGTGTACAATAGTTCTGACACCTGTCCTATCCTTAGCTAGTCTCACTGACTCCAATACACTTATTCTCATTGCCCTCATTACTATATCAATCCATCTCATCCAGGGTCTTCTCTCCTGTGCTGTCCTTCCACCCTTCTGAGTATGATACCCTTCTCATAGGGTCAGTTGCTCCTGTTCACATGCCCAAAATACATGAGAGACAGAGTTTATTCTCAGGATTTTTCACATATTGCTTAGTGTTTTGCTCTTCTTAAATGCCATCCTGTCAAAATCTACTCCTAGCTGAGCCTCCAGCTGGTTTTCAGAGGATATAAATTTCACAAAGGATATTTCCTATCTTCTGTGGAACAGCTAATGGATTTGAACTTCCTGCCTTTGGGTTGACAGTACTGCTCCTTATGCTTTTGGCTCCCAGTACTCCCTAGTCACTGACTCATATTTAGATGTTATAGAGGAGCACAGATGTGGCAATATGAAAATGGAGATGATGAAAAAAAAAGAGAATTCTTGTGAAAATCAGGCCTAATATGTAAATTGGCAGGTGAATATATCCATGCCTCCTAACTCTTTGATTTCTGCCTTTACTGGGTAGCTTAAAGTCCTTGTGTCTTAAGTCATAACTGAAATGCAGACATGAGAAAGTCAGTGGCAGCAGACATGCTAAAAAAGTAGTGCTTAGTTCTAGAAAAGCTAGAGTTGTTCTATTCTGTGCAAAATATGGTGGGGGAAAATAATCATTGCTAGTTTTATATATAGTAGGAGTGAATGAATAAATATAGATTTCCATCTTGCCTTCTTTTTCTAAAATACTACTTTTTAAGCTATGACATTATAGATTTGGAATACTATGCTTTATTCCAGAGCCTTATTTGTAAAGTTTTTGAATAAGCTCGTTCAAGTATTCCTGCATGATAAAGCTAGTGATTCTTGTTAAATTAAAACATAAATAAGTTTCTTATCTGTATCAGTTATTACTAATGCCAGTAATTGCAATGATAAAACTAGCAGTGGATAATTTTATAGTATCACAATATGGCAGAAAGTTTTCCCTTTTGCTAACCATTTTGCTTTTGTTTTATGAAAATATTTGAGGTATTATCTCTGCTGTTTCTAGAATTGCAGGAATTCATATTATAAAGAGATTCTCTGAGTTTTGTTTTTTAACACAATTATTGAGTTTCATTCAACTTCCAGTTCTATCACTACTCTCTGATGTCTACGTATTCCAAAGAACAAGTTCTGGAAGAATTAGAAATAATAAACATGGTTCAGCACAATAATTGAATTGGTTAATTTTTTCCCTCAGTTTGAGAAGTTAAGAATTAAATAATTTATTCAAAGTAGTCACTCTACCAGATGTTGTTGATATCCTATCTTATCCTCTTGCTTTTACCACTTCAGTGTCAGCTATTTCCAACTTCCAGCAACTTAAATTCTTCCTCCTGGCAAGCTTTATTGGATTAAGTAGCAAAACATAACTACCAGGGATCTAATGATGACATAGTGAAGGTCAGTTGTTTATGGAGTCCCTAAGAGTCATACTCAACTTGACGACATCTGACAACAACAGCCACAACAGGAACAGCACTCGAGGAATCCTGGTGGCACAGTAAGAAAGATATTGGGCTGCTAACCAAAATGATAACAGTTTGAATCCACCAGTAACACTACAGGAAAAAGGGGAGTAGACATTACTAATATAATGTTATTTGAGCTTAAATGAGTTGACTTTATTAATATCCCATATCCTTTGTCATTGGCTTTGGTAAATTAGAAACATATGTTATTCACTGCATCTTCAAATTTTGCAAGTGCATTTAAGCTCTAGTTACACAGAATGGTTGTGATAATTTACCTGTTACTATATTCCTTTAAGGAAACTCTGGTGATGGATTCTGTAGAGTGCTGGCCTTCTCATGTAAAAGCCATAAACCAATTAGAGGGTAGGTTATAAGTCAATTCTGACTTGATAGCAATGAGAGGGTTTATTTTAGTTTCTTTTCAATCCTATTTTCTCCACATTATCAGTATTATTTCATTTCTCAAATGAATGGCCTTTTATTTATTGACTAAGGCTTACCTTGTACCCATCTCCTATTTATCATCTATTCAAAAATAGTGATTTTTTTTGTAAGTTGTAGGCTGTGATCTTTGCAATTACTTGCTATGCTTCAGAAAGCTGGACAATGACTAGGGAAGATAGAAGGAGAATTGATACTTTTGAGCTGTGGTGCTGGAGAAGGGTATTGAATATACCATGGACTGCTAAGAGGACAAACAAGTTCATTCTAGAGAGTGAAACCAGGCTTCTCCTTTGAGGAAAGAATTCTGAAGCTTCATTTGACATACTTCGGACATGTTCCAAGAAAGAACTAGTCCTTGGAGAGGGATATTGTGCTTGGGAGAGTGGAGAGTATGAGAGAAAGACCCTATATGAGATGGATTGATTTGGTGACTGGCATAATGGGGTTAGGTTTATCAGAGACAATAAGATTGACACAGGATAGAACAGGGTTTAGGGCTGTTGTACATAGGATCGCTATGAGTCGCAGACAACTCAATGGCATATAACAACAATAACATGTTAACCTCTATAAAGATTCTGGGGAGCTATGGTGAGTTAGTCTGTAGAAAGTTGCAGTACCAACTGTCATTTGTCTTTTGCAGTTTGAATCCAATAGTGATTATAAGACAGGGTCACTATAAATTGGAACTGACTTGAAAGCAGTGAGTGAGTAATAAAGATGTTAATGCCTAGGTTGAGACATAAAATTGACTTCTATAAAAAATAAATATTTAAGGCCTAAGTTGAAGAACATCCATAGATAAAATTGCCCCTTGAGAGAATGCTATAGTTAGTAGTAGTAGTAGTAGTAGTAGTAGTAGTGTGTGTGTGTGTGTGTGTGTGTGTGTGTGTAGAGAGAGAGAGAGAGTCATGTTACACTCTCAGGGTCCTTTCAGTTTAACCCTGCTCACTGCATCAGTTTTACACACTAATCCAGGGAGGCTAAAGTGATATTAAATGTACCTCTGATACTAAATGTGTTTTTGTATTTGTTAGATGCCATCAATTTAGCTATAACTCATACCTACTCTATAAAACAACAGATAAAAACCATGCTATGGGAAGCAGTTTTTAAGAAGACTCTGCTGTCCTTCCAGATCTGTAATAAAGAACTTATGGATATTGATAAAAACAAAACAAAACAAAAAACAGAAAAAACCTGAAACAAACAAAAAACAGCTCAAAACACCACAAACCAAAAAACTAACCACCTTGCTTTGCCTTGTACCGTTCTTATGATCTCTGAGCTGATTCCCACTCTACAAGCAAACTGTATTCTTTGTAAGCTTCATCTTTCCTTCCATACATAATTCAGATATCATCTGGAGGTGCAACTCTTTTACTTTAACCATATTTATGCTAGAGTTCTGTATTTTTACTTTTAAAATATACCCAAAGTTTAAAATGTTAGTGGCCAATATTCAATGATAATTTTGTTTCAATATTTTTATTCAATAAACTTGATAATTACAATATTTTTTAACTTTTTAGCATGGCTAAGATTGGTTTACATGTGAGCAAATTATATTACTGTTTCCCTGCTGTGCTAAACAACAAATTATGACTAATCTTGAAGAGAATGGGAAGCCCATAAAAGTTGATTGTGCTTATGAAAAACTTATATTCAGACCAAAAAGCAGTTGTCAAAACAGAGCAAGAAAACACTGTGTGGTTTGAAATTAGTGAAGGAGTGTGTCAGGGATGCATCATGTCTTATACCTTTTCAGTCTATATGCAGAACACATAATTCAGGAAACTCAAAGTCTGTAGTCTTCAATATAGATTGACGCTCAACATCAAGAAGAAAAAATTTCTCACCAATGGGCCAATTGTCCGCATCATGATAGATGTAGAAGAGATTGAGATTGTTATGAATTTCAACTTTCTTACCTCTACAAACAATATTCTTGGCACCAGCAGTCAGGAAATCCAAAGACAAATTACACTGGGAAAATCTGCAGTCAAAGACCTCCAAAGAGTACTGAGAAGCAATGATGTCAGACTAGAGACTAAGGCTATGGTCTTCGCAATTACTTGCCAGGAGTTAGAGAATTGGACAAAGACTAAGGGTGACAGAAAGAATAATTGATGCCTTTGAGTTGCAGTGCTGGAGGAGAGTATTGAGCATACCATGGTCTGCCAAGAGAATAGGCAGTTCTGTCATGGAGAAGGTGAAATCTGGTTTATTTGGGGAGGCTAAGATTTTGAAGCTCTGTCTCACATACTTTGGGCATATGGCCAGAAGTGACCTTGGTCAGAAATATGCTCAGAGAGATGGAGGAACAGCACAAAAGAGGTAGGTACGAGATTAGACGTATTGACACAGTAACTTGGGTAATGGGTTAAATGTATCAGAGTCAGCGAGATTGGCTATAGATGTGCTATGCAGAGAAATGCTATGAATCCCAGGTGACTCAGTAGCACATAACAAGTGTGCTGAACTGTAGTGACTTGTGTGTTTCTGTGATGCTAGACGGTAAGCCACTGGTATTTCCATTACCAGCTTAGTCACCCATGCAGGAATCAGCAGAGTTTTCAGATTAAGACATATTAAGAAGCAGAACTGGCTTCTGAAATAAATATTTTAGAAAAATTATGGAAAATGGAAGAACATTGCTGAATATATTGTGAGAAAATGAGTCCCTCAGTTTGGAAGATGCTTAAAATATGACTGGGTAAGATCTGCCTCCTCCTATAGTGTTATGAATGGAGTAAAGCTTTCATCCAGTAAAGAACATTAATTTATTGATGTTACAAGACTCAAATGGAGGAGAAAGAGCTTCAAACATTCATTAAAAATTCAAACATGGCATAAAAGAAGAATGGATTTAGGAAAACTTAGTTGTTAAAAAAGAAAATGGAGGGGAGCTCTGGTGGCCTAGTGGCAAGAAGCTGCACTGCAATCCCAGAGGAACACGGTTCGAATCTACCAGATGCTCTGCTGGAGAAGGAGCCGCAATATCCTCCTGTACCAGTCAGATCTGATTTGACGGTACACGCACACAAAATAATAAAATTAAAAAAAAAAACCCAAAAAACAAAAAACAAAAAAAAAATGGAACTAAAATATGCTGGGCCTTAGTAAGCTAAAGTGGGTCAATATTTATCATTTTTAATCAGAAAATCACATGATCTAATATGCTGAAAATGACAAATTATAGAGAAAAGGTGGCCATACATTGTCAGAGTGTTTCAAGATATATGCTAAAGTATGATGCCATGAATGACAGGACACTATCCGTTCACATACAAGAAACTCTTATTAATAAACTAATACATATTTAAACAAACAGACGCTATCTGGATTTGCTCACCAAGTTGTGCCAAAGAATCTGGAGGACAACCACCTGGCCAACTGATTGGAAGGGATCAATATTTGTTCCTATTCCAGAGAAGGGTGATCTGTCAGAGTGTGAAAATTATCAAACAGTATCACTGATATTATATGCAAGCAAGATTCTGCTGACGATTATCCAAAAACAACTGGAACAGCACATCAAGAAACAACTGTCTGAAATGCAGGTTGGGTTTAGAAGAGGCTGTGGTATTAGGGATATTACAGCGAATGTCAGATGGATCTTGGCTGAAGGCAGAGAGTTTCATTGCCTATGGAAAGGCATTTGACTGTGTAGATCATAGCAAACTGTGGCTGACTCTGAGAAGAAAGGGAATGCCAGAACAATTGATTGTGCTTATTTCAAACCTACACTTAGACCAGGAGACAGTCAGTCATCAGAAAAGAGCAAGGAAACACTTCCTGGTTCAAAATTGGGAAGGGTGTGCACCAAGGATGTGTTCTATCGCCATATCTTTTCAAACTATATGTAGAACAAATTATCCGGGAGGCTGTGCTCAATGAGGAGAAATGTGGCATCAGGATTTGAGGAAGACTCATCAACAATCTGCATTACACAGATGACACATTCTTGCTTGCTGAAACTGAGGGGGACCTGAAGAATTTGCTATAGAAGGTCAAAGACTGTAGCCTTCAATATGGATTGAAGCTCAACATCAATAAGACAAAGATTCTCTCCACCGGGCATCATGATAGATGGTGAAGAGATTGGGATTGTTACCAGCCTCAATTTACTTGGTTCTATAGTCAACACTCTTGGAAATTAAAGGACAAATTGCATTGGGAAATTGTGCTGTCAGAGACCTCTCCAAAGTACTGAGGAGCAAAAATGTCAGTCTGGAAACTAAGGTGCACCTGATACAGTCCACAGTCTTTGCAATTACTTGCTATGAATCAGAAAGCTGGGCAATGACAAATTTGTCCTGAAGAGTATGCAACGAGGCTGCTCCTTGGAGGCAAGGATTCTGAAACTTCATCGACCATACTTGGACATGTTGCAAGGCAGGATCAATCCTTGGAGAAGGACGCCATACTTGGGAGCGTGGATGGACAATGCAGGAGAAAAAGATCCCCAATATGATGGATTGATTCAGCGACTGGAGTAATAGTGATAGGTGTGTCAGAGACAGTAAGATTGTCACTAGATAGAGCAGGGTTTAGGTTGCTATGAGTTGCAGGCAACTTGATGGCACATAATGACAACAACAGTACTCAAATATGTGTATGAATTATAAAAGAAAAAAATAAGGAAACTGGATTTTTTACTTTTCTGTCTTAAATAGGTTGAACAAGCAATCAAAATACAATAATAATAATAATTGAAAACTAGAATGTAAAATTTGGAAACAATGAAGAAGGATTGGTATTTGTATATAAGGCCTTGTTCTTGCTGTTGTTATGTGCTGTCAACTTGCCTGCAGCTCACAGCAACCTTATGTAAAACAGCCCTATATCCTGCTCTATCCCAGGTCAATCTTATTGTCTCTGAAACACGTCTACCCCCATTACCCCCAGTCATTGAATCAATCCATCTCATTTAGGGTGTTCCTCTCTTGTGCCGTACCTCCACCCTCCCAAGCATGATGTCTCTCTCCAAGGACTTGTTCTTCCTTGCAACATGTCCAAAATATGTCAGGCAAAAGCTTCAGAATCCCTGTCTTCAAGGAGCAGCCTGGTTTCACCCTCTCTAAGATTAACCTGTTTTTTTCTCTTAGCAGTCCATTGTATATGCAATACTCTTCTCCAGCACCACAGCTCAAAGGCATCAAATCTTCTATCATCAACTAGTCATTGTCCAGCTCTCTGAGGCAAAGCAAGTAATTACAAAGAGTAGGAGCACCTTAGTCTCAAGACTGACATTGTTGGTCTTCAGTACTTTGGAGAAGTCTCTGACAGAAGACTTTCCCAATGTAATATCCTGGCTGCTGGTGCCAAGAGTGTTGATTGTGGAGTCAAGCAAACTAAAGCTGTTAACAATCTCAATCTCTTCACCATCTATTTTGATGCTACCAAATGGCCAAGTGGTGAGAATCCTTATTTTCTTAATTTTGAGCTTCAATTCATATTGAAGGCTACAGTGCTTAACCCTCTGAAGCAAGCACTTCAGATCCTCCTCAGTTTCAGAAAACAAGGTTGTATCATCTGCATAATGAATGTTGTTGATGAGTCTTCCTTGAATCCTGATGCCACATTTCTCCTCATAGAACTCAATCTCCTGGATAATCTGTTCTGCATATATATTGAAAAAGTATGGAGATAAGACACATACCTGACATACACTTTTCCCAATTTTGAACCATGTAATGTTTCCCTGCTCTGTTCTGGTGATTGCTTCTAAGTCCAAGCCTAGGTAACAGAAATGAGACTGGAGATCACATGCTAGAATTTTATATAATCAATGATTTACTAATTGCAAATACTTTTTTTAGAGTGTGCAAATAGAGACTATGAACATAATATGCTTCTCACGCATTAAACAAGAATAGATTGACTACATCTATGTAAAGAGTGATGGAGAAGTTCAGTATCAGCAGATCAAACCAGATCAATGGCTGAATCACATGCAAGTTCAAAGTGAAATTAGAGATAATTAAAATTATCCCAATAGAACCAAATGTAACCTTGAGTATTTACTGACTGAATTTACAAACTATTTTAATAGATTTGATGCATTGAACAGTAATGATCAAAACCAGGTTAGTTGTGGAATGACATAAAGGACACCATTTATGAAGAAAGTGAAAGGTCATTAAAAAGACAGGGATAAAGTAAAGACAAAATTGGGTATGAGAACAGACTCTGAAACTTGCAGCAGAACATACAAAAGAGCTGAACATGTTTCAAAGGGCAGCTTAAGAAAGCAAAGCAAAATATCATAATCAAATGTGCAAGGAGTTGGAGTTAGAAAAACAAAAGGGAAGAACTTGCTCAACTTCTTCAAACTGGAAGAACTGAAGATGCAACGTAAGCCTGTGGTTGAAATATTGGATGAGTCTCTGGGAAAAATTTTTAATCATGAAGGAAGCATCAAAAATGAGGAAACTAATACACAGTCACCATACCAAAAAAAAAAATTGTTCAACATTTCAAGATCAAGAATAAAAAAAAAAAAATGAAGAAGTCAAAATTATACCGAAGGCATTTGCAAACAACTATGGTCTCAGGAATTGTGGGAAAAGAAGTTTAAGTGCTTCACAAAATAGATGAAACCCTGGTAAACAGGCTCACCATTCTCTGTCAACAAATATGGATGACAGCAACCTGATCAACTGACCGGAGAAGATCATTACTTGTGCCCAGTCTCAAAAAAGAGTGATAAGAGAGAATAGAGAATATTGAACGATATCATTAATATCACATGTAAGTAAAATATTCCTGAAGATTACTTTTAAATGGCTGCAATAGTAATTGACAAAAAAAAATGCCAACAATTTCATCTGTCTCTGTTCCACAATCAACATTCTTGACACTCTTGTTGTTGATTGCCACTGAGTCAAGCACAACTCATAGTGACCCTATGAACAAAAGGCATGAAGCCTTATATAACTATCATCATTTATCAAAGTTCACATAGTTTCCAGAGGCATGTTCTTTAGGAAGTGGATGCTGCTTCTGCTGACACTAGTAGTCAGGAAAACAGCAGACAAATTGGATTAGAAAAATCAGCCTTTCGAGTGTTAAATATCAATTATCTCAGTCTAGAGTCTAAGGTGAGCTGGATCAAAGCCACTGTCTTTGCAATTACTTACTGTACATCAGAGATATGGACAATGATAAGTATGACAGAAGAAGAATTGATGCCTTTGTGTTGTGTTGTTGTAAAAGAGTATTGAATATACCATGGCTGGTCAAAGGAACAAACACGTCTGTCCTGGAAAAGTAAAACTAAGTTGCTATTTCAGGGCAAGGATTTTGAAGCTCTATCTCACATACTTTGGGTATGCTGTCAGGAAGGACCATCTGTGAAAAAGGACATCGTGTTTATAAAGGTCGAGGAGAGGAAGACCCTGGATGAGATTGATTGACATAGTAACTGAGGTAATGAGGGTAGATGCTTTGGAGACAAATTGGTTCAAGATAGGGTAGAGTTCTGAGCTATTGTTCACATTGTCCTTATGAATTGCAGCTCACTTTATGGCACATAAAAACAACATGAACAACATGCACAGGGATAATGTCATTGTTTATGTCAAGTGTATATTGACTGAAAGCAGAGGATATCAGAAAGATATTTTCTTATATTGTTTATGCAAAAGTAATTGTGTGATTCATAACAAATTATGGTTAATATTGAAAAGATTAGGAAACCCAGAACTCATAATTGTGCTCATGTGAAATCTCTATATAGACCAAGAAGTTTAAAACATTGCGTGTTTTAAAATCAAGAATGATGTGTACCTATTCAATCTCTGTAGTGAGCAAATCATTCCAGATACTGAACTATATGAAGAAGAATGTGGTATTAGGTTGGTGGAAGATTCATTAATAGCCTGCATTATGCAAATGGTACAACCTTGCTTGAAGAAAGTGAAGGAGACTTGAAGCACTTACAACAGAAGTCTAACAATTGTAACCTTCAATATGTGTTACACTTCAACATCAAGAAAACAAAGATCCCCACCCTTGGGGCAATAGACAAGATCATGTTAGGAGAAAACTTGATGTTATCAAGTATTTAATTTTACTTGGACCCCAAATCAATACTCATAATCAAGAAATCAAAATATGTGTTATATCGGGGGAATCTGCTGTCTAATACCTCTGCTTAAAGACTAAAGTGCACCTGAGCCAACCCAGGATCTTTGCAATTGCTTCCAATGCATCTCAAAGTTGGACAAACAATAAAGAAGAGAGAAGAAGAACCAATTTCTTGAACTATGGTGTTGGTTAAGAGTTTTAAATATTCCATGAACTGCCAAAAGAACTAACAAATCTGTCTTAAAGAATGTACAACCATACTGCTCCTTAGAAACAAGGATCATGAAAGTTTGTTGTACTTACACTGGACACATTCTTTCCAGTCTGGAGAGAGACATCATTCTTGGAAAGGAAGAGGGTCAGGGAAAGAGAGGAAGATCCTCAACAAGATGGATTAACTACTACTATGAGCTACAGTTAGAAAGAGATACTATGGATTGTGAAGGTTAGTGTAAGGTTGAGAAATGTTGTTCATTGAGTTTCTATGAGCTGTCGTCAACTGGACAGCAACACAACAACAGCCCAACGCTGGTGTTATTTTCCTTCTATTATCTCATTAAAGTCTAACTCCTTTAAGGATTTGCATTTCCCTATGAAACAAGGTGCCCCTAAGTAGTACATGTCTCCAGCTTCACACTTCAGAAATTTATCTAATTAAGATAAATTATCCAAGCCATATTTTTCTCAAAATGCTGTACAATGTCTTTAAAGGCAGGATCTATTGAGATCTTGTGACTTCTCAGGGAAACTGAAATTTAAAAATATATTTTACTTTTCTTTCTTGCAATGTCATACATAGTGGTATTGTTGCTGTTGTTGTGGTCTGTCAAAGTGACTCTTACTCATAGTGAGACTATGGACAACAGAGCTAAACCTTGCTCTATCCTTTGTCATCACTCTAACACCCACTGTTGGAGTCTATCAATCTATTTTGTTGAAGATCTTTCTCTTTTCCTAAATCTCTACTTTCCACAGCGTGATATCTTTTCGTAGGACTAGTGACTCCTCAAATACGACCAAATTATGTCAAAAAAGTTTTATCATTCTTATTGATAATGAACTTGAAACTTGTACTGCATAGAAGACATTTTCTTTGCTCCTCTAAAAGGTAATATTGTTGTTGTTATATGCTGTTAAGTCGAGTATGACCCATAGGAACACTATGAACCCTATAATCTGAAACCTGTCTGATTCTGTGTGATCCTCACATTTCCTGACACAATAGAGACCATTATGGTAGTCACTGTGACAATTCACCTGGTCAAGGGTCTTCCTAGTCTTAGTTGACCCTATACCTTTCTGGGCATCATGTCCCTTTCAAAGGAATAGACCCTCCTAACAACATACCCAAAGTATGTAAGGCAAAGCCTCATCATTTTTGCCTCCAAAGTGTACCCAGGCTTCACCCTTTCCAAGACATATTTGTTTGTTCTTTTGGCAGTCCATGGATTGTTCAGTGCTCTTCTACAACACCACATCTCAACGGCATAAATTTTTCTATCATCCTTATTCGTTGTTCAGTTCTCAGATGTATAGCAAGTGATTGGAAAGACTATGTCCTGAATCAGACACACTTTAGTCTTCAAACTGACATCATGACTCCTTAATAATTTTAAGAGGTCCCTAACTGCAAACTTTCCCAGTGCACTGTGTCTCCTAATTTTCTGACTGTTAGTACCAAGAGTGTTAATTGTGGATCGAAGCAAGATGAAGTGATTGACAGCTTCAATCTTTGCTCCATCAATCATGATATTGCCTATCTGTCCAGCATTAAGACTGAGAAAAACTGGATAAATTATGTATACTACACTGAAACAGATGAGGAAGAGAACAATTTAAAAACGATATATGATAGAGTATTATGGTATCACAAGAGTCCAGAATTAAGGTTGCATAATGGAGTGTATTCAGGGCAGAGAGAAGGGTGCGGGGGGATTGTATACCAATGAAAGAATTTTTCTTATACTTTTCAAAGGGGTGGAGGGAGGGCTGGGCAGGGAGAAAAGTGCAACAATGAATGAATGGAAATCCAAAATCTCTGTAAATGTCCATTAAAATTAATAAAATTTTAAAAAGAATGGTACTTTTCTTGACATTGAGATACAATCAATATTGAAGTCTTTAATTCTTTTTATCTTCTGAAACAAGTATTTCAAGTCCTCCTCATTTTCAGCAAGCAAGGTTGTATTATGTGCATAATGCAGGTTATTGATGAATCTCCCACTGATCCTGATGCCAAATTGCTCTTCATAGAGATCAGCTTCTTGAATAATTTGCTCAGTATACAGATTGAATAGGTGTGGGGAAAGGATAAAACACTTACATGCTTCTTTACTAATTTAAGACCATATAGTGTTCCCTTGCTCTGTTCTCATTTGTCTCCTGGTCTAAGTATAGGT
This sequence comes from Elephantulus edwardii, assembly GCF_000299155.1. Taxonomy (NCBI): domain Eukaryota; kingdom Metazoa; phylum Chordata; class Mammalia; order Macroscelidea; family Macroscelididae; genus Elephantulus; species Elephantulus edwardii. The sequence continues at coordinate 19,158,702 of NW_006399794.1, forward strand.
TTCAATTGAGTACAATTAAGTGCTCTTGGATTCCTATTCTCATGAATTTATTCATAACTGGTTATGATCTACACATTCAAGTGCTTTTCCATAGTAAATAAAGCATAAATATACATTTTTTCTGGGATTCTGTGCTTTCAGTCAGTATCCATCCGATATCAGCCATGATATCCTGGTTCCATGGCCTCTTCTAAATCCTGCTTGAACTTCTGGCAGTTCTGTATGTGCTATTTTAGCCCTTTTTAAATGATCTTCAGCGTGATTTAGCTTGCATGTGATATTAATATTGTGTGATTTCCATATTCTGTTGGGAATTTCTTGGGAATGAGAATAAATGCAGATCTTTTCCAACCCAATGACCAAACAGCTATTCTCCAAATCTCCTGACATAGACAGATGAGAGCGTCCAGGGCTACATCTGTTAAGTCCATCGATTCCACTGACTTTTTGCTAATTCCTTCAGTTCAGCTTCCACTTCCTCTTTCATTACATTGGCTTGTAATCATATGGTACTTCCTAAAATTTTTCAGTGTCAATCAGTTCTTTGTGCTACAGTGACTCTGTGTATTCCGTCCATCCTCTTTTGATACTTTCTGGGTCATTCAATATACTGCCCATAATGTGACTCAAGGCTTAAATTTAATTTTTACTTCTCTCAGTTTGAGAAATGTAGAGCGAGTTTTCAGTCTCTTTTCAGTCTCCAATTCCAGTTATCTCCACATTCCATTATTATACTTTGCTTTATCTTCTCGACTTGCTATTCAAAATCTTCTGTTTAGCTCTTTTACTTCAGCACATTATTCTGTTTTGGCTTCTTGATGCTCTAGGGCAATTTTTAGAGTCTATTCTGACATCCATTTCTGTTATTTCTTTTGCCTGTCTTTCTTCATGTTGATATCCTTGATTTCAATCCACAGCTCATCTAGTCTTTGGTCATTGGTGTTCAATGTTTCAAACTTATTCTGAAGATGATTTTTGAAATTCAGATAGAATAGATTCAAGATCATATTTCGGTTCTTGTAGACTCCATTCAATTTTCTTCAGCCTCAATTTGAACTTGCACATGAATTTGATGGTCTGACTCACATTCTGCTCCTGGCCTAGTTTTAATTGCCTATATTGACTTTCTCCAGGGATTCCTTCCACAGATGTAGTCAGTCTGATTCCTATGAAGCCCATCAGGTGAGGTCCATACGGAAAGTCACCATTTATGTTTACTAAAAAGATATTTGCAATAGACAAATTATTGAAAATACAAAATTTGATCAATCTATTTCCACATCATTTTTTCTATAATTATATTTTATTAATTTTCATAAACATTTACAGAGATTTTGGG
>NW_006399794.1:19160778-19168473 GCF_000299155.1 Elephantulus edwardii
TTTTAATGCAGCATAGTATTCCATTGTGCGAATATACCACAGCTTCTCTAGCCATTCGTTTGTTGATGGGCACTTAGGTTGTTTCCAACTCCTTTCTATTGTGAACAAAGCTGCAATAAACATGGGTGTGCATATATCTGCTTGGATGTCAGCTATGGTCTATTTCCACATCATTTCTATCACCAAACCCATATTTTCCAACTACTATTCCTTCACTGTTTCCAGCTTTTGCATTCCAGTCACTAATTATCATTAACACATCCTGATAGCATATTTGGTAAGTTCCAGACTATAAAATTTAGCAAAAATTTTTAATTTCTTCTTCTTTGGCTCTAGGAGAGTATATTTGAATTGGTTTTACTTGTATGTTTATTGATATGATCCTATCACTAAGAATATGTTATGCCAAGATAGAACATGAAATTGACTTTTTGACACCACCATTCTTATGGCAAGTAATTATGAAAAGGTCATAGTACATGCAATACTCTTCACCAACACCATAAATTAAAGGTATGCATATCTCCATCCATTATGATGTTACCTTTTGGCGCTGTTAGGATATTTTCATTTGTTTGTTTTTTGAGGTTGCAGTATAATTAATATTGAAATCTGTGGTCTTTTAAGAAAAGAACACAGCTCACTTTCCTATGCACCCCTTATTCTGGACTGTTGTCATACGAAGAAGACGTTCAGATGGCAATCAAATACGTGGAGAAATTTTCAAAGTATCTAGCTGTCAGAGAGATGCAAATAAAACCAACTATGAGACATTATCTCATCCCAGCAAGAATAGCAAAGTTCAACAGAGCAGAAAACAACAAGTGTTGGTGAGGTTGTAGAAAGATTGGAACCCTTATTTACTGATGATGGTAGTGTAAAATGGTGCATCTGTTTTGGTGCTTTCTAAAGAAAAAAATTGGAAATAGGAATACCATTTCACCACTAGGAATATACCCTAAAGAAATCAGAGTTGCCACCCAAACATATATATGAGCATCTATGTTTATTGATGCATTATTCACAGTAGCAAAGAGATGGGATCAATCCAAGTACTCATTAACAAATGAATGGATAGAAAAATTATGGTATAATGGAATGGAATGAAAACCAAGGAACTCTTACAATATTACACAACATGGATGGCCCCAGAGGACATTATACATTAAATATCTCAGTCACAAAAGGACAAATACTGCATCTTTTATCTTCTTTAGAGTTTCAAGTCTCTTTCTCTAAGTCGGATTGTGTCATCAGCATAATTTAAATTGTTTATGAATCTTTTACTAGGCCCACTACCATATTCTTCTTAATACAATCCACATTTCTAATTTCTTGGCCATCCTACATGCTGAATAAGTATGGAGAAAGGATACAACTCTGATCCACAATTTTGCTGATTTTAAACTATGCAGTACTCACTGTTTTGGTCAAATTAATTCTTCTTCTTCTACATACACACTTTACAAGAGAACAATTATGTGTTTTGGGATTTCCATTCTTTAGTGTTGTTATTATACACTGTCAAGTCACCTGAAACTCATGGCTATCTTATGCACAACAACTCTGAAGCCTGCCCTGCCCTGAGCAAATCTCACTGACCCTGACACACTTACTCCCCACCTACCATTGTCCCAGGTACTATATCAATCCATGTCATTTGGGATCTTCCTCTCCTGTGCTAGCCATCCTTCTAAGAATAAGTTCTTCTCTAAGTATCGGTCCCTCCTGGCCACATGTCCAGAACAGAACATCAAAATCCTAGCCTCCAAGGAGGAACTTCATGTCACCATCTCCAAGACAGACCTATTTGTTTTCTTGTTGGTCCATGGTATATTCAAGACTCTTCTCCAGCACCACAAATCAAACAAATCAATTCTTCTCATGCTTAGTTATTGTCCAGCTTTCTGATGTATAGCAAGTAATTGTGAAGGCCATGGCCTGAATCAGGTGCACATTAGTCTCTAGACTTATGTCATTGCTTTTCAGTACCCTGGAAAGCTCCCTGACAGCAGATTTACCTAACACAATTTGTCCATTTGTCTTTTGATTTCTTGACTGCTGGTGTCTAGAATGTTGATTGTGGAGCCTATCAATCTGTATCTCTTCTCCATCCATCATGGTGCTGCCAATTGGCCCAGTGGTGAGAATCTTTATCTTTTTTATATTGAGCTTCAATCCATATTAAAGACTATAGTCCTTGACCTTGTGCAGAAAGTGCTTCTCATACTCCTCAGTTTCAGCAAACAAGGTTGTGTCATCGTCATAAAGTAGGTAGTTGACATGTTTTCCTCCAATCCTGATGTCACATCCCTCTTCAGAAAGCCCAAGCTCCCAAATTATCTGCATATAGATTGAAAAATTATGGAGACAGGATGCATCCCTGATACTCCCTTCCTGATTTTGAACCATGCAGTGCTTTCCTGCTCTGTTCTGAGGACTGTGTCCTGGTCCAAGTATAAATTTCGCATAAGCACAATCAAATGTTCTGGGATTTCATTGTTCTCAAGGTTAACCATAATTTGTTGTGATCCACACAGTGAAATGTCTTTGCATAGTCAATGAAACACAGATAGATATCTCTCTTGTATTCCTTATTTTCAGTCAAGATCCATGTGACAAAGTGATAATGTACATAGTGCCACAGCCTCTTCTAAACCCAGATTGTATTTCTGGTAGTTTGTTGTCAACGTAGTGTTCTAGTAGTTTCTAGATAATACTCAGCAGGATTTTACTTATTTCTGGATAATACTCAGAAGGATTTAGCTTTCATGTGATATGAGTTCTATATCTTAAGTGTTATGTACCATTTATTATGGTATACTGGGTTAATTCCTTTACATAGTTAATAAAAGGCAGGTAAACATCTTTCAGGAATTCTTTACTTTTAACCAAGATCCATCTGATATCAGTGGTAATAACCCTTATACTATGGCTTATTCTGAAAAATTTCCCTACTGATATACTGTATTAGTAAGTGTAAGCCAGATTTTACTCGAATGTGATATTGAATGATATAGTTGGATAGTTTTTTCATTCTGTTGTTTCTCTTTTTATTGGAACGGGAGAAATTATGGGTCTCATCCATTATGGGTCCCAGTCCTCGGGTTTTTGAAACACCACAATTGGTAATCTATCAATTCATGTACCTTTAATTTTTAAAAGTGCCTTCAGTGCTACTTGGACATCTTCCTTCAGTAAAATTGGCTTTTTATCATATGCTACTTCTTGAAATGTTCAATGTTGACAAATTCTTTTTGATAAATTGGTTAAGTGTATTACTTATTTTGATACGTTTTTCATCATTCAATATTTTGCCTGTAGAATCCTTAAGTAATTCAACTCAAGGCTTGAATTGTTCCTTCTATTCTTTTAGACTGAAATATGCTGAGGGTGTTCTTCCCTTTTGATCTTCTAAATCCAAATCTTCACATGCTTCATTACAATGATTTGTTTTTTCTTCTAAAGCTTCTCTTTAAAATTCTTTATTCAGATCTCTGAATTCAAGATTCCTACTCTCTATTTCTGGCTTCTTAGTGTTCTAGTATAAGTTTCAGAGTTTCTTCAGATATCTCTTTTGTAATTTTCTTTCTTCCCTACTTTTGCAATGACCTTTTGCTTTCTTCATGGATGACATCCTTGATCTAATATCACAACTCATCTGGCTTTGGTCATCTCTATTTGAAATGGTTTTTAAACTGAAGTAGGATAAAATCAAGGTCATACCTTTGTTTTCTTGGAATTATTCCAAATTTCTTCAGTTACGGTTTGTACTTGTAGAAGTATAATTGATTGCCTGTTCCTCAGTTGACACTTGGCTTTGTTTTGACTGCTGATATTGAACTTCTGTATTATCTCTTCCCTTAGGTGTAGTCAGTTTGAAAAATTCTGTGTATTTCCTCAGGTGAGACCCAAGTGTATTGTTTCTACTGTTGTTATTCAAAAGATGTTTTCAATCAATAAATAATAAATTGCACAAAATTTTGGTATGTGATCTTTGGCCTTATTTCTGTTATCAAGGTCACATGTTCTAACTTCTACTTCTTTATTTTGTTTTCAATTTCTCCATTGCAGTTATTAATTATTATTATTGTGTCTTGATTACATATTCTATTAATTTCAGACTGCCATAGTTTTATTAAAACTTCAATTCGTTTGTTTTTTTCCTTTAGAGATTGGTGCATATAATTTTATAAAAAGTTTTTTTAACAGCCTTGTATGTGTACGGAGGTTATAGTATCACTGGTAGCATTGCACTTAAAATGTTCTCTTTCAAAATCAATGCAACATTTTTCTTTTCCAATTTGTCATGCCTGGCACAGTAGATTACATTATTGTCTGACATAAAATAGCCAATACTGGTCTTTCTCAGTTTACTGATGCCTAGTATGGCAATCATTATGGTTTCTGTTTAATTTTTAACAACTTTCACTTTTCCTTAGTCACATCTTGGATAGTTCATGCTTCACTTGTTAACAGAAATTTATAATTTGTTTTCATTTTGAGTTTTTCCACATCAACAAATGACGATCCAGTTTTGGGTGAAAGTTTCACTCTATCCATATCAGTAAGGAATACTTGACTTTGAGAAGGCAGCTGTTTCTCAGTCACATTTTAACTACCATCTGACCTGATGACAGCGTTTTTTCTAACTTTAGGGTAGAGGTTTTCAACAATGGAATAACATACAATGATGTTATTACTCAGAAAACTAATGGAATATGTGCCCTTAAAAAACTTTATATATATAGTCTTTGTTGTTATGTGCATTTGAGTAAGAAATTATATGTAGTCTACCCTCCAATTGAATTTAAAAAACTAGTGTGAGAGGAGATTGCCTATAATTCTCTTGCAGAGCAGATAGGCAATATGAATGACCTACACTTAGGTTGGCAGTACAAATCCTTATCAATTATATCCCTTAAGAACTTTATGAAAGAAAAGAGTCACTAGACTAAGCAACTTGATAACTGCTATTATAAACAAATTGTTATAATACACCCTTCTACCTTGTGGGTAACCAGATTGCACACCAACATTTGACACTCTCTGGCCAATCAAAGAAAAACAGAAAGTTCTGGAAATGCTATATGAGTGAGAAAAAGGATTGTGATCTTGATAAAAGATGAAGAATAAAAAAGCTTTTTATGAACACAACCAAGACTACCTGAACCTAGTCTGTTCCAAAATGATGCACAAACTGAAACCAGAAAATATCACAGTTCCTATCACGATCAATTTTTGGAAGCATTATGCTGTGTGGAACTAGCGGATTTATTGATTTTTACAAACCCCAGTGGCTTGTGAATATTCTCCACTGGCAGAAGGCTACCGATGGATGCTTCAGCACAGCTTATGAGTCCTCTCTCCATGACACTTCTCGTGCGAGCGCAGTCCTAGGTGGCTACCTATACGCCCTGATAAAGTACTCACAAGGATATGGATATATAACCTATCTACAGAGGCAATTACCAAGGTTAAACCTCCTTGAGACAGATGAATAGAACCCTGGCCATTGAAATGAGATATACCCTTTCAATCCTTTCCATTCAATATAGGGCATTCTTGTTTGTTTATTTTATTAGGAAATTTTTATTTGAAAATAAAATTTAAGGTTTTTTAAAATTTTCTAATAATTTATTTACAAAATTTGAATAAATTATTTCAAAGAACAAATTCTTTCAAATTCCCTTAACTTCCCCATCAAATTGTATAACCCCATGATTAATCTCCCCTACCCCTGCATATATTCATACCTCTGTGTCCAACCTCTCCCAACCCTCTTGGAACCTTATACTCATTGTACTATAATGGTCTTATACAATATTTATCCCTGTGGGACTGGGTTGGTTCACTCAGCATAATGCTCTCTAGTCCTTCCCAAGTTTACAGAATCATTTCTCCTGCATGTTGCATAGTATTCCATTGTGTGAATGAACAATTATTTCTCAACCCATTTATTTGTGGTTGAACATCTGAGCTGTTTCCATGTTCTTGTGATGGTGATTAATGCTGCTATAAATATTGATGTACAAAAAAGAAAAAGCTTTGTATTTTACTTTATTATCTTGGATTTTTTTAATTTTATATATAATCACTGGAACATTAGACTGAAACCTAGTCTAAGATTGAAGATGTACTAGCCATAGACAGTTCCCTGCATCTGAGCATCTTCTTATGTGAGATCATAAAATTTTGTATTGTTTCATATCATTGTAAGTTCCTTACATTGTTGTTGTTATGTGCCGTCGAGTTGTCTGCGACTTATAGTGACCCTAGGTACAACAGCCCTAAACCTTGCTCTATCCTTTGCCAATCTTATGGTCTCTGACATGCCTGTCTCCATAACCCCACTGACTAAATCAGTCCATCCCATCGAGGGTCTTCCTCTCCTGCACTGTCCTTCTATTCTCCCAAGCCTGACATCCCTCTCTAAGGACGGATCCCGCTTTGCAACATGTCCAAAGTATGTCAGACAAAGCTTCAGAATCCATGCCTCCAAGGAGCAGCCTGGCTTCACCCTCTCCAAGACGAACTTGTTTGTTCTCCTAGCAGTCCATGATATATTCAGTACTCTTCTCCAGCACCATAGCTCAAAGTCATAAATTCTCCTTCTATCATCCATAGTCATTGTCCAGCTCTCTGATGTATAGGAAGTAATTGCAATTATATCAGGCACACCTTAGTCTCCAGCCTGACATCATTGCTTTTCAGTACTTTGGAGAGGTCTCTGGCAGCAGACTTTCCAAATGCAATTCATCCTTTTTTCCTGGCTGCTGGTACCCATTGTGTTGATTTGTAGAGACAAGCAAACTGAAACTGTCAACAATCTCCATTTCTTCATCATCTATCATGATGCTGCTAATTGGCCCAGTGGTGAAAATCTTTGTTTTCTTGATGTTGAGCTTCAATTCACATTGAAGGCTGGAGTGCTCGACCTTCTGCAGCAAGCACTTCAAATCCTCTTCAGTTTCAGCAAGCAGGGGTGTGTCATCTGCATAACACAGATTATTGATTATTGATGAGTCTATCTCCATTCCTGATGCCATAGGTCTCCTCATAGAGCCCAGACTCCCAGATAATTTGTTCCACATATAAATTGAGAAGATACTCAGATAGGACACCTTCTTGATACATACACTTCCCAGTTTTGAACCATGCAGTTTCCTTTCTCTGTCCTGATGATTGTCTCCTGGACCAAGTATAGGTTTCACATAAGCATGGTCAAGTGTTCTGGGATTTCCATTCTTCTCAGAGCCAGCCACAGTTTTTTATGATCCACACAGTCAAATTCCTTTGCATAGTCAATGAAACACAGATAGACGTTCTTCTGGTACTCTGCTTTCAGCCAAGTTCCATCTGATATTAGCAATAATATACCTAGTGCCATGGCCTCTTCTAAATCAAGCCTGCAATTCAGGTAGTTCTCTGTTGTTCCAGTTAATCTTCAACATAATATTGCTTCCATGTGATACTGTTTGATACTTGCAATGATACTGTTTGATAATTTCTGCACTTTGTCACATTACCTTTCTTTAGAATGGGAACATAGAACTCTTCCAATCAGTTGGCCAAGTGGTTGTCCTCAAGATTTCTTGGCACAATTTGGTGAGCACATCCAAGGCAGAATCTGTGTGTTGAAATAAATCAATTGGTATGCCATTAATTCCTGGGGCCTTATTTTTTCCCCAATTA
>NW_006399794.1:19169131-19180349 GCF_000299155.1 Elephantulus edwardii
CTCTAATGCAGTGCTCAGAGTCTCATCTGACATCCATCTTGGTCTTCTCTTTTTTTTTTCAGCCTTTGTGATGATCTTTTGAATTCTTCATGGACGATTTTCTCGATATCCTCCCAGAGTTCATTTGGTCTACGCTCATTTGTGCTCAAGGCCTCAAATCTGTTCCTGAGATGGTTTTGAAATTCGAGTGGTACAGACTTAAGGTCAAATTTTGGTTCCCGTGGACTTGATTTCGTTTTCCTCAACTTCAGCTTGACCTTGCATATGAGTAGTTGAGGGTCTGTCCCACAATCAGCACCTGGCCTGGTTTTCACAACCGATATTGAGTTTCTCCACTGAGCCTTTCCACAAATGTAATCTATTTGATTCCTATGCATACCATCAGGTGAAATCCATGTGTATCAAGAGAAGGTGGAAGGAGTACACAGAGTCACTATCAGAAGGAATTGGCTGACACAGAAGATTTCATGAGCAAAAGCCTATGGTGATGAAGGAGGAAGTTCAAATTGCTGTGAAGGAAATAGCAAAAAATAAGGCTTCAGGAATTGACAACATACCACCTGACATATTTAAACAAATAGACACTGCCCTGGATGTGCTTACTAACTTGTGCCAAGAAATCTGGAGGGCAGCCAGCTGTCCGACTGACTCGAAAAGATCAATATTTGTTCCCATTCCAAAGAAAGGTAACCCAACAGAATGTGGAAATTATCGAACAATATCATTAACATCACGCACAAGCAACATTTTGCTGAAAATTATAAAAAAAAAGATTGGAACAATATGTCCACAGAGAACTACCAGATGTGCAGGCTGGATTTAGAAGAGGTCGTGGTACTAGGGATATTATAGTTGATGCTAGGTGGATCTTGGCAGAAAACAAATAATACCAGAAGAATGTCTATCTGTGCTTCATTGATTATGCAAAGGCTTTTGACTGTGTGGATCACAACAAGCTGTGGCTGACTCTGAGAAGAATGGGAATCCCAGAACATTTGATTGTGCTAATGCAAAACCTGTACTTGGACCAAGAGGCAGTAGTCAGAACAGAGCAAGGAGACACTGCATGGTTCAAAATCAAGAAGGTGGTCCGTCAGTGATGTATTCTGTCTCTATACCTTTTCAATATGTATGCAGAAGAGATCATCCGAAATGCTAGGCTGTAGAAGGCAGAATGTGGCATCAGGATTGGTGCAAGAGTCATCAACAACCTGCGTTATGCAGATGACACAACCCTGCTTGCTGAAATTGAGGATGACCTGAGGCATTTGCTGAAGAAGGTCATAGACTGCAACCTCCTGTATGGACTGAAGCTCAACATCAAGAAAACAAAGATTCTCACCAATGGGCCAATTGGCAGCATCAGTATGGATGGTGAAGAGATTGAGATAGTTAACAGTTTTAATCACTTGGCTCCACAGTCAACACTCTTGGCAACAGCAGCCAGGAAATCAAGAGATGAATTGTATTGGGAAAGTCATCTGTGAGGGACTTCTCAAGAGTACTGAAGAGCAATGACATCAGACTGGAGACTAAGGTGCGCCTGATCTGGGCTAAGTCTTTGCAATTATGTGTTATGCATCAGAGAGTTGGACAGTGAATAGGGATGATAGAAAGAGAATTGATGCCTTTGAGCTGTGATGCTGGAGAAGAATGTTCAATATACCAGGGGCTGCTAAGAGAACAAACAGGTTTGTCCTTGAGAGGGTGAATCCAAAATGCTCCTTGGAGTCAAGGATTCTGAAGCTTTGTCTGAAATACATGTTACAAGGAGGTCCTTGGAGAGGGGCATAATGTTTGGCAGATTGGAGGGGCGGTGCAAGAGAGGTAGACCTTCGATAAGATGGATCGATTCTGTGACTGTAGTGGTTGGAATGAGTGCATTTAAGATGGCTAGGTTGGCACAGGATAGAAAAGTGTTTAGGGCTTGTCGCTATGAGTCACAAGTGATTTGGTGGTACATAAAAACAACGTGGCATTTTAACCCCACAACTAATCTCACATTGAAACATATTTCTATTAGTTATTGTTGGAGATTGTTGAAAGATTATGTGTGGGTCATGCAATAGTTTTTCTCATTCCTTTTAAAAAAATAAAGAGTGTAGCCTACGTAATTGCACCTGAGTAGTGGCATCCACTTACTAAACAACATGCCTCTGAAAACTCTATGAACTTTGATAAATGTCAATAGTTATAGAAGGGCTTCAGGCCTTTTGTTCACAGGGTCACTATGAGTTTTGCTTGACTTGCCAACAACCAGCAACAATAACAAAAGGCAGCTCAGAAAGACATAACAAAGAATTATAATGAAGGAGGTGAGGGAAATTTGAAAAATCTGTTCTGGAATACAATGTATTCTAATTTTTTTAAACAAACCAATACAAATTTTAAAGAAGAATTATAAAGAAACGTGCGAAGAGCTATTGTGAGGTAATTAAAAACAGCAAAGTCATTCACCATTTCTTAAGCTGAAGGAACTGAAGAACAAATTCAAGCTTCGGGTTACCATACATAAGGGTGCTGTGGGCAGAATCAAAAGAAAATAGAAGGAACACACATAGTGACAGACAGATGCAGAAGAATTTCATTAAACAGCATGTGATCAAGAAGCAAAGGTGATGGAGTGAATGAAAGTTGTTTTGAAGGGATTATAAAAATATTAGGTCCAGGGTTTTTATAGTATACCAAGTGAGACTTTTCTTCTCAAACCCTTTTAAAAAAATTTGTTTTAGTGAAAGTTTACAGAAAAGTTGGATTTTTATTCACTTATTGTTGCACATTTTCCTTTCTTACCCTCCTTACCCCTGCTTCAATTAACTTCTTTTTTCCTAAGTATTCATTTATTGTTGCAGAATTTCCTTCTCCAACCCTTTCCTTCTCCCTCCCCACTCCTCTTTGCAATATACCTCTTATTCTAGACTGCTATCTTACATATAATGCCTAATCATATATTTCTTTTAAATTGATCTCTCCCTCATCTGTTCCAATAACATGTTCATTATTTATCCACTTTTTTCTTATTCTTATCCCAAATCCCTGTGACAGTACTGCTTCATAACAGTAGTGTCATGCAGTATTTGTCCTTTTGAGACTGAGACATGTCATTCAGCATAATTTCCTCTAAGGTCACCTATGTTGTGTGATATTTTATGAGTTCATTATTTTTTGGTAGTGCATAGAATTCAATTGTGTGAATATACCATAGCTTTTCTGCCTATTCATTTTTGATGGCCAGTTGGGTTGTTTCCATCTTGTTGCTACTGTAAATAATGTGCCAATAAATAATAGAGCAGTAAACAACAAATGCTGATTATCTTGTGCAGAGAGTGGAACCCTTATGCACTGCTGGTGGGAGTGTAAAATGTTTCAACCACTGTGAAAGGTGCATTGGCACTTTATAAAAAAGTTGGAAATTGAAATACCACTTGACTTGTGCTGCTGGGAATATACCTTAAGGACACCAGAACTGTCTTCCAAACAAATGTATGCACACCCATATTTACTGCTGAGGTACTTCAACAAACAGATGCAGCCCTAGACATGCTTACCATGTTGTGCCAAAAAATCTGGAGGACAACTTGCTGTTCAACTGACTGGGAGAGATACATATTCATACTTTTTTTTAAAAAAAAAAAAAACACCAACACTGTATAGAAATTATTGAAAAATATCACATAAACAAAATCTGTTTGAAGATTATACAGAAATGATTAACAGTCCATTAATAGAGAACTAGAAACTGAGTTTAGGAGAGGCCATGACAGTGGGGCTATCATAGCCAATGTCAGATGAGTTGTGGCTGAAAGCAGAGAATACCAGAGAAATGTCTATCTGTGTTTCATTGACTACGCAAAGGCATTTGACTGTGCGGATCATAATAGTGGCTAACCTTGAGAAGAATTGGAATCCCAAAACACTTGATTATGCTTATATGAAATCTATACTTGGACCAGGAAGCAGTCATCAGAGCAGGGCTAGAAAATCACATGGTTGAAAATCAAGAAAGGAATATGTCAGAGATACATCCCATCTCCATACCTTTTCAATGCAGAATAGATTATTCAGTTGGCTGTATTTTATGGGGGGAAAAGAGCATCAGGAATGGAGGAGGACTCATCAGCAACTTACCTTATATAGATGATACAACTTTGTTTGCCAAAACTGAGGAGGGACTAAAGTGTTTAGTGCAGAAGGTCAATAATAGTGCAGGTCAATAACTGTAGTCTTCAATAGGAATTGAAGCTCAACATTGAGAAAACAAAGATTTCCACCACTGGGCCAATTGGCATGTTCATGACAGATGGAAAAGAGATCGAGATTGTTGATCATTTCAGCTTTCTTAGTTCCACACAAAGACTCGTGACCCTAGCAGTCAAGAAATCAAAAGGCAAATTACATTACAAATATCTGCTATCAAAGACTGCTCTAAAATGATGAAGAGCACTGATGACAGACCACAGACTAAGGTGCACCTGATGCAGACTATGGTCTTCACAATTACTTACTATGTGTCTGAGAGCTAGACAATAAATAAGAATGACAGGAGAGGAATCAATACCTTTTAGCTGTGGTGTTAGAGAAGAGTATTGAACATACCATACACCACCAAGAGAAGAAAAATCTCTGTCATAAGGGTGAAACTAAGCTGCTTCTTGGAGGCAAGAATTTTGAAGATCCATCCGCATGCATTGTCCACATTTCCTGGAGGGTCCAGTCCTTAAAGGACATTATGCTGAAAGAGTGGAGGGACATTGCAGGAGAGGAGGACACTGGCTGAGAAGACACAATAACTGAAATAATAATAATAGGTTTGTCAGACACAGTGAGACTGGCTCAAGATAGGACTGGGTTCAGAGCTATTGTTCATAGGGTCACTATGAGTCACAGACTACTCGATGGCCCGTACAACAAGTTTTAAATGATACCTAGCTCCTGTTCCTCTTTAAATTCAACCACTTGCCAATTTTCAAGACAGAATTGAAGCTTTTGTTGAGCAGAATTTTCTTGTTTGTTTGTTTGTTTTTGGAGGTCTCTTCCCCACTATCTTCAGTAATTTACAAAGACAAGAAAGGAAGACGACTGATGAGATGGATTGATTCAGTGACTGGGATAATAGTGGTAGGTGTATCAGAGACACTACGATTAGCAAGAGATAGAGCAGGGTTTAGGTCTGTTGTACATAAGATCACTATGAGTCGCAGGTGAATCAACGGCACATAACAACAACAAAAGTTTGTAAAAGGGAAGTGTTGGGTATTCCATTATCTTTCAAAATAACAAGAAAATTTGTGTTGGAAAAGTATAACTTGGATGCTGATTATAGGAAAGGATGGTGGAAGACTTTATTTCACATATTTTGGACAAACTGTCAGGAGGATCCAGACCTTGAAAAAATATACCATGATGGGAAAGAAAAAGGGTCAGAAAAAGAGAGGAGGACTGTCAACAATATGGTTTTACACGGTGACTTTAACAATGAGCTTGAACTTGAAGGAGATTTTTATATTGGGACAGAATAGTACAAGTTTCAGGTCCATTTTTCTTAGGATCCCTTGAAGTAGTAGTCAACTTACGGGTACCTAACAACAATATATTAAATACAAATATTGTGTAGGAATTTTTTGAGTCTTACTTTGTGTCTGGGACATTCTGTCCATGCTTGATTATTGTTGTCTGGTCTCTTAAGCCTTTATTTAAAATTATTTATTTGAAACATTCTTTCCTAACCTAGTGTTTCTCAAAGTATAATTAATCAGAATTGTCTTACTTGTTGTTAGGTGACTTCAAGTTGGCCATGATTCAAAGTGATCCTACAAACATATCAGAACCTTGTCTTATTCTGCACTGTTCCCAAGACATTCACAATATTCAAGCTCATTGTTTCAGTCATTGTGTTAATCCATCTCTTTGAATGTTTCATTCCAACATAATGTCTTTTTCCAAGGATTGGACCTTCCTGAAAACATCCAGACAAAAAGAATACATTTTAAAAGATAAATTTATATTGCCCCACATTAAAGTTATTGAATAAGAAGACTTATTTGCTGAGGAATAGCAGCTTAATATCTGGGAACAGACTGCAACCCCTAACTCCCAGCACTGCCCAAGCCCTGCATTCCCCATCCCTGCCACAGCACCGTGTCCAGGGACACCATTCCACCACCATCTCACGCCCCCACACACTTCTGGTACACCCTGGTGACTTCACCACAACCCTGCATCCTCTGTTGGTGCTCAAGGGCCACTAGAGATTCCTTCACACACCACAACAACAGCCGTGGACAGTATGATTCTGAGTCAGCACACAAAAGCACACCACAGAGCCAGCTATCGTCTGAAGCCACCAACTGAGCTGCTGTGGGACTGATCTGCCAGAGAAAGGCTGGTAGGATCCTCATTGGGTTTTCTTGGGCACCACCGATTGTCTGGGAGAGTTCCTAAGAGTGAGCCCACTGGTGGGAATTAGGTTGAGCACTCTGGGGGCATGCCAACTGCCCAGGAATGAGCGGGACAGCGATGATTTGGCTGAACTTTTGTGGACACTGCAAACCAGTCAGAGGCGAGTGGGTTGGTGGGAATTTGACTTTGTATTGTTGAGTCCCTTTGATCCAGGAGATAATGTGACTGAAATTTGTGGACACTTCAGACCAGCCAAAGGCAAGTGGGTTGGTGGGTGCATGACTTTGTCTTGTTGAGTCCCGTTTGACCCAGGAGCCTTCCTGGGCAGGAGCCACTGTGCAAGGGCAACAGTGTGAGCACCACTGGACAGGGACCAGTGAATGAAAACCACTGGGTGGGAAACGGACAGCTGGAATTTGAATAGGGACCCCAATTTTAAGCATACGCAGAAAACTGAGTCCTGAGTGAGGTCCCCCAAGTGGTTGACCTACCTTTGTGATTGCTGCAACCCCATTTGGCTCCACTCCTGTGTCTACACAATTGGTTAATCACCCTGCCTCTAATCCAGAGCACCTTGACCTATCTTACCTATAAGAGGCTGCTCTCACAGGCTCTGAACTGACATTTCTCTGGAGTCAGTAGTTCAGAGAAAAAGCACAAGTGGGATAGCTACCCAACTGATCTCTAGAGCATTATCTTCAGATCAAGAACATATCAATGTCTCTAAGAAAGCAAGCTGTCCCACACATACACAAGCACAAAACAAGATATCACCCCCAAAGGGTGACAGAGTATCGATGGATTTCCTGAAGCCAGAAAGTCTGATGGAACTTTCTGACACAGAATTTAAAAGAACAATGATTCAATATTTTCAATGGATGAAAGACAAACTTGAAGAATTACAAGATACTACAAGCAAAAACCAGGAGGAATTAAAAAACAAAACAAAACAAAACAAAAAATAGTATAGAACAATGTAGAGAAAACAAAGGAGGCATTAGCAGCACTGGAAAAACAAGAAACCACTATCCAAAATATGAGGTCCAATGTTTCAGATGCTGTAAACATGAAGGAGGGACACATGAGCAGAGTTGAAAAGATGGAACAAAGAACCAATGAAATAGAAGACAAAACTGTCACCACTGATTAGCTAGAGCAAGAAAGCAGACTCAAAAAGGAAAGAAAAAGAAGAAAACCTAAGAATAATGTGGGATACCATCAAGAGAAATAACATGCACATCGCTGGAATCCCAGAACAGAAAGAAGCAAATAAAGGCACTGAAAAAGTTGTGGAAGAATTACTAGAGGAAAACTTCCCAGGCAAAATGAAGAATGAGAGAATATATATTCAGGAAGCTCAGCGAACACCATATAGACTAGACCCCAAAAGAAAAACATAAAGGCATATCATAGTTAAATTTGCCAGAACCAAAGATAAGGAGAGAATCCTGAAAGCAGCAAGGGAGAAACAAAGAGTAACCTATAAGGGAAAGCAGATAAGATTAAGTGCCGATTTCTCAAAAGAAACCATGGAAGCAAGAAGAGAGTGGAAGGACATATATCAAACACTCAGAGAACACAACTGTCAACCAAGAATACTGTACCCAGCAAAGTTACCCATCAAATATGAAGGAGAGATCAAGATATTCCCAGAAAAGCAGAACCTGAGAGAGTTTGTAAAAACAAGACCAGCATTGCAGGAAAGACTCAGAGATGTCCTTCTTACAGAGATACCACAGAAAGTATCATGGACCAAAGTAACGAGCAACAACACCAAAAAGAACTCAACACGATAGCAATAAAACCTTGCCTCTCAATAATCACACTGAATGTAAATGGTTTAAATGCACCACTGAAGATAAAAAGAGTAGCAGACTGGATAAAAAGCAAAAATCCATCAATATGTTGTCTATAAGAGACACATCTGAAAAATGAAGATAAAGACAAACTAAAAATAAAAGGGTGGGGAAAATATACCAAGCAAACAGCAACCAGAAAAAAGCAGGACTAGTGATATTAATCTCTGATAAAATAAGTATCAATGTAAAAACCATCACAAAGGACAAGGAAGGTCACTACATAATGCTGAGAGGGTCAATAGAACAAGAGGAAATAACAATAATAAATATCTACGTACCAAATGAAAGACCTGGAAAATACATAAAACAAACATTAACAAAACTGAAAAAGGAAATAGACAACACTACTATAATACTTAGAGACTTCAATACACCCCTCTCAAGAAAAGATAAAACTACCAGAAAGAAACTCAACAAAGATACTGAAGAATTAAACCATACAATAAACCAACTTGACCTTATAGATCTATTGCACCCAAAGTAAAACACAGTATACCTTCTTCTCCAATGTACATGGAACATTCTCCAGAATAGATCACATTCTGGGACACGAGGCAAGCATCAATAAATTAAAAAACAGAAATAATACAAAGCATATTTTCAGACCATAATGCTACAAAATTAGAAATTAATAATATGACGATAAAGGAGAAAATAAATATGCATTTGGAAGCTGATCAACTCCTTGCTTGAACACGACTGGATACTAGAAGAAAGAAAAAATGAAATTAAAAAGTTTCTTGAAACAAATGACAATGAAAACACCACTTACCAAAACCTCTGGGAAACAGCCAAAGCAGTAATTAGAGGTCAATTTTAGCAATAAGCAAACACATGAAAAGGCAAGAAAAATTAACCATTGACTCTCTAACTCAACATTTTCAGCAAATTGAAAAAGAGCGGCAAGAAAACCCAACACCCTCTAAAAAAACTGAAATTATAAAAATCAGAGCATAAATAAATGAAACCGAAAACTGAAAAACAATTGAAACTATCATCAAAACTAGGAGTTAGTTCTTTGAAAAGGTCAATAAAATCGACAAACCATTAGCAAAATTCACAAAGGATAAGAAAGAAAAAACACAAACAATGCGAATAAGAGATGAGTCAGGCAACATCACAATAGAACCAACGAAAATAAAAAGGCTAACATTAGAGTATTATGAAAAATTATACTCAAATAAATATGAAAACCTAGAGGGAATGGACAAATATCTAGAAATGTACAACCTACCTAAACTAACAGAAACTGAAATTGAACATCTGAACAGACCCATTACAAAAGAAGAAATTGAAAAGGTAATACAACAAATTCCGACCAAAAAATGCCCTGGACCAGATGATTTTACAAGTGAATTTTATCAAACATTCAAAGACAAAATGTCACCAATTCTACATAGACTATTTCAAGAAATAGAGAAAGATGGAATTCTCCCAGATTCATTGTATGAAGCAAACATATCCTTGATACCAAAGCCAGGAAAGGACACCACCAAAATAGAAAACTATAGGCCAATATCTCTCATGAACATAGATGCAAAAATACTGAATAAAATCCTGGCCAATAGAATTCAACGATACATCAAAGAAATAATCCATCATGACCAAGTGGGATTTATAACAGGTATGCAAGGGTGGTTCAACATAAGGAAAACAATCAATGTAATTCATCACATTAACAAAGCAAAGAAAAAGAACCACATGATCCTAACAATTGATGCAGAAAAGGCCTTTGACAAAATCCAACACCCTTTCCTGATTAAAACACTCAACAAAATAGGATTAGAGGGGCATTTTTCAACATATAAAAAGTATTTATGCGAACCCGAGAGCCAACTTCATTCTCAACGGAGACAGGTTAAGGGCAATCCCTTTAAGAACAGGAACTAGGCAAGGATGCCCACTCTCACCTCTCTTATTCAATATTGATTTGGAAGTCTTAGAGCAATAAGACAAGAGTAGGAAATAAGAGGTATCCAAATTGGCAAAGAGGAGGTAAAATTATCTCTCTATGCAGATGATATGATAATATACCTAGAAAACCCTAAAGACTCAGCAAGAAAACTATTGGATGTAGTTGACCAATTCAGCAAAGTAGCAGGATACAAGATCAACATACAAAAATCAGTGACAAAGAAAATACAGAGGCTGAAATAAGAAAAACAATACCCTTCACAATAGTGAATCACAAGATTAAATACTTGGGAGCAAATTTAACAAGAAGCACAAAGGACCTATGCAAAGAAAATTATAAAACATTACTACAAGAAACAAAAAGAGACTTGGAGAAGTGGAAGAATAACCCCTGCTCATGGATAGGAAGACTCAATATTGTGAAAATGGCAATACTACCAAAGACAATTTACACGTTCAATGCAATCCCAATATAAATACCAATCCCATTCTTCAAGGAGATGGAAAAGGTAATCTCTGGTTTCATTTGGAATGGAAAGAAGCCCCAAATAAGCAAAGCACTCCTTAAAAATAGAAAAAAGGTAGGAGGCATCTCACTGCCTGATTTCATATCCTACTACACTGGCGTGGTGGTTAAGACAGCATCGTACTAGTACAATGGCACACAGAATTTAGAACCCGGAAATCAGCCCATCTATATATGGTCAACTGATTTTTGACTAGGAAATGAAATCAGTTAAGTGGGGAAACGACAGCCATTTTAACAAATGGTGTTGGCAAAATTGGAAAAATATCTGCAGAAGACTCAAGAAAGATCCACACCTCACTCCATATACAAAAACCAACTCAAGCTGGTTCATGGATCTAGGACTAAAACCAAGGAATATAAACTTCATTAAAGAAAAGCTTGGATGAACCCTAGTAGTCCTAATTCACAACATAAAAAAAAAGTTGCAAATAAAGGTACCATTTGACCCAGCAATTCCACTACTGGGAATATACCCTAAAGAGATCATAAACGACATCCAAGTAGATATATGTATACC
>NW_006399794.1:19183644-19184392 GCF_000299155.1 Elephantulus edwardii
AAAAAAAAAAAGCTTAAGAAGGGAAAAAAGAAGAGGTTCACATTGAATAGGGAATTTTAATATATTTCTCTTTAAAGTTATATTGCATTTCACTGCTATATAAGGTTGTAGCATTCACAGCTTTCCCATAATATATGAAATAGAGTTTTAAATGTCTGCTCGTCTATTAAATTTATTCTCTAGAATATATCAAAGCTAATAGATACAGGAGCCATCTCTTCTTACAACAAAAGTTATAACTTCTATCTAACATAGCCCTGTATACCCTACTAGTACCATTGAGTTAATTCAGACTCATGTTTACTACATATTCTCTTCATAATGTATCTTTAATTTTTATAACATAGTATGCAATCAAGATGCATTGATAATAATGGGTGACAGGAATGCAAAACTTGGGAACAGAGAATAAGAATCAGTAGTTGGAAAACATGGGCGTGGTGACAGGAATGAAGTTGGAGATGGAATGATTGAATTTTGTACAATCAATGACTTATTCATTGCAAATACATTTTATAAGAGATACAAATGCAGGTTATACACATGGATTTCACCTGATGGTATGCATAGGAATCAGATTGATTACATGTGTGAAAAAAACCGCTGGAGTAGCTCAATATCAGCTGTGAAAACTAGGCCGGGGGCTGATTGTGGATCAGAGCACCAATTACTCATATGCAAGTTCAAGCTGAAGCTGAGGAAAATTAAACCAAATCCACAGGAGCCAAAATATGACTTTGATTTCATA
>NW_006399794.1:19186348-19196045 GCF_000299155.1 Elephantulus edwardii
GACCCTCTATGAGATGGATTGATTTGGTGACTGGGAAAATCGAGATGGGTGTGTCAGAGGCAGTGCGGTTGGCGCAGGATAGAGCAGGGTTTAGGACTGTTGTGCATAGGGTCGCTATGAGTCGCAAACGACTCGACGGCACATAATAACAACAACAAAAACATGTGTTTGGAGATAATAGACATATTTTGAGCACTTAGAAAGAAAATTAAAATATAATCCATAGTTGTTGGTAGGAAAGCCCTACTTCTTCCTAAAAATAAACACATTATTTTAGCAAATAACCATTTTCTCCATAAAGCTATATTAAAGTTATTACAACTTAAGTAAGCATAGCCCATAATGTTCCATTGGGAACATTCAGTCTTGTATAATTGCATCTTAAGAATTTGTTAATTAGTCTTGTTAAAAAGGAAAGACATGGCTTAATAATTAATGCTAATAAAAATATCTTTGGAGAAAATGACAGACATAGTCTTGTTGTGGATCTCCATTAGTTGTAAATTTATCTTCAAAAATCATTTGGCAGGTTCAATACTGTCTTAGAAAATTCAGCTTCATCAAAATCAAGCATGAGGAAATTGTGACTACATGGTGCAATATATGCAGAAATCTTAAAATAACAAATGTGATAAATTTCTGGAAGGGAAATGAGTTCTGATACTGTCTTTTCTCATCGTTTCTGCATACTTTTTTTTTAGTAAATTGTTACTATGACTAGTGTAATATGCAATAGTATCCCTATTGTACTAGAAATCACTAAAGTATGTAGTTAAATGACTATGGATATAACAAAATAAATTAATAAAATTCTATGGAAGAAATGTGTGGATCAAAACAAATTGTGGTTAACTTTGAGAAGAATGGGAATCACAAAACACATAATTGTGCTCATGTGAAACCTACACTTGGACCAGGAAGCAGTTAGAACAGAGAAGGGAAACACTGCATGGTTCAGGATAAGGAAAAGTGTATATCAGAGATGCAATCTATCTCCGTACCTTCTTGATCTATATGCAGAACAGATCATTCAGAAGGCAAGATTTTATGAGAAGGAATGTAGGATCAGAATTGAAGGATGATTCACCAGTAACCTGTATTAGGCCAATGATTCAAAATTACTTGCTGAAACTGAAGAGGACATGAGATATTTATTGCAGAAAGTCAAGCACTATAGTCTTCAATGTAGCTTGAAATTGGCTGACAGCACTGACAGGCCCCAGATCCCAGCTGGAAACAAAGGAGGACGCTTCAACAATTTAGATCCTCCCAGAAGAGCTGTGGGTGAGCATTAACATTACTGGTGAGTATATTGATTTTTCTCCTGGACACAAGAGCCTACTATTTGGTCCTACAAGCCTTCTGAGGTGCCAACTCTTCTCACTATTTCTTAGTTCTTGGAATTGATGGAAAACCTCATAAGCAGTTCCTTACTTCACCTCTGCCTCGCATGCGGATTTCGGAGCTGTAAAACAACCCAGTGGTAGATGGAATTTGCTCCAGGACTTAAGAACAATATATGACATAGTTGAGCCTCTACATCTTTTGTTTCCTAACCTTTATACTGTAGTAGACAAAGTGCTAGTCAATAAGCCTTTTATTTTAAAAACTACCTTCCCTCTACTTGGAATATTATTGCTTTAATTTTTGACTCATGTACTTTTAACTTGTTAGTTAAATTTGTGTCTTCTAGGCTGCAACACTTCCATGATACATCTTCAAGGATATATGGACATGTATGGCTAAGCACAATTGATAATAGTGCACCTAAATTCCAAAATCAATGTCCACAATAGTCTACGTGTTTCCTATTGCCAAAGGTGCCTTTTAGAGTAGTGAGAGAAGATCTTCACCCTGAAACCTACAGCATCCCTTTTCAGCAGGAAGTAGCTAAGAGAATACGCCATCCCCTTTTCCTTATGAATCAGGGTGAAGTCTCTCTCAGGGAGGAGTGATAGGGAATGGCAAAGGACACACTGGCAAAGGAGATTAATCAGAACTGGCTTTGATAAGCACTGTGGCAATAGGACAATTAAAACAGACTTTCAAGGGGGGAAAAAGAGGAAGGAACTGGGGGGAGAGTAGAGAAAATAGTGCAACAATGAATGGATGGAAACCCAAAATCTCTGTAAATGTTCATTAAAATTAATAAAATTTAATAAAAAACCAAAACAAAATGAAGATTCTCACCCTTGGGCCAACTGGCAGCTTCAAAACAGATAGAGAAGAGATTGAGATTGTTGATAGCTTCAACTTGCTTGGTTTCACAATCTACAATCTTGACACCAACAGTAAGAATATCAAAAGACAAATTTGCATTACGAAAGTCTGCTTTCAGGGACCTCTCTACAGTACTGAAGAGCAGTGGTGTCTGTCTGGAGGCTAGGATTTGCCTGATGTAGGCCATGGTCTTTGCAATTACTTGCTATACACCATAAAGTTGGATAATGAATAAGGATGACAGAAGACAACTTGATGTCTTTGAGTTAAGGTGCTGAAGAGTGTTAAACGTATCATGGACTGCCAGCAGAACAAAGAGGTTTGTCCTGGAGAAGCTGAAAACAGGCTACTTTCTGGAGGCAAGAATTTTGCGTTACTGTCTGACATAATTTGGGCATGTGGCCAGAAGGGGACCAGTCCCTGGACTGACATCATGCTTAGAACAGTGGAGAGACAGCACAGGAGAGAAAGACCAGGATTAGATGGAATACCCAGGAGGAGATGGAAGACTCAGGATGAGATGGATTGGCTAAGTGACTGGAGTAATTAGAATAGGTTTGTCAGAGATGATGTGAGGTTCAGGATAAAACGAGTTTCAGAGTTAATATACCTATGGTCACTATGAATCAAAGATGACTCTTTGGCACATAACAACAACAATAACACTTATATTCTATGTAATGCTTGAATAAAAAGGAAAGGGTAAGAAATTTCACCTTTTTTCAAAGACGTTTTCTTATAAGTTTTTATTATGAAATATGATTCATATACTGGTATTTGTCATAAGATTAGGAGTGAATAGATTAAGTGAAGAGAAATGAGCAGGACTTAATGAATAAAAAGATTATTATGTTATTTTAGACATTGAGGATAAATAAATAAAGTCTAAATATAATAATGTCTCATTTTTGTGTGTTTCAGAGAACATTGGATTGGATTCAGAAGTTGCAAAAGCAAACAGCATGGGTTTTGTTGGATGTTTGTCTTCAGTGCAGTACAATCATATAGCACCACTGAAGGCAGCTCTGCGACATGCTACCATTGCACCTGTGACTGTTCAAGGGACCTTGACTGAATCTACCTGCGGTTCCATGATGGATTTTGATATGAATTCAGTAACCACAGTACATTCTTCATCAGGTACTTGCAAAAGAAAAATAACTGAAGAATTTATTAGTGGAACTTCTCTCACTAGCACCAGTATCAGTGTCTTTTAGAGGTGTTCAAACAAAATGCTTGTTTAACATTATTCAACTCTTTACTTAATATGATTATAAATGTTTAGTGATTATAGAAAGAGACCTCTGGTGGCTTGATGTTATTGTTGTGTACTGTCAAATCAAAACTAATCGATATCTGGAGGGTCAGCTATGGGTCAGTTCTGACAAGGTAGTTATTATGTGCCTTTGAGTCGACTGCAGCTCGTGGTGACCCTATGCACAATAGCTTTGCCCTATCCTGAGCCTACCTCACTGCCTCTAACACAACTACCCCCATAAGTTGCTGTGTCAATTCATTTCATCCAGGGTCTCCCTGTCCTGTACTGTTCCTTTACCCTTCCAATCATCATGTCTTTCTTCAAGAACTGGTCCCTTCTGGCAACATGTCCAAAATATATGAGACAGAGATTCAAAATCTTTGCCTCTAAGGAGCAACTTGGTTTCATCCTCTCCAAGACAGACACAATTGTTCCCCTGGAAGTCCAAGATCTATTCAAATTCTTCTCTACGGAACTCTCTACAGCTCAAAGGCATCAATTCTTCTTCTGTCATCCTTAATTATTGTCCATTGTGAAGATCATGGTCTGGATCAGGCATACCATAGTCTCTAGTCTCATCCTTACTCTTTAGTACCATTGAGAGGTCCCTGAAAACAGATTTTCCTAATGCAATTAAATTTTTATTTCCTGACTGCTGATGCCAAGAATGTTGTTTGTGGAACCAAGCAAGCTGAAATTTTTAAATCTCAATCTCTTCTCCATCTATCATGATGCTGCAAATTGGCTACATGGTGAAACTCTGATTTCTTGATATTGCACTTCAATTCATATTAAAGCATGAAGTCCTTGGCCTTCTGCAGCAAAAACTTCAAATCCTCAGTTTCAATAAACAAGGTTTTGTCATCTGCTTAATGCAGGTTATAGATGAGTCTGTTTCCAATCCTGGTATCACATTCCTCTTCAAATAGTCCATCCTCCCAAATTATCTGTTCCACATATTTATTGAAAAGGTATGGATACCAGATGCATTCCTGGCAAAGTCCTTTCCTGATTTTAAACTATGTAATGTTTCCTTGCTCTGTTCTGACAACAGCGTCCTGGTCGAAGTATAGATTTCACATAAACACTTTTAGGTATTCTGGGATTCCCATTCTTCTCAAGATTAGCCACAATTTGTTGTGATCTGCAGTCAAATTCCTTTGCATTGTTAACGAAGAACAGATAGGCATTCCTCTGGAACCTTCCGCTCTCAGCCAAGATCCATCTAACATCATCTATGATGCCCCTAGAACCACAATCTCTTCTAAATCCAGCTTGTAATTCTGGCAGTTCTCTGTCCATGTGCTGTTCCAGTCATTTTTGGATAATCTTCAGCAGGATTTTGTTTGTATATGATCTTAACAGTATTATTTAGTAATTTTAACTCTGTAGGATCACTCCCTTTTTAAAATTTTTTTATAAGGATAACTATGAATCTCTTTTAGGCAGTTGGCCAGAAAGTTGTCCTCCATATTTCTTGGCATAACTTGTGGAGCATATCCAGGGCTGCATTTGTTTGTTAAAATAGGTCAATTGGCATTCTATTAAGTCCTGAGGCCTTGATTTTTGACATTTATTCAGAGCAACTTGAATTTCCTCCTTCATGATTATTGCCACTTGATCACATAACAGTTACATCTAATTTCCCCTCAGTGATAGTTATACATATTATAATTTTATATTATGTGTCATAAATACTAAGTCAATATATCAAAACCTATAGCTGTATCTTTTCTTCTATCTATATATATTATAAATCTCCTTTTTATATCAAAGAAAGTATAACTGGAAATTTTCTATGAAATATCGCTGATATATATTGACATTTGTAATGAGAGAAAAAGAAATCTAGTTCTAGTTCTATTTTGATTCCAAAAAAGAAGGTTATCCAAGCTAATGTTAAAATTGTCAAACTCTATCAGTAACATCACATGCAAGCAAAATCTTGCTGAAGTTTATCCAAAACCCACCTGAACAGTAAATTTACTGGGAACATCCAGAAATACTAGCTGTATTTACAAGAGGCTATGACACTAGATATGTCATTGGTGATGTTAGATGACTCTTAGGTGAAAACAGAGAGTACCAAAAAAATGTTTGTTTGTGTTTTATTGACTATGCAAATGTATTTGACTGTGTGGATTACAATGTTGTTGCCATTGTTGTTATGTGCCGTCGAGTTGTTTGCGACTCATAGTGACCCTATGTACAACATGCCTAAACCCTGCTCTGTCCTGTGCCAATTGCATTGCCTATGACACACCCATCCCGATTACCCCAGTCACTGAATCAATCCACCTCATAGAGGGTCTTCCCCTCCTGCACTGTCCCTCTACCCTACCAAGCATGATGTCCCTCTCCAAGGACCTGTCTCTCCTTACAACATGTCCAAAGTATGTCAGACGAAGCCCCAGAATCCTTGCCTCCAAGGAGTAGCCTGGTTTAACCCTCTCTAGGATGAATCTGATTGTTTTCTTGGCAGTTCATGGTACATTCAGTACTCTTCTCCAGCACCACAGCTCAAAGGCATCAATTCTCCTTTTAGCCTCCCTAGTCATTGTCCAACTCTCTGATGCATAACAAGTGATTGCAAAGACCATGGCCTGTATCAGGCGCACCTTAGTCTCCAGAGAGACACTGTTGCTCTTGAGTACTTTGGAAGGTCTCTAACAGCTGACTTTCCCATCGCGATACTTTTTTTACTTCCTGGCTGCTGGTGCCAAGAGTGTTGATCGTGGAGCTGAGCAAACTGAAGCTGTGAACAATCTCAATCTCTTAGCCATCCATCCTGATGCTACCAATTGGTCCAGAGGTGAGTATATTTGTCTTCTTGACATTGAGCCTCAGTCCATACTGAAGGCTGCAGTCCTTGACCCTCCGCAGCAAGTGCATGATGTCCTCCTCAGTTTCAGGAAGCAGGGTTGTGTCATTTGCATAATGCTGATTGTTAATAGATCTTCCTCCAATCCTAAGTTGGGATAACATTGAGAAGACTGGGAATTCATGAACATCTCATGTGTTTATGCAAAACCTATACCTAGATCAAGAAGCTGTTGTCCAAACAATGGGAGGAAACACTATTTGGTTCAAAATTATTAAAGGAGTGCTTCAAGAATATATTCTTTCTCTGTACCTTTTCAATATATGTGTAGAACAGATAATTAAGAAGACTGGACTTTGTGAAGAATGTGGCATCAGGATTGGAGGAAGACTTATCAACAACCTCTGTAATGCACATGACAAAACCTGGCTCTTTAAAACTGAGAAAAACTTGTATTATTTGCTGTGGAAAATAGACCATAGGGTCTTTGCTGTGGATTGCATCTCAACATCAAGAAAACAAAGATCCTTACCACTGGGTCAATAGGCAGTATCATTATACATAGAAAAAGGATTGATTAATGACTACAATCAACACTCTTTGCACCAGAAGTCAGGAAATCAAATGAGGTGTTGCATTGAGAAAATCTGTTGTCAAGGATCTCTTCAGAGTGCTAAAGAACAATTATGTCAGTTTAAATGCAAAGGTATATCTGTTCCAGAACATAATCCTCTCATTGTTTGCTATGCATCTGAGAGCTGGAGAATAACTTAAGGATGACAGAAGAAGAATCGATGCCTTTGAATTGTGATGCTAGAAAAAGAATTGAGCATACCAAGGACTGCCAACAGAACAAATAAATCTGCCCCAGAGATATTGAAATATGTTTACTTCTTGGACGAAATTATTTTAATGCTTCATCTCACATACTTTGTGCATGTTGCCAGGAGAGGACAATCCTTGAAGAAGGACTTTATGGTTGGAAGAGTAGTGGATTAGCACAAGAGAGAAAACATTGGATGAGCTGGCTTTATACAGTGATTGTCAAATTGGGGTCACATGTGCCAGAGGCAGTAAGGTTGGCTCAGGATAGGGCAAGGTGCAGAGCCATTTTTCATAAGGTCGCTATGAATTATAGTCAACTTGATGAGACATAACAAAAATAACAATGAGAGCAAGGCTTGAATAGCATAAATGAAGAGAGTTGAGGAGGTCACATGTTCTTATATGCTTTTATTAATTTCCATAGACTTTTCTTATGATAAATCCACATATGCAAAGTTGAACTCCTCCACAAATTTTTTTGTAGCATTTCGGGTTTTTTAAAGAATATTTTGATTAGCTAATAGTTTTGTATGTACTATTCAGTAGCATTAATTATGTTCTTTGACTATTGCAATCATTTATTTTCTCAGTTGATTCTCATTAACACAAACTCACTTATCCTGAGATTCCTGACCCATATTCCAGTTGTTATGACAAGTTTGATCCCATATATAAAAAGAGTATAATTCTCAAAGAAGACTCTATTTTACCATGCTCGTTCTTACTCATTGTCATTGAGGCAAAATCTACTCAAAACTGACCCTCCAGTGGGTTTTAAAGAATATAAATTTCTTTGGAGGAGTGCGTACATAATTCTTCCTTGAATCCACTGGTAGGTTCCAAGCAATCAAGATATATGGCATTGGGTTAGCAACTCACCTTTCTAAAGTGTTGTTGTTGTTGTTATGTGCCATTGAGTCGCTTGCGACTCATAGCGACCCTATGTACAATAGCCCTAAACTCCGCTCTGTCCTGTGCCCATCACACTGTCTCTGACACTCCCATCCCAATTATCCCAGTAACTGAATCAATCCACCCCATAGAGGTCCTTCCTCTCCTGTGCTGTCCCTCCACCTTCCAAGCATGATGTCCCACTCTAAGGACCGGTCTCTCCTCACAACGTGTCCAAAGTATGTTAGACAGAACCTCAGAATCCTTGCCTCCAAGGAGCCACCCGGTTTAACCCTTTCAAGGACAAATCTGTTTGTTTTCCTAGCAGTCCATGGTATTCTCAATAATCTTATCCAGCACCACAGCTCAAAGGCATCAATTCTCCTTTTAGCCTCCTTGGTCATTGTCCAACTCTCTGATGCATAACAAGTGATTGCAAAGACCATAGCCTGTATCAGACGCACCTTAGTCTCCAGAGAGACACCATTGCTCTTCAGTACTTTGGAGAGGTCCCTAACAGCAGACTTTCCCATGGAAATGCATCTTTTAATTTCCTGGCTGCTGGTGCCAAGACTGTTGACTATGGAGCCAAGCAAACTAAAGCTGTGTACAATCTCAATCTCTTCACCATCCATCCTGATGCTGCCAATTGGTCCAGTGGTGAGAATCTTTGTCTTCTTGACATTGAGCCTCAATCCATATTGTAGGCTGCAGTCCTTGACCCTCTGCAGCAGGCTCTTCAGGTCCTCTTCAGTTTCAGCAAGCAGGGTTGTGTCATCTGCATAACGCAGGTTGTTGATAAATCATCCACCAATCTCGACCCCACATTTCTCCTCATAGACCGATTATTTTTACTTATTTCTTTAAAAAAAACACAAACCAACAAAATGGCCACCACAATTAAAGATATTGAATGAGATAAAAGCGTTTTATAGATATATTTACAAAAACAGTGAAGAGTTCCTGCTGAGATAGCTTTTGTACAACCAAACACCTCTTAGAAATTGGTTTCTTGTTTAGAAATTCAAGGTCATTATTTCAGGCACATCTCCATTAAAGATCTTAGTAGTTCTGTTTTTCCTCCATACGGGTTTTCAAGGCAAAATTTTTACACGTAGACTGAGTGTGAACATCAGATTTTTGGCTACTAGCCCAATAATTAACAACTATAACATCATCCATAGAGAGATTTTGTATTTTGGGTGTTTGTCTGTCTGTCTGTCTCTCTCTCTTTCTCTCACTCTATCTGTGTGTGTGTGTGTGTTGTGTTTGTATGTGCATGTGTATATGTGTGACAGTTGTTTAAATGATTGGTTCGTTAAAAACTAAAATGTTTAGAGCCAAGAGATAAGATATTTAAATAATGTTAAATAATGTTAAAATTTATACAATTAATATTAGTACTTTAACACTATTTTTAGAGAAAATTTGTATGCCAAAGCATCTTTATATTTCATTACATATAAAGATTGTGTTGTTGTTGGTATGTGCCGTCGAGTTGCTTGTGACTCATAGCAACCCTGTGTACAACAGCCCTAAACTCTGCTCTGTCCTGTGTCAATAGCATTGTCTCCGACTCTCCCATCTTGATTATCCCAGTCACTGAATCAGTCCACCTCATAGAGGGCCTTCCCCTCCTGTGCTGTCCCTCCACCCTCCCAAGCATGATGTCCTTCTCCAAG
>NW_006399794.1:19198050-19199147 GCF_000299155.1 Elephantulus edwardii
GACTGCCTCCTGGTCCAAGTATAGGTTTCACATTAGTACGATCAAGTGTTCTGGGATTCCCATTCTTCTCAGAGTCAGCCATAGTTTGTTATGTTCCACAAGTCAAATGGCTTTGCATAGTCAATGAAACACAGATAGACATTCCTCTTTTAACATAGTTTTTTAAAAAATCTTTACCTTCATAATCTTGAATTGAAAATGAAAGATCAAGTGCTTTTATTACATATTTGAAAAATAATATTAAAGTGTTAATTGAAATTACACCTTTAAAATTCATTTTATTTATACTTTGATCATTGACAACATGCTTAGCACATGCTTATACACATTTAACACGTGCAATTACATGTTAATATGCCCATACAACTACTGATTCTTCTTCCCTGTCCCCAACTTTTGCGTTCCAGTCGCGGGTTATTATCAGTGCATCTTGGTTGCATGTTCGATCTATCTCTGACTGTAAGAGTTGGTAGAAATCATCTATTTCTTCTTCTTTGGCTCTGCTTGTTGGTGCATATATCTAGATGATAGTAGTGTTCACTGGACTTCCTTGTAAGCGTATGGATATAATGCTATCACTCACAATGTTGTACTTCAAGATGAACCTAGAAAATTCTTTTGACTATGAAAGCAATTCCATTTTTTCTCACCTTTTCATCTCCAGAATAATATATCGTATGATCATCTGATATGAAATGCCCCATGCCAGTCCATCTCATCTTGCCTAGTATGTCAATACTTACGCGTTCCATTTCTTTCTTAACAATTTCTAATTTTCCTACATTCATGGTCCTCACATTCCATGTAGCAATTACGAGTGTCTGGTTACAACTGTTCCTCTTCCTTTGTATTTCCATGCTTGACAGTTCTACCTAGGTTGCCCTTTCTGTTCGCCTATGTGTGTTGTGTTGTGTTGTGTTGTACATAAGGTTTTCAGAGGCCTGCCATTTCAGAAGTGGATGGCCAATCCTTCTTCCTAAACATGGACTTCCTAAAACATGGACTTGGTGACAGAAATGAGGCTGGAGATAGAATGATTGAATTTTCCACAATCAATGACTTATTCATTGCAAATACGTTTTTTAAGAGACATAAAC
>NW_006399794.1:19200692-19202266 GCF_000299155.1 Elephantulus edwardii
GATGGGAAAGTCTGCTCTTAGGGACCTCTCTAAAATACTCAAGAACAACAGTGTCTCTCTGGAGACTAAGGTGTGCCTGGTACAGGCCATGGTTTTTGCAATCACTTGTTATGCCTCAGAGAGTTGGACAATGAATAGGGAGGATAGAAGGAGAATTGTAGCCTTTGAGCTGTGGTGCTGGAGAAGAGTATTGAATGTAACATGCACTGCCAAGAAAACAAACAGATTCATCCTAGAGAGCGTTAAACCAGACTACTCCTTGGAGGCAAGGATTCTGGGGCTTCGTCTGACATACTTTGGACATGTTGTAATGAGAGACAGGTCTTTAGGGAGGGACATTATGCTTGGTAGGGTAGAGGGACAGTGCAGGAGGGGAAGACCCTCTATGAGGTGGATTGATTCAGTGACTAGGGTTATCGGGATGGGTGTTTCAGAGGCAATGAGATTAGCAGAGGATAGAGCAGATTTTAGGGCTGTTGTACATAGGGTCGCTATGAGTCGCAAACTACTCGACGGCACATGACAACAATTATAATGCACATACAATATAGTGACATTTATTACATTCTTGAAGTTAAGTAAAAATTCTTATCCTTTTCTGTACTGTTTGTTAAGCACTAACACATTGAATTGTCATTGTCAATTTGATTCCATATATAGTTCTTAAAAGAGCAAAATACTCAACACTTCCTATTTTTAATGTGTCCTTGTTGTGTACACTCAAATTGGAACCAATTTAAAGCAGTCCCTCCAGTAAGTTTTCATAGACAATTGGTTGCATAGGAGGAGATTGCCCTTGTTTCTCCTGTGGAGCAGATGGTGAGTTATTTACTGTGTGCCTTTTGATTTAGTAGCATCTCTTATAACTCACTCACCAGAGCTCCTCTAAGATCTTATTTTTTGAGAAGATTTTAGGGAACATTGTGTTGTTGTTGTTGTTGTTATGTGCCATCGAGTCGCTTGCGACTCATAGCAACCCTACGTACCACAGCCGTAAACTCTGTTCTGTCCTGTGCCAAAATCATTGTCTCCAACACACTGATCCCAATTACCTCAGTCACTGAATCAATCTACCTCATAGAGGGCCTTCCCCTCCCTTGCCACCCCACCACCTTCCAAGCATGATGTCGCTCTCCAAGGGCTGATCTCTCCTTACAACATGTCCAAAGTATATCAGATGAAGCCCCAGAATCCTTGCCTCCAAGGAGCAGCCTGGTTTAACACTCTCAAGAATGAATCTGTTTGTTTTCTTAGCAGGCCATGGTACCCTCAATACTCTTCTCCAGCACCACAGCTCAAAGGCATCAATTCTCCTTCTAGCCTCCCTATACATTGTCCAACTCTCCGATGCATAACATGTGATTGCAAAGACCATTGCCTGTATCAGACACACCTTAATCTCCAGAGAGACACCATTGCTCTTCAGTACCTTGGAGAGGTCCCTAACAGCAGACTTTCCCATGGCAATGTGCCTTTTAATTTCCTGGCCACTGGTGCCAAGAGTATTGACTGTGGAGCCAAGCAAACGAAATGCTGTGAACAATCTCAGTCTCTTCACCATCCATCCTGATGCC
>NW_006399794.1:19203323-19206595 GCF_000299155.1 Elephantulus edwardii
AGTTCGGCCCTTTTGATTTTCTGACTCTAGCTCCTTTTACATTTCATCGTAATTTTTTACTTTGTCATCCCGCGCTGCCTTTTGAAATCTTCTGTTCAGCTCTTTAGTATCTTGAATTCTTCCTTGTGATTTTGCTTCTCTACGCTCCAGTGCAATCTTCAGAGTTTCTTCTGACATCCATTTTGGTCTTTTCTTCCTCCTCTGTCTTTGTAATGAATATTTGTACTCTTCCTGGATAATACCCTTGATAGCCTCACACAATTCATCTGGTCTTTGCTCATTAGTGTTCAAGACCTAAAACCTGTTCCTGAGATGGTTCTCAAAATCAGATGGAATAGACACAAAGTCACATTTTGGTTCCTGTGGATTCGGTTTACTTTTCCTCAGCTTCAGCTTGAACTTGCATATGAGTCGTTGGTGGTCTGTTCCACAATCAGCTCCTGGCCTAGTGTTCAAAGCTGATACTGAGTTTGTCCAGCGGTTCTTTTCATTGATGTAGTCAATCTGATTTCATGCATACCATCAGGTGAAAGCTATGTGTATAACCTACGTTTATGTCTCTTATAAAACGTATTTGTAATAAATGAGTATTCATTTTGCAAAATTCAATCATCCTCTCTCCAGCTTCATTTCTGTCACCAAGTCCATGTTTTCCAACTGCTGAATCTTCTCTGTTCCCAATTTTTGTATTCCAGTCATCCGTTATTATCAAGGCATCTTGATTCCGTATTCGATAGATCTCTGACTGTAAAAGTTGGTAGAAATCTTCTATTTCCTCTTCTTTGGCTCTGGTTGTTGGTGTATATATCTTAATGATAGTGGTATTCACTGGACTTCCTTGTATGCACATAGATATTACCCTGTCACTACTGCAGGATTTATTTAACTTAGGACAAAAATCTTGGATCTTCATCTAGCTTCCCGGTCTCCAGTAATTCTATATTCCATGAGAATTTGAAATTTTTTTTCTGCATGTTCTACCGATTAGAGGTCTTCTACAGTATTTTGACCCAAACTTTCAGTCTTGACCACCATGACAATGTAGTAGGATTTGAAATCAGAGAACGAGATGTCTCCTACCTTGTTTCTCTTTTTAAGGAGTGCTTTTCCTATTGAGGGCCTCTTTCCATTCCAAATAAAATTAGAGATTACCTTTCCCATCTCGTTCAAGAATGGAATTGGTATTTGTATTGGTATTGCATTGATAGTATTGTAATTTTCACAATATTGAGTTTTCCTATCTGAGAGCAAGGTATTTTCTCTAGGTCTATTTTTGTTTCTTGTAGTAATGTTTTGTAATTTTCTTTGAATAGATCTTTAGTTCTTCTGGTTAGATTTACTCCCAATTATTTAATCTTGTGCTTAGTTATTATGAAGCGTATTGTTTCTCTTAGCTCCAGTTCTGTATTCTATTTGTCACTGTAGAGAAATCTAATTGATTTTTGTAAATTGATCTTGTTTCCTGCCACTTTATTGAATTGATCAACTATGTCCAGTAATTTTCTTATTGAATATTTAGGCTTTTCTAAGCATACTATCATATCATCTGCAAATAGAGATAATTCTACCTCCTCTTTGTCAATTTGGGTATCTCTTGTTTGTTTGTTTTTTTTGTTTTTTTTGTTTTTTTTTTTGTCTTATTGCTATCACTAAGGATTTCAATACAATATTGAACAGGAGAGGTGATAGTGGGCATCCTTGCCTACTTCTTATTCTCATAGGGAATGCTTTTAATCTCTCTCCAGTAAGAACAATGTTGGCTCTTGGGTTTGTGTATATACTTTTTACTATGTTGAAGAAATTCTTCTCTTATTTTGTTGAGTGTGTTACACAGGAAAGGATGTTTGATTTTGTCAAAGGCCTTTTCTGCATTAATTTATAGGATTATGTGGTTTTTGTTCTTTCCTTTGTTAATGTGATGAATTACATTTATTGTTTTTCTTATGTTAAACTATCCTTCCATACCTGTTAGGAATCCCACTTGGCCATGGTGAATTTTTTTTAAATTTTTTTTGTGCATCATTGGATTTTACTGACAAGGATTTTATTCAGGATTTTTTTGCATTTACGTTCATGAGAGATATTGGCCTATAGTTTTCTATTTTGATAGTGTCTTTACCTGGCTTTCATACCAAGGCTAACTTTGCTTCATAGAATGAGTCTGGGAGAATTCTATCTTTTTCTATTTTCTGAATTAGTTTATATAGACTTGGTGACAGTTCCTCTCTGAATGTTTAATAAAATTCACTTGTAAAACCATCTGGTTTTGGGGGGGCTAGCTGAAAGTTGTTTTATTACCTTTTCAATTTAGTCTTTTGTAAGGAGTCTGTTCAGGTATTCATTTGTAGTTTGTGTCAGTTTATGGAGGTTTTGAATTTATAAGTATTTATCCATTTCCCCTGTTTTCATATTTATTTGAGTATAGTTTTTCATAATTTTCCATTATTACCCTTTTTATTTTAGTTGGTTCTGTTGTGATGTTGCCTGTTTGATCTTTTATTCAGAGCATTTGTGTCTTTTCCCTCGTTAGATTTGCTAGTGGTTTGTCGAATTTATTGAACTTTTCAAAGAACAAATTCCTAGTTTTATTGATGGTTTGAATTGGTTTTCTGTATTCTTTTTGACTTATTTGTGTCAATTTTTATAATTTCAGGTTTTTTTAGAAAGTGTCAGGTTTTCTTGCTGTTATTCTTTAATTTTTTCGAGCTGTTGAGTTAGAGTCTCAATGGTCATTTTTTCCTATCTTCTGATGTTTTTGCTTATTGCTGTAAATTGACCTCTGTTTACTGCTTTGGTTGATTCCCAGAGGTTTTGGAAAGTAGTGTTTTCATTGTCATTTGTTTCAAAAAACTTCTTAATTTCATTTTTTTATTTCTTCTAGTACTCACTCATGTAAAAGCAAGGTGTTGTTCAGCTTCCACATGTATGATTTTTTCTCCTTTATCCTCTTGTTATTAATTTCTAATTTTGTAGCATTGTGGTCTGAGATATTTAGTATTATTTCTCTGTTTTTTAATTTATTGATGCTTGCCTTGTGACTTAAAATGTGATCTATTCCGGAGAAATGCACATTGGAGAAGAAAGTGTACTGTGTTTTTTGGGGGGTATTTTACCCTATTTAATCATGCTAATGTGAAACGTAATTTGGGCCAAGAGGCAGTCATCAGAACAGAGCAGGGTAACACTGCATGGTTCAAAATTGGGAAGGGTGTACGCCAGGGATGTGTCCTATCTCCATACCTTTTCAAACTGTATGCAGAGCATATTATCTG
>NW_006399794.1:19207002-19208969 GCF_000299155.1 Elephantulus edwardii
AAAGTACTCAAGAGCAACGGCTCTCCAAAGTACTCAAGAGCAATGGTGTCTCTCTGGAGACTAAGGTGTGCCTGATACAGGCCATGGTCTTTGCAATCACTTGTTACGCATCAGAGAGTTGGACAATGACTAGGGAGGCTAGAAAGAGAAATGATGCCTTTGAGCTTTGGTGCTGGAGAAGAGTATTGAATGTACCCTGGACTGCCAAGAAAACAATCAGATTCATCCTGGAGAGGGTTAAACTGGGCCACTCCTTGGAGGCAAGGATTCTGGTGCTTCGTCTGACATACTTTGGACATGTGACAGGTCCTTGGATAGGGACATCATGCTTGGTAGGCTGGAGGGACAGTGCAGTAGGGGAAGACACTCTATGAGGTGGATTGATTCCGTGACTGGGGTAATCGGGATGGGTGTGTCAGAGGTAATGAGATTGACACAGGATAGAGCAGGGTTTAGGACTGTTGTACATAGGGTCTCTAGGAGTCGCAAATGACTCAACGGCACATAAAAACAACAACACTAGCCTATAAACTATCTATGAGATCTGGTGAGTTTATTGTGTGTTTTAATTCTTCACTGTCTTTGCTAAGTTTCTTTCTGATAGGTCTATCTTAAATTGAGAGTAGCGTTTTAAAATCTCCTTTTCTTGTGATGGTTTTTACAACGAATTTTATTTTATCGGAAATCAATATCACCACTCCCGCTTTTTTCTTGTTACATATTTTCCCCCACCCTTTTATTTTTAGTTGTTCTTTATCTTCACTTTCCAGGTTTGTCTCTTATAGACAGCATATTGATAAATCTTGATAGGCTACTTTTTTTTCTCCTCAGTGGTACATTTAAACCATTCACATTCCGTGTCATTGCTATCTTTGTGTTTAGTTCTGTTTGGTTTAATTGCTAATTACTTTGGTCCATCCTCCTTTCTGTGGCACCTCCTTAAGAAGGACATCTCTGAGTGTTTCCAGAAATGTGTTCTTATTTTCACAAACTCGCTGAAGATCTGTTTTTCTGATAGTATATTGATCCCTCCTTCATATTTGATGGACAGTTTTTCTGGGTACAGTATTCTTGGTTGACAGTTGTATTCTTTGATTATTCGATATATGCCATACCACTGTATTCTTGCTCACATGGCTTTTGCTAAGAAATCAGTATTTAATCTTATTTACTCTCCCTTATACTCTTTTTTCTTTCCTTGCTGCTTTCAGAATTCTCTCCTTCTTTTTCAGTGTGGCAAATATCGCTATGATATGCCTTGGTGTTTTTCTTTTGGGGTCATGATGTTTGCTCAGCTTCTTGAATATGTATTCTCTCATTCTTCATTATGCCTGGAAAGTTTTCTTCTAGTAAATCTTCCTCAACTTTTTCAGTGCCTTTACTTGCTTCTTCCTGTTCTAGGATTCCAATTATGACCATATTATTTCTCTCGATAGTTTCCTACCTTATTTTTATGTTTTCTTCCTCTTTGATTCTGTTTTTTTGTTCTAGCTGATCAGTGGTGACATTTCTATATTCTGTTTCACTGATTTTGTGTTGCATCTCAAAAATATGAAACACTACTATGCAAATATATTATAATTATATTATAATTTATTAAAATTGATTATTATAAGTCTCCCTCTAACATTCCACTTACTGCATCTCTTAAATTTTAGTAGATGGTATTTCAATTTTTTTTCATTTGACGATTTTGAGAAGAGTATTTATATCTGCTGGTTTGATAGCTTCTTAGTATCATTTAGATCTTTTGTTTCTTTCTTGATTGCTATACAAGTTCTGTCCAGTGTCAAAAAAGGCAATGGAAAGTCTTCAACAGATTTCATATATAAGTAGTATGCATTTCCCTTTTAAATTATATTAGTATTTACCTTAAAAGTTAAGGTGCACCAGATTAGTAGAAATAAATTTTTAATTTCTTTTTCTATAATTATATTTTATTAATTTTCATAAACATTTACAGAGAT
>NW_006399794.1:19217322-19221652 GCF_000299155.1 Elephantulus edwardii
AACAGTGAATCAGGGTTCCAGTTTCTCCAGAACCTCGTCAGCATTTGTTGCTTGCTGTTCTGTTAAATTTTACTGTTTTGACTGGGGTGAGATGTTATCTCATATTTGTTTTAATTTGCATCTCTCTTAGGGCTAGCATTTCTTCATGTGCTTGTTAGCCATCTGAATGTCTTCTTCGGTGAAGTGTCTGTTCATATCCTGTGCCCATTTTTTTATTGGATTATTTACCTTTATCTTGTTGTGGTGCTCAAGTATTTCATAAATTCTGCATATAAGTCCCTTATCTGATATGTTATTACCGAATACTTTTTCCCAGTCAGTGGCTTCCCTTTTTACCCTGTTGGAGAAGTTTTTGGATGTGCATAGGGATTACTCAAATACTCTTGTATATATTATATGCCTGAAATATTTTTCAATCCTTTCACTTTTCATGTATTTTGTCCCTGAGTCTGAAGTGTATCTCTTACAAATGGTTTATGATAGGGTCATTTTTTTTCAAATCAATTATGATTTTCCTTGATATAATCAAGCTATAGTCGCTGTAATTGCTGACAAGATGTAATTTACTTCTGGCATTTGGCTATTTGGTTTTTGTATATCTTAATTTATGCTTAAGATATACAAGATTATTTTAAGTTATTTAATTTTCCTTAGATCCACAATCAATATCTTCGCTATCAGAAATCATGATCAAAAGACATGTTGCATTGGAAAATCTGCTGTCAACAGAAGCAATGGTTTTGTAAATTACTATCTAACTTGGGAGGGACTGAAGAGCATTATTCTAAGTGAACTAACTCAGTCCCATAAGGACAAATACTATATAAGACCATTGTTGAGAACATGTATGAGGATCCAACGTGTGGTGGGGCAAAGAAGGGTGAGGATGAGGGGACATGTAATCACAGGATTGCACAATTTGCTGGGTGAAGGGAGGGGTGAGTATAGAAAGGAGGAAAGATCCAATGTGAAAAACAATGTTTATGAACTTTTTAAGTAAACCAGTATAAAATAAAAATTTTATTTAAAAAAAAATCTCTGTAATCAAGATCACAAATGGAAGTTTAAAGACTAAGGTGCTCCAGAACCAAGCCATGATCATTTTAATTGTTTCATATGCATGACATTTGGGCAAAAAATAAAGAAGGACAAAGAGCTGATGCCTTTGAATAAATGTCTTGGCAAAGAGTGTTAAATATGATACATTTATCTGAACAAATATTTTGTCACTGTTGTTCTTATTATGTATCATCGAGTCACCTGCAATTCATAGAGACCCTGTGTACAACAGCTCTGAACTTGGCCCTATCCTGAACCAGTCTCACTGTTTCCAACAAATCTGCCCCCATTACACCAGTTACTGTGTCAGTCTATCTCATCTGGAGTCTTACTCTTCTACATTATCCATCCACCCTTCCATGAATGATGCTCTTCTTCAAGGACTGGTCCCTCCTGGTCATGCGCGCAAAGTATGTGAGATGAAGCTTCAAAATTTTGCTTCTAAGGAGCAGCTCGGTTTCACTGTCTCCAACACAGATCTGCTTATTCTGTTGGTGGTTCATGATATACTCAATAATCTTCTCCAGCACCACAACTCAAAGACATCAATTACTTTTCTGTCATCCATACTCATTGTTCAACTCTCTGATACATAGCAAGTTATACCAAAGACTAGATCATGCATACTTTAGTCTCTAGACTGACATCATTGCTCTTTAGTACTTTGGAGAGGTCTCTGATAGCAGATTTGCCTAACACAATTAATCTTTTGATTTCCTGACTGGTGATGCCAAGAACTTTGATTGCAGAACCAAGCAAGATGAAATTGCTAACAACTTTAATTTCTTCTCCACCTATCACAGTGCTGCCAATTGGCCCAGTGGTTAGAATCTTTTTTCTTTGATATTGAGATTCAATCCAGATTGAAGACCATGATATTCAGATTGAAAATCATCACATGAAAGACTATGACAACTAAAGTCCATGACATTCTACAACGAAAATCCTCCTGAATTTCAACAAGCAATTTTGTGTCATCTGCATAACACAGGTTGTTGATGAGTCTTCCTCCAATCCTTCTCATAAAATCAAGTCTCCCAAATTATTTGTTGTACATACAGATTCAAAAGGTAGGGCAACAGGATACCTCCCTGACACACTGCTTTCCTCATTTTGAATCATGCATTGTTTCCTTGCTCTGTTCTGAGGACTGACTGCTTCCTGGTCTGCTTATAGGTTTCGCATGAGCACAATCTATTGTTCTGGTAATTCCATTCTCCTCAAGGTTAGCCACAGTTTTTTGTGATCTACAAAGTCAAACTCTTTTTATATAGCCAATGAAACAAAGATGGATATTCCTCTGGTACTTTCTGCTTTCAGCCACGATCCATTCAACATTGGCAATAATGTCTCTAGTGTTACAAACTCTTCTAAGCCCAGCTCGTATTTCTAGTAGTTCTCTGTCAATGTTCCAGTCATCTTAGGATCATCTTCAGCAGGATTTTGCTTGTGTATGATATTAGTTATATTATTCAATAATTCCACATTCTGTCAGATCAACTTTCTTTGGACTGGGAATAAATATGGATCTCTTCCAGACAATTGGCTAGGGAGTTGTCCAGATTTCTTGGTACAATCTGGTGAACAGAACCAGGGCAGTATCTTCTTGTTGAAATAAGTCAATTAGTATTCCATAAATTCCAGGGTCTTTGTTTTTGCCATTTCTTTCAGAGCAGCTTGAACTTCCTCCTTCGTCACCATTGTCTCTTGATCATATATTATTTCATTAAATTCTTCTGTGTTAGCATATTCTTTCTAGTTTAGTTACTCTGTGTATTCTTCCCATCTTCTTTAATGTTTCCTGGATCAGTCAGTATTCTGCCCATAGCATCCTTAAGTATTGTAAATTGAGGCTCAAATTTGTTCCTCAGTTTTTTCAGCTTAAGAAATGATGAGCAAGTATGGTTCTTTTGATTTTTTGAAACTATCTCTTAGCGCATCTAAATCAATATGTATTTACTACAAAGAATATTGATATAATAAAGCATAGGAACCATCAAAGAATATCTTAAATATCATATAGAAAATAATTAAAATATGTTGAAAAAGTGCATTGACAGAGACTATCCAAAATTCGAATTGGAACCAGAAGAATATGTAAGAGGGGCAAAATTGCTGATATATGAATTTTTGCTGAAAGCATAAAATATGAGAAAGATATTTACTCATACTTTACTTACTGTGCGAAGACACTAACCTTTGTAGATAATAATATCTAATGAATTACAAATAGAAAAGGAATTCCTGAATACTTAATTGTGTTCCTGTAGAACTTCTACATAGGTAAAGAAGTAATATTTCACATTGGGAATTATAGCAATATTTAAAAATCAGGAAAAGAATATATCAAAGTTATATACTTTTATTATATTTATTTAATGTGAGCACAAATGAAATTAGCAAAGGAACTGGATTATATGAAGAAGACTAAGACATCAAAATAGGAAGAAATCCATTAACAACTTGAGATATTATAAATGGCATAACCTTGCCTGATTGAAAAAAACAAAGATGTGCAGTCCTTACTGAGTATGAATTATACAATATAATAAAACAAATCAATAAAAATATTCTTAAAACTGGACCAGTAAGCGACATCATGATCTATAGGCAAAAATGAAGTTGTCAAGGATTTAATTTTAATTCATTTTATATTTAACACCCTAAGGAGCATTAATCAAGAACTCAAATGACATATTTTATCTGTTTGTGTGAAAGCTTTTTATATGTGTGTGTGTGTGTTATATATATGTATATATGTATGTAGGTGTATATATGTGTGTATATATGTATATATAGATGTGTGTTTATATGTATGTATGTGTGTATATATATGTATGTATGTATATATATTGGAATTTCCAAGTGAAATAACATTTCTATTCCCAACTTTCTAAGAAAATATCAAACAACTTTCAAGGTTTTAACATTTTCTATTTCCAAAAGTAGTGTATGATAGAATTTATCCATTTTCTCACTAACTTGATTTTTTTTTCTTCATTTTTTCTTTTTTATCATTACTTTTTATTTTTTTTATTAAATTTTATTAGTATTAATGAACATTTACGGGGATTTTGGGTTTTCATTCCTTCATTGCTGTACCATTCTCTCTACCCTCTTCTCGAGTTTGTTCTTCTTCCCCCGCCCTCCGAATGTCTGTTTTAATTGTCCAATTGCCACAGTGCTTGTCAAGGCCAGTTCTGTTTAATCTCCTTTGTCAGTGTGTCCTTTGCCATTCCCTATCACTCCTCCCTGAGAGAGACTTCACCCT
>NW_006399794.1:19223527-19232391 GCF_000299155.1 Elephantulus edwardii
TCCCAAGTATTTAATCTTGTGATCAGCTATTGTGAAAGGTATTGTTTCTCTTAGTTCTGGCTCTGTATTCTTTTTGTCGCTGTAGAGAAATCCAACTGATTTTTGTATGTTAATCTTGTATCCTGCTCCTTTGGTGAATTGGTCAACTACGTCCAATAGTCTTCTTGCTTAGTCTTTAGGGTTTTCTAAGTATACTATCATGTCATCAGCATAGAGGGATAATTTTACCTCCTCGTTGCCTAACTAACTTCTATTATTTACTATTTTACTGAACTTTGTTTTATAGCTGTGGTAAAATATGTCATTGTTCTTTCTGTTTGCTTCTCTTAATAGCTAATAATCTAGGCCATTTCTTCATGTGCTTCTTGGTCATTTGAATGTCTTCTTTGGTGCAGCATCTGTACATTTAGTCTACCCATTTAATAACTAGGTGCTTTGTTTTTATAAGGTGGCTTTGTTTTTTGAAGGAGCTCTGGTGATTTAGTAGTAAGGAATTGTGCTACTAACCCAAAAGTACATGATTAGAGTCCTCTGTTTTCTAAATATTTTAGAAATGAGCCCTGGTGTTATATATTATCGCTGAATATTTCTTTCCAAATCTATAGATTCTTTTTTTATAATCTATCTGAGAAATCTTTTGATATGCATAAGGATTTAATTTTTAAGAGTTCCAAGCAAACCTATCTTGGAAAAAGTGCAATCAGAATTCCCTCTGAAGGCAATAATTGCAAAGATTCATTTCTCATACTTTGGAAAGGCTGCTAGGAGTGGCTATTGTAAAGAAGTATCATGTTTGGAAAAGTGAAGGGTAAAAGAAAGATAGGAAGACACTCAATGACATGAATTGACACAAGAATGCAGTAACGCCCCTTGGTGTGTCAGAGATGAATAGGATGGTACAAGGTAGGACATGACTCAGGTTTGTTGCTCATATCTTCACTGGGAGGCATACTCAATTTGACAGTACATAACAATGACAACAACATTCGTTTAGCCTACCCTAGTTGTGTATTTTTAGTAATATTTATGTCATGTCAAGGGCTTATTGTTCAAAATGGCTTCCCTAGCCATTGACTGACTGATTTTTGCCATGTGAATAGACAGGAATATGCAATATTCCAAATTGGGTGTGTTGGCCTATTGATAAGATAACTGGCTAGTCTCTCAAATCCACAAGGGTATGACCTAGTCTTGCCACTAAATTGAGCAGACCTAGCAGAAGAATTTGAGAACATCACTACCAGCAAATAAGAAGCAAGACGATGTGGTGCATTCTTCAGAGTCAGAATTTCTTGTGCCAGTCAGACTAGGATCTACAGGAGCAGTAGCCATAACAGCAGCAGCAGAGAACCAGAGACCTGATGAAAATCTGAGCAGGCTGTGGGATTACTATGCCATTGAACCAGAGCTAACAGCCAAGTTTGTTGGGAGACTTGGGGGTAAAGCCATAATTGGCGTGACAGAGAGCTTTGTAACATGGCCTAAAGTCACATGAGGCTCAAGGCTGAGATACCTGAGAG
The DNA here is from genome assembly GCF_000299155.1 of Elephantulus edwardii. Classification (NCBI taxonomy): domain Eukaryota; kingdom Metazoa; phylum Chordata; class Mammalia; order Macroscelidea; family Macroscelididae; genus Elephantulus; species Elephantulus edwardii. Next base: position 19,225,048 of record NW_006399794.1, read on the forward strand.
CACATTTTGGAAGTTTCCCTAACGAAGTGATTTTTATCTTCCTGCCAATTTGAATTATAGCCTTTTTAATTACCTAATATGGTTCTGTGAGTGATTACATAAAAATTTAGACTCACTAAAGCAATTATACAGGTGCAGGAGCTTGAGGGACATGTCTGACCTCAGGGGAGTTGGTTTAATTTTGTGATGTTGTTGACAGGGACAGTTTCTCTTTGTCAAGTTGGTAAATGTCAAATCTGATCATCCCCATGTGGCCCTTGTTCTTTTTATGGTTAGGTAGTCTGCATAAGTTATTAAATAGGGCTTCTATGTTGCCCCAATTTTCCTGTGATTATTTTTATAGTTTAGATAGGTTTTACAATTAGGACTTTGTTCCATCTTGAGTTAGATTTGCATATGGTACAAGGTATCTTTCAATTGAAAATAAATATTCAATTGTTTCCACCAACTTTTTAAAAATTTTCAGACATATATTTTTGTTTTTCTTTCTCTCCTGTACTATAATGACCTTTAGATTTCTTCCTGGCTGGTATTCTTTTTCTTTGTCACATAGCTAATTTGATCTTGGATCATTAGCAATTAATATATCAAATTTATACTTAATATAATTTTTAAACTTAGGTATGATAAACACAAGGACATATTTTACTTCTTGTGGACTTGTTCTGCTTTTCTTAAGCTTTAATTTGAACTTGCACATTAATAATTGATGATGTATTTTATAAACAACTCCTGGCCTGGTTTTGACTGCTGATATTGAGCTTCTTCAATGATTAATGGAAGGCAAAATCACAGAAAGGAAGTGGAAATGCTATTTACAACATAGGTATTAAAATGAATGTAATTGAACAAAATTTTGTTGTAGACAGATTGTCCTTGTATGTATATGGATGCTATCTTATTGTTCACAGCATGTATAACAGGATGGATCTTTAAATGTTCTTTTAGACTATGAATGCAATCCTTATTTTTTCATTCTTAGCATAGTAAATCAGGTTTATCTTATTCAAAGTGATGAATGCCAATCTATCTCAGTTTGCTAATGTCTATAATGTTGATCTTTATGCATTTCATTTTTGACAACTTCCAAATTTTTTATATTTCATACATTTGATGCAAATATTAATGGATGTTTGCAGTTGTTTCTCCTCAATTTTAATGTCTTCCAATCTGCAAATTCTACTGCCAGTGCTATATTGAAAACTGTACCTCTATTGTTCATAGAGTGTTCAAAACCCTGTTGTTTTAAAAGTAGGTGGCCAATACTGCTTTTTTCGTCTTACAAGCAAGGGGATACTGCATGGCTTAGTAAAGAAAGGTATGCATTGGGGAACTATAATTTCTTCATACATATTCAATCTGTATACTGAGAAAATCATTCAAGAAGCTGTACTTTAAAGAGATGAATGTGATATTAAGAATGTAGGAAGACTCATCAACAACTTGGATTACACAAATGATACAACCTTCCATGCTGAAAGTGAGAAGGACCTGAAGTACATGGTGAAGAAGATCCAATACAATTTTCTTCAATATAAATTACATCTCAACATCAAGAAAACAAAAATCTTTTTCACTGGGCCAGTCGGCAACTTCATGATAGATGCAGAAAGTACTGATCACAATGATTTCATCTTACTTTAATCTACAATAAACTTCCTTCATATTAGTGGTCAAGAAATCAAAAGTGCGAGTTTTTTTTCAATCTCTCCCTATGTATCTGAAAGTTGGACAGTGAATAAGGAGGACAGAAGAAGAATTGGTATCTTTGAGTTGTGATGATAGAGAAGAGTATTGAATGTCCCAAGAACTGCCAAAAAGAAGAAATAATTATTTCTTGGAGAACGTTTAATCAAGGTGTTCCTTGTAGGCAAGAATGGTGAAGTTCTGTCTCACATACTTTGGGCATGTTTCAAGGAGGGCCAAATCCTTAAAAAAAAGACATCATCCTTGGAAAAATGGAAGGTTAGCATAAGAAAAGAAGACACAAAATAGATTTACACAGTGGCTGTAACAATAGATTCAAGTATATTAAAGATGGTGATGAAGGCACAAGATAGGTCAGAGTTCAGAACAATTGTTAATAGAGTCACTGAGTCATAATCGACTTCATGACATATAATAACATTAAGAACATTTTTAAAAGAGGCTCTTTTCCTTCTTTAATAAATTTCATCTACTGATCAGTTGTCAATACCTCTCAATAGCCATAGAGTTGAAATTTCCTTGTTGCTGAAGCTCTTGTGTGTTTCAGTTTTTGTGAATTACAGGGAGAATATTTTCGAATTTTCTCTCTTGGAGCCTTTGATGAATTTGAACTACCAAAATGTGCAGCCTTTGGATGAACAGCAAGACTCTTATGAGGGCTCTCTCCCCTCCCCATATGTTGCTCTGATTTATTTACAAAGTTTGAATACATTGTTTTTCACAAAATATCCTTCCCATTTCCTTAATCTCACCCATCCAATGAATTGTGCAACCTTATGATTGACACCCTACCCCCCATCCTCACCTCTCTGGTTCCACTCCCCCTCTTGGACCGTCATAAACATTCTGCAATAATGGTTTTATACAGTATTTGTCCCTGTGGAATTGAGTTAGTTCACTCAGTATAATGCTCCCAAGTTAGGTAGTAATTTACGGAATGATTGCTCCTGAGTGCTTCATAGTATTCCATTGTATGAATGTACCACAACTTCCATTTGCTTGTGGCTGGACATCTGAGCTATTTCCATGTTCTTGCTATGGTGAATAATGTTGCTATGAACATTGGTGTACAAGTTTCCATCTGGGCCTTAGTTCTCATTTCCTTGTGTTATATTCCAAGCAATGGAATAGCTGGGTCATATGGAATTTCTATGTTCTGCTTTTTGAGGAAGCGCCAAACTGCCTTACAGAGTGGTTGTACCATTGTTATGATCCCACTAACAATGTAAAAGAGTACCTATCTCACCACATCCTCTCTAACATTTATTACTTGCTGTCTTGTTAAACTTTGTCACTACTGCTGGAGTAAGATAGTATCTCATTGTGGATTTGATTTGCATTTATCTTTTTACCATTGATTTGGAGAATTTCTTCATGTATCTGTTTGCTATTCAAATATCTTCCTCTGCAAAAAATCCTTTCCATGTCATTTGTCCATTTTGTAATTGAGTTATCAGATTTTTTTCTTGTGGAGGCCCAAGAGTATTCTATAACCTTTCATTATGAGACTCTTATCTGAGATGGTATTGCCAAATGTTTTTTTCTTAGTCAGTCAGCTTTCTTTTCACTCTGTTGGAAAAAATGTTTTGATGAAAACAAGGATTTAATCTTTAGAAGGTCCCATTCATCAGTTTTATCCTCTTTTGAAGAGATTGCACATTTCTGACTGTATTTGGCAGCCTCGTTATACTGTAGGCTATGACTTCTAAGACTGATTCCAATTTGTCTATTATGAACTTCATGATTTTGGACTTTCCTCCTAAATCTTTTAACCACCTTGAGGTGATTTTTGTGTATGGTGTGAGATGTTGATCCTGTTTCAGCTTTCTGCTGTTAGCCATCCAGTTTTGCCAGCACCATTTGTTGAAGAAGTTATCATTTCCCCACTTGATAGTTTGTAATTCATTGTCAAATATCAGTTGACCATAGATAGATAGGTCTATTTCTGGGTTCTCATTCTGTTCCATTGATCTATGTGCTTGTCATTGTACCAGCACTATGCTCATTTGGTTATTATCGCTGTGTAGTAGGTTTTGTGGTCAGGGAGTGCTATACCTCCCATTTCATTTTTGTTTTTCAGAAGCGTCTTGCTTATTTAGGGTCTCTTGCCTCTCAAAAAAACTTGGTAATTTCCCTTTTGATCTATTGGAAAATGAATTTGGTATCTGTATTGGGATTGCACTGAATATGTAGATTGCGTTGGGTAGGATTGTGATTTTTCTCAATATTGAGTCTTCCTATCGATGAACAGGGCACATTTTCCCATTTCTTTAGGTCTTTTATTATGTCTTTCAGATGTGTTCTGTAGTTTTATTGGTATTAGTTTTTTGTGTCTCCAGTTAGCTTCACTCCCAAGTATCTTGTAAATAGTGTTGGCTTCTTGGTTTCCTTCTCTGAGTTATCTTTGTTACTGTAGAGCAATCCCTCTGATTTTTGTATATTGATCTTATATCCTGCTACTCTACTAAATTGGCCTATTAGTTCTAACAGATTTTTGTTGAACCTTTGGGGTTTTCTATGTACACTATCATATCATCCACATGTCAACTTCCCATCAGCTACACATTAAAGCTCCACTCATTGACAAAACACTTAAACTTAATCCACAGATGTGAGTATTTACAACTCACCAATTAATTATTTCAGATCATTGAATAAAAATGAATTATATACTATTTAAAATAATGGCAACCCCTGTGGAAAGCGGTATGGCGCTTTTTCAAAAAGTTGCAAATAGAGATACCATTTGACCCTGCAATACCACTACTGGAAATATACCCAGAAGAGACCATAACTGACACCCAAGCAGATATATGCACACCCATGTTTATTGCAGCTTTGCTCACAATAGCAAGGAGTTGGAAACAACCTAAGTGCCCATCAACAAACGAATGGATAGAGAAGCTGTGGTATATTCGCACAATGGAATACTATGCTGCATTAAAAAACAAAGAACTCATGCAATATTAATCAAAATGGTTGACTCTGGAGAACATTATGGTGAGTGAAATGTCCCAGTCACAAAGGGACAAATATTGCATGGTGCCACTGTTGTAGAATGGGACTGTCCTTGGGGTTGGGGAGAGACTGAGTAAGATGGATTCAATAATGTGTGCTGCTCTGAAACAGAGAAGGGAGAAAACTGTTTAAAAGCGATATGTGATTAGGTATTTCTGTCATGACAGGAGTCTAGAGCGATGACTACATGGTGGAGGGGACCTGGGGGAGGGTTTGTAAAATAATGAAAGAATCTTTTCTTTTACTTTTCCAAGAAGGTAATGTCTGGTGGGGGGGAGCCTTGGGAGGGGACAAATCTACAACAATGAATGAATGGAAATCCAAAGCCTCTGTAAATTTTCACTGAAATTAATAACAAATTTAAATTAAAAAAAACAGAATTAAGTTAGAGTAAGGATGGCAATGGAAGCACCTTACCTCTGTAACTTTATTTGTGCCACTATTAGAACCTCTGCTCAGAATATTATTGCTTTTCAATTTTTGACTCATTCACTTTTAACTTGTTAGTTAAATTTGTATCTTTTAGGCTGCAACACTTCCATGATACATTTTCAAGGATATGAACATGTATGGCTAAGCACAATTGATAACAGTGCATCTAAATTCCAAAATCAATCTCCATAATAGTCTATGTGTTTCCTACTGCCAAAGGGGCCCTTTAGAGTAGTGAGAGAAGACATTCACCCTGAAACCCACAGCGTCCCTTTTCAGCAGGAAGTAGCTAAGAGAATATGCCATCCCCTTTTCCTTATGAATCAGGGTGAAGTCTCTCTCAGGGAGGAGTGATAGGGAATGGCAAGGGACACACTGACAAAGGAGATTAATCAGAACTGGCTTTGACAAGCACTGTGGCAATTGGACAATTAAAACAGACATGGGGGGGGAAGAAGAACGAACTGGGGAGGAGGGTGGAGAAAACAGTGCAACAATGAATGAATGAAAACCCAAAATCTCTGTAAATGTTCATTAAAACTAATAAAATTTAATAATAAAAAAAGAAAAAAATAATGGTGCAGACAAGTTAGCATTCATTTTGAAGAGGCACAAATAAATCTGCAACCATTTTGATAATGCTTCTACTTTAAATATTTTAGTTATTATTCTTTTGGAAATATTTAAAAGGGAAATATTGTAAACTGTTCACTATTATAACTGTACACAATTCATGGCTATTTGAAGATTGCTTGGATTCTTTAATAATTGACCATTAAAAATTAATCTTTAAAGAGTGAATACTTTTTCAAGAACAAAGTTCTGAGGTAAGATGTTTAGTGCAATCATTCCCTTTATTTATCATTAAGGGAATAAATGGATGGGGGTTATTAAAACTAAAGCATAGTTTAAGGCAATTTTGACATGCTGTGCTCAGAGACGCTGTGAATTAAATAAATGGATAATTATCCTGAGGAGTATGTAGTTGGATGATGCTAATCAAGCTTGAATTTAGATAGGATTTTATAGTCACTTTATTGATACTGTCATCTTATTATAACTAAAAGGTTTATTAAATAAAGTGTAGAGGTTTAGATTAATAAAATAAGGACATAGACATCCACCTGACATCATCAACAAAGGTTAAGAATGGAGAATATTTTAAGAATTATTAATTTAAAGTTATATTGGGTTTCAGTAATAAAAGGTATTCATGAAATAGATAAGGGAGAAATAAGTATCGATTGGAGTAAGGGAAAACAAAATTACCGTAATATGAATCCTTATGAATTAAGTTGTTTTTTTTCTTTTTTTTTTCACATTTAGCATTTTTATTCCATTTTCTAGCAGACGATTTACATACATGCCCCCTTCCTTTAGGTCAGTATGGCAATTTTCCAATATCAATTGTTTAAAGAGAAGCTTTGGTCAAAAATGGAATCAAACAGGCCAGGGGGATAAATCTTTGCTGCTTTTAAAATATCAACACTTTCACAATTCTATTCTCACACACATCACACACGCGCACACACAGGAACATCTACACGGTCGTGTTTTCAGTGTTTCTTGCGGGCGGGGAGGCAGGCAGCTGGAGCTGGTCATGCTGGCTCAGTCTCCGAGGTATGCTCAGCTTCACATTATTCGGAGGCCCTGGATGGAAGACTCCAAGGTCTTGAAATCCCAAATTGTCATGGCTCCATCAATGCCAGTGGTGCAGAATTTACGACAGTCTTGCTTGTCCACCTCATAAATGGACACCTGAGTGATGCTATTCTGGTGCAGCGTCTCCAAAGCCGTGTTGCGGTCCTCAGTGGTGGCCCGCTTGTCCATGTTGAGGAAGCGTTCCATGGCCGACATGTTGCGCTGGATGCTCTGTCCAGTTTGGAGACGAAGGTCAAGCAGCCACGATCGTCATAGTTGAAGAGCATTGGGCAGCAGTCATGACCAGCAGCCAAGACGCTGTTCTCCGACACAAATGACACGCTCAGGAGGGGCAGGAACTCCATCTTCAGAGTGGAGACCTGCACGTTTTTGGAGGCATCGGCTATGGACACGGTGCTGTTGTGGCTGACCCAGGCCAGGCGGCTCCCGCTGGCGGAGAAGCTGACGCCGTGGACCCAGCCGCCTGTGCCACTGCCACCAAACTCGGACATCAGCTGGCCAAAAGGCATCTTGCTGCCCCATGGT
>NW_006399794.1:19233071-19234463 GCF_000299155.1 Elephantulus edwardii
GACTCTGGTCAGTCGACGCGAACAGGCTCCGGCGGGCGCGGGAGGAAGCTGTGGGCCGGGAGGGAGCCGATTATTAAGTTTTATAAAATATTATAAAAGCAAAATTATAAAAAAGATTCATTCTAGGTATTAATTGTCCGTTACCTACTCTAACATTATTGTTTTGTATAATGATTTCAAAACTGTATGAGATGACAACTATTTTAGTTTCTAGTTTACAGATGATTGAATTAAGATGATACATGACCACTCAAATGATGACACACTAGGTGATTGTTGTTGTTATATGCCTTCAAGCAGCCTGTGACTCAGCCACACTATGAACAATAGCTCTGAACCCTACCCTATTTTAAGCCAGTATCACTGTTTCTAACACACCTATTCCCATTATCCCAGTTACTGTGTCAATACATGTCATCCGAGGTCTTTCTCTCTTGCACTTCCTCTACCTTTCCAAGTATGGTGTTCTTCTCCAAGGACTGGTTCCTACTGGCCAAGTACCCAAAGTAGACTGCATAGTCAGTAATCCAATAGATGGTATTGTTGGACAAAGGAAAGGAATTGTATTTGTTAGTTACCTGTTCTTTACTTATCCTGATATTTTTTTCAGGGCAATAGAGGATTAAAAAAAAAAAAAAAAAGAAAGAAAACCACAAACAAACTCATTGCTGTTAAATCAGACTGACTGAACACTGACTCTCTAGCAGATATCCAGGGGTTGTAAATTGAATGGGAAGAGATTGTTCATTTTTCTTCTACAAAACCTAGGGAATTTGAAACACCAAAGAGGCTCTTCCTTTAGGTTAGCAGGGCAACTCATTATGAACTACACCATTAGATATTAATAATTGAAAGTTTCTGGAAATCAGAAAGTATAATAGTTGGCATAGCCATTGGATGGTTTTGAATCCTGGTTCTACCACAGATGAACTATAAATCTTTGGCAAGTCAATTAGTACCTCTAATCTTATTTCTTTGTCAATGGAATGAGAATGGCAACTCCTGAATATTACATGTTAAACTAATAATTGTTGTTGTTGTTGATAGTCGTAGAGTCAAACATGACTCATAGTGAACCTATGAACAAAAGGCCTGATTCATATTGTAACTATAATAATTTATCAATGGTAATACAGTTTCCAGAGACATTTTGTTTAGGAAGTGGATGCCACTCATGCTTCCAAACAAATAATGGTAACTAGTGTTATTTTTATGTTGTAATTGCGAGGTACTGATTCTTTTTATTTTTTTTTGTAATTATGTGTATACTTATGACAACCATTACTTTTATTTTAATATATATGTGATAGAGTTTTATTTACTTTGCTCAGTGCTGAGTAATCAACCAGATTCAAACCCTGTCTGTGTGCCTTCAAATGTCATCCTCTTCCT
>NW_006399794.1:19236043-19254962 GCF_000299155.1 Elephantulus edwardii
TTTTTCTATTGGATTATTTACCTTTATCTTGTGGTGCTCAAGTATTTCATAAATTCTGTTTCCTTGCTCTGTTCTGATGACTGCCTCCTGGTCCAAGTCTAGGTTTTGCCTAAGCACAATCAAGTGCTCTGGGATTCCCATTCTTCCTAGAGTCAGACACAGTTTGTTGTGACCCACACAGTCAAATGCCTTTGCATATTCAATGAAACATGGATAGACATTCCTCTCGTACTCTCTGCTTTCAGCCCAGATCCATCTGACATTAGCTATACTATCCTTAGTGCCACTGCCTCTTCTAAATCAAGTCTGCACATCAGGCAAGTTCTCTGAATGTGCTGTGCTGTTCCAGTCATTTTTGGATACTCTTTAGCAGACTCTTGCTTGCATGTGATATCAATGATACTGTTTGATAATTTCCACACTCTGCCAGATCACTTTTCTTTGGAATGGGAACAAGTTGATTAGGTGGCTGTCCTCCAGATTTCTTTGCATAACTTGGTGAGTACATCCAGGACAGCGTCTGTTTGTTGAAATATGTCAATAGTCATGCCATCAATTCCTGGGGCCTTGTTTTTTGCCCGTTATTTCTGAGCAGCTTGAACTTCTTTCTCATCACCACAGGCTCTTGCTCATACGTTGTTTCATGAAATTCTTCTGTGTCCACCAATTCCTTTTGGTACAATGACTCTGTATACTCTTTCTATCTTCTTTTAATGCTTCCTGGAGTATTTAATATTCTGCCAAAAGCATGATTAAGTATTGAAACTCTACTTTTGAAACTGAGGAGGACCTGAAGTACTTGCTGCAGAAAGTCAAGTCCTTTAATATAGATAGAAGCTCAAAACAAACAAACAAAAAAAAGATTCTCATCAATGGGCTGATTGGCAACTTCATGAGAGATGGTGAAGAGATTGGGATTGTTGACAGGTTCAGTTTGCTTAACTCTACAATCAACACTCTTGATATCAGAAGCCAGGATGTTGTTGTTTTGTTGTTATGTGCTATCGAGTTGCTTGTGACTCATAGCGACCATATGTGCACCAGCCCTAAAATCTGCTCTGTCCTGTGCCAATTGCACTGTCTCTGACACTCCCATCCCGATTATTCCAGTCACTGAATCAATCCACCTCATAGAGGGCCTTCCCCTCCTGAGCTGTCCCTCCACCCTACCAAGCATGATGTCCTTCTCCAAGGACCGATCCCTCCTTACAACATGTCCAAAGTATGTTAGATGGAGCCTCAGAATCCTTGCCTCCAAGAAGCCACCTGGTTTGACCCTTTCCAGGATGAATTTGTTTGTTTTCTAGCACTCCATGGTACGTACCCTCAATACTCTTCTCCAGCACCAAAGCTCAAAGGCATCTATTCTCCTTCTATCCTCCTTAGTCATTGTCCAACTCTCTGATGCATAAGAAGTGATTGCAAAGACCATGGCCTATATCAGACACACCTTAGTCTTCAGAGAAACACTATTGTTCTTCAGTACTTTGGAGAGGTCCCTAACGGCAGACTTTCCCATGGCAATACGTCTTTTCATTTCCTGGCTGCTGGTGTCAAAGACTATTGACTGTGGAGCCAAGCAAACTAAAGCTGTGAATAATCTCAATTTCTTCACCATCCATCCCGATGTTTCCAATTGGTCCAGTGGTGAAAATGTTTGTCTGCAGCCAGGATATTAAAAGAATAATTTCATTGGGAAAGTTGACTGTTAGAGACCTCTTCAAAGTACTGAAGAGCAATTATGTCAGTCTGCAGACTAAGTTGTGCTTGATACAGGCCATGATCTTTGCATTTATTGCTATGCATCAGAGAACTGGACAATGACTAGGGATGATAGAAAGAGAATTGATGCCTTTGAGCTATGGTGGTGGAGAATAGTATTGAATATAACATGAACTGCTAGAAGAATAAACACTTGGCCCTGGAGAGGGTAAAGCCAGCGTACTCCTTGGAGGCAAGGATTCTGAAGCTTTGTCAGACATACTTTGGACATGGTGCAAAGTTGGACCAGTCCTTGGAGAGGGATATCATGCTTGGGTGGGTGGAGGGACAACGCAGGAGAGGAAGACCCTCCATGACATGGATTGATTCAGTCACTTGGTTAATAAGGATAGGTGTGTTGGAGACAATAAGTTTAGCAAGATATAGAGCAGGGTTTAGGGCTGTTGTACATAGGGTCGCTATGAGTCGCAGGCTACTCGACAGAACATAACAACATCATAGTGCAGTCTCTCTCTAATCAGTGAGAGCTGCTTTTAGGAAAGTAAGAAAGTTAATTCTCTGTGAGTTCATCTCTCCTTGTCAGTGGATATTGAATTTTCTTGCATTAAATAAAACTCTCAAGAAGAGAGACACATTATTCTGTTAAAAAGCTATTAATTAAAAGATATTTCAAATCCTGCATTAAAACTGTCCATGAAAACAGCATTTTACTCCAAGAGTAGATGTAAGGCATATGAGCAGAATGCTATTATCATCTGACTCAATTTTATACCTGATTCATCTTACAAGTTAACCATGTACTAACAGATTTATGGGTGGAACCAAAGTCATTCAGATGTCTTCTGTTAGCTAAAATTGTTTATAATTCCCTTCAAAATCACTACTCATAGCTTAAGAGCACTTGCCCAGATTCTCAGATGTATCATTTGATTTCTACACAGTAACTCCAGGTACAATGTGTGAGAAATGAAGGTTTGTATCTTTGATTCCTTTTAGATTCCTTTGGAAAGACAGATGAACAAGACCCACTCACTAATGCAGTTCGAAGTGATTCAGCTGTCATTGGAGGTAAACTTTTCTTTACTACTGAAAACAGAAAAGACAGAAATGGTCTTATCCTTTGCAGAAAATTATTTGAAGCTCCTTATTTATGGACCTCCATCATGCAGGTCTCCACATCCTCTGTAGCACTATGATCCTTTTAATGAATATTATGATTAAAAGAGCCTTCTTCCTAGCACCTACAGATTTGTGAGTGAAGCTCTCCCCTTATCCATCAGGCAGTTCAGTTCTGACTTCATCAACAGCTGGAGGCTGGAGCCACACCTCTTCATCTTAAGTTGTCAATATTCCTAAAGCATAAACAGAGCAGCTCACTAAACTGTATATGAGGAAGAAGCTATTTGGGACAGACAGATGGGTGAAGTTGTACTCATGTTGGGCTTTCTCAGCTAAGTGGTTTTGGTTATATCTAATGAACAGAGTGAATCACATAGATTTTAGTCTCAAACCAAGCAGTGCGTATGGTTACAGATACAGATCTTGTCTGTTCCACTGTGAGCTTAGCTTCATCTCCCAACTTCCCTAATATTTCCTTTCTCTGTCCCATCATTATTCTGCCTCAGCTTGGCAGTTTCTTGGTACTCCATCTGCGTTTTACAGCACAGATGGGCTCCAAAACCTTGTTAAATGTAAGATACCTGTGACAATCTAAATCTATTTCCTGTCTGAGAAACAAAACTTAGGAGGTGCTCCCTTTTCTGCCTTCTGAAAGCTTCAATAAACCAATTCACAAGGATTGGAATGATCCTATTAAAAGTCTGCAATGCATATTCATTTAATTTCTATTTAAATGACCATAAGCTAGGGTTAGAATCTATGACAGAAAAAATGTATATGAGATAAAATATATGTCTACTGTACTCAAAGAACTTGTTTGTGCTTCTAAAAGCATAAAGTTAGGAAGGAAAAGTATACAGATAGTGTCCCTCAGGACAGAAATGCAATGCTATGAGAGCATAGAGATAGTTCATTACAATAAGACTGCAAGGAAAGAAAACCACAAACTGTTCTTAAGCCTGAATGTCTAGTCTGAATTTCTACTGCAAAAAAGACTGTTGAACTTTATTTTAGTTGAGCAATAAGAAATGTAGAGGAAATGTTTGTGCTGCTCACTTACCTTCCTGTATTTTTACACTTGATAGATGTTGAGAAAGTCTTTTGTTACTGTTGATATTCTCTCATCAGTGAGTCAGAATCAACTCATTACAGCATAAGTCTTTAAGAATATGTGCATATTATTCAACCTGTATGAAAGATCTGAGAGGTTTGAACAGTGGCTAAGTGACAAGAAACTGCACTAAGGCCTGTAGTTAGAGACCACAAACTGCTCTGTGGGATAAAGATAGAAAAATCTCTTCCATGAGATTAACTGCCTTTGAAAATCAGCTGGAGGATCAACTATGGGTTGAATCTGACTCAACCATATACAACAACCACTAATGTATCAGAGAAGTAGATGCTATTTCATCATTTCATCTTTTAAAACATCAGTCCATATCTAGAAGTGCTCTCACTCTCACCCAGCACATTCAAAGTTTGTTTATATCACTTACTCATTCTGCTTGCCATGGAGTTAGAACCAACTGATTCCTGATACTCCCACTCTGTAAATCATACAGGAGACTCTCATCTTCCTTCTAGGGAGCTGTTAGTAAATTCAAAGAATCAGAGAATAATGGCCAGTGAGTTAGCCCATAAACTCTCATTCTTTAAAAAAAGATGGAAAATAGATCATAATCACATTGTCCAATACATTATTTTTCTCAATATCCATTCTTCTAGGAAATGAATTCATTCATTCATTCTAGGAAAAAAACACAACAATATTTGTATTGCTAGGAAAAATTATTGAACATCCTAAATTATTTGCAAATATCTTAGTATGAAAATCTTATCGCATGGGTGATTTTCTAAGCAATATTTTGCTAGACTATTTCCATATTTATATGATATTATTCACATTCTAACAAACTAAACCTTCAATTAATTTACTAGGCATCTTGAATTGAGAAAAAATGAACAAAAGAAACAAAGCTACTGTTGATTCTGATTCATATTAACCCCACATTCAGCATATTATCAGTTTAAGGGTTTTTCAGTGGCTGATATTTTAATTGACATTCAGGCTTCTGAGTTATCTCACAATGTATTCAAGCTTTTGGTAAGCAGTCAATCATATTAATGCAATGTGCCATCCAGGAACTCTAGCTTCCCACTAGTTAGTCTAAAACAAACAGAATTAATGGACACTGAAGATCAGCCATTATATTTTGGCATTTACCAGAATTTGCTTGTTTATACAATTATGTCATTTGCTATTTTTCTCCATTTTGTGTCCTAAATCTGCACTTAATTTTGTCTCTCTCCCTGCTCATTTCCCTGCAGGAGTGATAGCTGTGGTGATCTTCATCATCTTCTGCATCATTGGCATCATGACCCGCTTACTTTATCAACACACCCAGTCACACCATACTAATCAGATGAAGGAAAAGGAGTACCCAGACAATTTGGACAGTTCCTTTAGAAATGACATTGACTTGCAACACACTGTGAGCGAATGTAAGCGGGAATATTTCATCTGAAAGAATTCAGGGACACCTGACACTCTTAGTTTTAAAAATTTTTCTTCTCCTATATCTCTTCTGTCTTTTAATTTTGTTAATGTGTTTCTTTTTATTTGCCACTTCTTTTTTTTTTTTTTTAAGCGCCTGTGTCTACCACATGTATTCTCTTGATCCCCGCCAGGAGACCAAGCAGATTCAGCCAATGTCTTCCTCTCTGACAAATTTAAACAAGATAATGAGTACTGAGAAGACTGGTTTTATTAGTCTAGAGCAAAGAGGAGACACATGTTTGAACATGTGATCCTGTATTTTCAATTTCCAGAATGTACTCTCAGTTTAGCAAATATACAATCTTTCAGGCTTACCTGAACTCTGCACTCTGCAACTAAGACAAATAATGGTCAGTCCTGACATCCAATTTCATATCAAGTCCATTTAAGCAGGGAGACCATAGTAGAAAGAGAAAGTCTTAGAGCCCTATTTTGCTTCAGTGACATTTTAAAAGGAATAGGAAAGACTTGTTTTCAGTTAGCTTGCTTTTTTCTAACCATAGGCAGTCTACTGGCCTACTTTAACTGTCTTGGTATTTAATTCTTGAATATTTTCAAATATAGGATTGCTGATAGTAGTGAGAAATGGCTTTGCTCCTTTCTTACTAACTTCTCCTGGAGCCTACATTTAGAGCAATGCACAATAGAATAAACCTAGTGGAAGCATGGATTATAGGATCTTAAAACTAGGAGAGAAAAAAGAGAGTTGCTATGAAGTAGATGCTCTATAAATTTAAAAATTCTTCAGTAAATTTTGCAAGAAATGCTAGCTAGGTTATCCCTAAGATTATTATAGTGAGCACACACATAGAGTGTTGCAACAAAAGAAATCCAAATAAAATTCTAAAATAGTATTATCATACTATTTTTAAACAGAATTGTGTAGAAAAAGGGAAATACAAAGCAGGAATCTTCCTTTCTATCTATTCACTTGCAGATCTGAGGAAGGCAGAGATCATAGCTTTTACATTTAAAGAGACATAATGAATCTATCTCTGTCCACTGAATCATCTTCTAAAAAGTTTTGAGATATACTCGCTGATGTGGTGGCATTGCTATCAGTCCTCAATTACCCTCACAGCTTGATTTCAAAAAATGCATATCTTCTGCTTTTGAATTTGCCACACTTTGTGAGCAAAAAGCTCTTTAGATCTATGCATGTTTTCAGGTTCAATTTCTAAGTGAGGTGATAACAAACTTCAGAGCTTTGCCTCTTTTAAAGAGAAACACAATCATTCTTTCCAGAAGACATCTTGGACTAGTTTTTGAGATGGGAGTAAAGATCTGGATGATTTTACTGTAACAATATGCCAACCTCTTTGGGTTTTTTGGGCAAAAAATCAAGGGATAAATAGTACAAATGCTCTACTAAGCTGAAGATGCTAAGATAATTCTTGTTGATTCTCTTTGCAAGAAATATTGCATTTGAGAAACTGTTACTGTATTACCATTTGGCAGCCTTGCCAGACTTCATTTCATTCTATTCTAAATGATAGCAGCACACTGATTATTTAACATTCACCTTGCACTATGAGATCCACAGAGATGAATTTATTAGCTCTAGTTTTGTCTAGTTTCTTTTAAAACACAGCACATGAGGTAAGGATTCACTTTACAATTGTATTTTCTTGCTTTTGATGTTTTTGAAGTATGCATTCTCTCTTTAAAATTTTCTCTTGCTTCTAATATCATCAACCTTTCCACTTTATCATTTTCCTAAGAAATTAATTTTAAAATTATTCTAACAAGAACGTTTTTTCTTTTACTCTTTAATACCATGAACAATCTATGAATACTATTTTCCCCTGTCCTGACTGCCCTCATTTAAATTTCCACTTCTAAATTTTATTTTCTATAAAAGGGCTGTGTAGATCAATTTCTTGCTCAGCCATATATTTCCTGAAATGAAAGTCACAATCAAGAATAGTAGACTGAGCCTGAAGCACCTTTGATAATGAAATGGAAAGGAAAAGGAAGTTGTAAGTAACAAAGCTGAAACTCATCATCAGTCTGTGAGATCTATTGGCTGCATTTTGCTGACACAAGATAGGTAGAAGAAATGGAACACTAACAAAGGTCAATTTAGAGTATTTGCTTTTACTCATCAGTTTATGTATGCTAGTAGATAATTTTGAAGGATGAAGAATTTGTAAAGTTCCATCTTGATCCCTGCTGCACTACAGAGTCCCCTGCACATTTCCAACATGTGTAGACTGTGTCTACATATTCATTGTGGTATACATATTCATTGTTAACAAATTATCACTTGGTATGAAGTTGAATGTACCATTAACAGATGCCAAGAAATAATACAATCTTCACACTATTCTCAAGAAATAATATGATCTTCACACTACTTCTGAAGTCTCAGGGTTAAATAGGCATTATTTTTACAGGGTTGGCTCATTTCATAACCCTAGGGAATATACTATGTTTTATTAAACATGTACAAAAAGCAAATAAGCTTCACCCGTCATAAAAAAAAAAACACCAAAAAACAAACAAAAAAAACCCGCTAAATTGCAACTGGCATTTTCTCAGTGGTACCAAGATCTGTGTAGTGTCATGCAGCTGTTCAATTTTGTCAATGTTTCAACCCCTGAACAGTCACAATTTAAAACTAAATGCATGGTCTTTGAGAGCATTCCAATCCCTTCTTAACCACCTTTTTCTGCTTCCATATTCCAATTTCCTGACTGCATGCTCTGTTCACTGTGATGTCTTTTAATTTAATCCTTAATTTTTGGTAATTGATGTTTATAAAATATTTTATGAAATTTGGGCACTTTACAGTAAAACCAAAAATATCTGAAATTTTATATACCATGGCAACTATTTCATTATTATAATTTCTATACATGGAATATGTTTTATTTATGCAGTTAATAG
Organism: Elephantulus edwardii; assembly: GCF_000299155.1. Lineage (NCBI taxonomy): Eukaryota > Metazoa > Chordata > Mammalia > Macroscelidea > Macroscelididae > Elephantulus > Elephantulus edwardii. The sequence continues at coordinate 19,244,331 of NW_006399794.1, forward strand.
AACATTGGCTTAACCTAACATACATTTAAGGAGCCATGGATAAACAATAAGGAAATCTGGTAACATAGTATGTAATATGTCAGACTGCTAATTGAAAGGTTTACAGTTCAAAGCCACCAGCTGCTCCTCAGGCAAAAGATGATCAGTCTCTTCTCATAAAGATTTAAACCCTTAGAAACCCAGTGGAAGATTGATGATCTGAACTGATTCAGCAACTGTGAGTTTGATTTGGATTTGGAGGAACAATACTTCAGCTAACCAGAATGTTGTCAGTTCTAACCTATCCAGCTTTTCCAAGAGAAAATATTTGGCTATCAACTTCCCTAAAGATTCTATTCAAGAGACAATTGGTAAGCATTTCTACTCTGTTACATGTGGTTTCTATGAGCCAGAACAAACTTGACATTGCCAAACAGCAACAAAATATAATCCTGAGTTCACACTTGAAAAGGTCCAGGTGGAAGAGTGGTTAAATTGTTAACTGTTAATTTAGAGATCACCAGTTCAAATTCACCAGTCTCTCTGCAAGTGGTAATCTAATCATGTGACAGATTTAAATAAAGTATGGTTTAACATCCATGAAGATTACAAGCTTAGAAACACTAAGGGATAGTTTTATTCCATCATATAAAAAAACCAAACTATGAGACAGAACACATTAAATGAAAATATATCCAATTGATTTTCCTGTATCAGTCATTGCATACATAGGTTTGGCTTTCACAGTTTCAAGAATTCAATGAAAGAAGAGAACATTTCACCATTTTACTTTTAGCTAATTCTCTTGTGCTCACTCTCAACTGCACATGGGAGATTTCTTTTAAGGATTCTGAAGATGATATTCTTAAAGAATATCTTTTTTTTGTTTTTATTCTTCAATAATAAAAAGATATTGTACTAGCATACACACAACAGGGTATTGATAGCAGAGCAGGTAAAAGCAACATAAATATATTCTTCTGTCCCTGTCTTCATTCATCATGGAAAATTCATTCATTGTCCAATACTCCAAGGGCTATGCTAAACATTATGAATACAAATACAGAAAACACGTTTTCTTGCCAATGGAGAATTCAACGTCTTGAAGAGAAGCAATTGCGTGATATTTTTTTTTTAAACCAACTTACTAGAGACTTAAACTGATACATTTGGGGGAAATATTTATCATTTCCTTTCTTACTTCTACCTTCACTAATTCATTGGTTTCTCCTCCTCAAAGAAAATATCTATCATGAAGATGATTTCATGTTGATGAGGGTGAATTGATTCCTTAAGTACAGTAAGAATAAATAGTGCCACTCTTAAATATACTTTTCTGAATATCCAATGTCCTCTATTATTTTAATACTGATAAGTGGATTCCAAATTCATATTTCTCATGAGTCAGTGAAGCACAACTTGGAGATCCAATTTGTACTTGAGAACAGCAATGATCTCCACTTCTGCTCACTTCCTCTTCTCTCTCAGATCTGTCATTGTCATTTGCTTATTAAGAGTATGTGTCTGATCTTAGAATACAGCCTCGGGCAATATTCACTGACTTCTAAATCTTTTTATTATTTCCTATCTTTGATGACCTATTTTGATGCTACTTAGGAAGATCTTTAAAACCAAAATGAGTAATTGACTAAGATGTTCATCTTTGAGAGATCTCATCTCTGTAAGCTGAGTAAAATTTTCATTTCCTGTTTTGCAGCCAATTCATTAAATTAGACAAGCCTCATTGGGAGGTTACAGGCAAAGCACTAACTCCAACGTTTCAAAGGGAAATGAATGGTTCTTATGTCATTCTTTCTTATGAAAATACTTCACTATCTAAAACACGTTTTGTGTCTTTAATAACACCAGCATGTTGAGAGAAAACTTGATACAATGTGTAGTTCTGCCAATCATTTCTTCTTAATCTGAAAGCTGGCAGACAGTCTTCCAATTGCCCTACAGAACACTCACTAACAAAATAAATGAACTTCATATTTTACAGATGATAAAGGTGGCTCATGGAAAAGATACAAGCACAAAATTTCTTGAACACTTTAAGGGTAACTAAATGCTACTCCATTTCTCTCATGCAGCTTGAAATATTTTCTTTCAAAGGCATTCTGTGTGATTGAATTACTGTATATTTCTATACACCAACCTTTTCATTTTTTAAGTAATGTAGGCTACATATTCTTTAGTCATACCTAGTTCTCAGCTCTGCTTTCAATAAATTACAAATTTATGGACTTCCCAATAAGAAAAAAGAGAAAACAAAATACAACCAATAATTCTGTGACAATAAGACAAATATTTTTGTGTTTTCCAAGAAACTTTGCATCTGTACCTCCTTAGTAAAGTATATTCTCCTTTTTATATTGATAAATATTTGAATCCTTCATACAAGGTTTTAATATTTAACCCTGTTGTTATTTTTTAGTTATTTTCCCTCTTATTTATTTTGCATTGATGTACTCTGAGAAAGAATGGAAACCATTTTTTTTTGTTAAAAAATTTTACTTTGTAAGCTAGTCTTCTGTCTTTAAAATGATTGTAGTCTAGATAGTGACTAAACAGACTGGACATATACTTGTGAAAAAGAGATAATATGTCAGAAATAGTGGCTGACTAAGGTAAGGAAGGTCAATTCTTTATATATATATATACACACAGTGACTTCATAATTTCCATGCTCTAGAATTTCTTTTGTGTATTTAGACATTTTCTACATATTAGGGAAAGAGGTATTATCACAAATTTTGCATAAGATTGTTTTACTCACCATTGCATGGCATTTTGGACTCTCCCCTTTACAACAATGAAATCTTATTTTTTTTTTTCTTTTAAGTGCTCTATTTGACTGGAATTTTTCTAGGATGCATTAGAGCTATCATCAAAATTTTCTAATCATTTCTGATTGAGCATATCCTCACTCAGCTCATACTTTTAGGAAAAGAAACTGTCAGAAATCTATTAAAGTCTGCTATCCTGAGTCAGAACATCCACATATGAGAGTACTGAGGTCCTAATATTAGATCCTAAATGCAATCACTCCTCTCCCTTATTTAGCTCAGCAATTCATAGATAAGCTATAATGACAAGATGAGATAGTCTAGATCCACAGCAATGAATACTGCCACTGGCCCAACATCTAACACTAGCTGAGAACATGGTCTTCCTCAATCTCATCAATGATAGAAGAAAACTATTCCTAAGGCAAAATTAGTAGACTGGTCTTTAATCATGAGCAAGGTGAAGATTTCTGGTTTAGGGATTAAATTTGTGGTCTTGTTTTCATTAGCATTATGTTCAAACACTACTGTAGCAATAGCAGCTGAGAGCATGAAAGGGCATTGAGTAATTAGATATGCAATGGATATATTAAGTTATTCTGTAGACTTTCTAAAGTGGTCTCTCAGTGAAACTTTAGGGTGATATTAATGGACAGTTACTTATTCATGCTTTTCCATTATAATTAGTTCTTACCCCAAAAGGTTTTACATGAACTATTAACATTTTAATCTTGAATGACAATAAGTGTTAAACTGTGCAACCTTGTCCTGCCTTAAATATTCATGCAAAAAATACCAAACTTTGTTTAAAGCAACACCCTCATATTGTGAGAAGGACTGTGTGTATTTAGGAAAGGCCAAGGTCAAGGTCTCACTCTTGAATCTGGTAGTTCAAAGATTTCCTAACACTTTGTGTACAGTCTTGCACTGACACTTTCTTCAGTCAACTAGGAAAATAAAAATGGAGACAAAGCTTTCACTGAGAAGTATTGAACAGAGGGTTGCCAAGAGCCTGCCTCCAGAACATAATAGACAAGAAGACACCAAATACTTTCTGTAAAGAACCAGACAGCAAATACTCATGGCTTTGTTGGCCAGATAATCAATGCCAAGTCTAATAATGCTGTGGTAGCAGGAAAACAGCCTTATACAATATGTAAACACATAGGTCACTGTATTCTAATTGAATATGGTAGTCTAATAGATAAAGATTTGCACTGCCAACTCAAAAGGAGGCAGTTCTAACCCACCAGATGCTCGAAGGGAGAAAGATAAGTAATCTTTTTTCATGCAGTTTAAAGCTTCTTAAATGCATGGTTGGCTAAAAGTTGGTTTCAACTTAATGACATTGAGTTACAGGTATATTCCAGTTAAATTTCATTTGCAAAACAGTTCACAAATCAGACCTGGTGCAAAGCAGGGTGTTGTCTGTCCATGTTTTTGATAAAGAATTACAGTATTCATGGCAGGTGGGATATTAGCTTCCTTCTGGTATATGGGATTTCTCCTTGTAGAAGAATGAGAAAGAACTGAAGGAATTCATATAACAAGTAAACAATAAAAATTTAAAATATCCCCCCTATAAACTACATATATTAAATTCTTTGTTATGGCAAAAGCACAAAACAGAATGCCTTCCTTTGTGGATCTCCCAGAGTCTAACTTTTCCTTTACTCTAGATTTTTGTTCTTAAACCAGTTTCCTATGTTGCTTCAATCCAAGTCAGTTTTTTAGATCACATAACACGTCTTAACACACTGTATAGGGGTGGAAATTTAGCCTTAGATGTTTTTTCCATATGGTTATTGTTGTATAGCAGAAAGACAAACTGTAAATAATGTATATTTAATAAAAAGAGTTTTTTTTATGACTGTGTGGAAGACAATCGAGTATTGCTATGGTTTCTTGTGTTACTCTTGTCCTTTAGAAAATTATTGTCTAGATATTTATTAGAGAAACATTAAATTCTTATATCCTGGATTTACTGATTTCTACACATTTTTTAAATGCTATCATGAGATGTCTCATTAATCCTGGTCCACACACCAGATTTAACTACCTGCAAGATGAGTTCATTTACTTGGAAAACATTAAATCCAAGATTCTGAATCTGTCCTGGTTTCAGCCTGTGCCAACTATGCCACCTGTGTTCTTATCCTACCATGAAGAATGTGTGTGTGTGTGTGTGTGTGTGTGTGTGTGTGTGTGTGTGTATTCAATATATAGAAATTAAAGAAGGTTAAAAATAGGAGAATGGCATTATCAGATTTACTCTTTTAAAAATTACCCAACAACTTAGTATAAAATGTACCCTACATTCACCTGAGAAGTAAAGGAAAAACAGTTGAGACTTTTCCAGAAACACAGGAGATGTAAAGGTGGCCAAGTGAAGGAGTTGTATAACACTAAAAGTAGAGTATGGTCTGTACAGTTGCGTTGCTAAACCAATTGTGGCACCTTTCTGGCACTTTGAAGCCACTGGTTGTTCCACAAGAGAAAGATGGACAATCTCCTCAAGTGTAATTTATAGCTTCTTAAAAGATGTGGAAGGGTCAGCTAAGAGTCTATTCCAAATGGATGGCAACAGATTTAGCATTTGTACTTTGAGATGAGACTGAAGATTAGTACAAATTGCTGACTCTAGACAGAAGAATATGGTATATTGATGGATGGAACGTGGGAAAAGAAAAAATCTAATTTCTTGGCTTTAATAAGTTAATGAATTAGTTGTTGGTAGGTGCTACTGAGTCAACTAATCATAGTGAGCCTATGTACAACAGATCAAAACATCTTCCTATCCTGCACCACAGATATGAAAGGCACATGATTTTTTATTTCTTTTGAGCATATTGATAATGAAGTTCGAGAGGTGAATAATTAGTTCAGGTTTTTGAAAATGTCATTAAGTTTGGGTTTACATTAGAAATAGTATGTCATATATAAATATATATTTATGTGCAGTTTAGGAGTCAGATCTGATCTGGGGAACACTTAGTAGATGTATGGAGATGTATGTAGGCAGACCTATATTCATATATATACATGTGTTCATACATGTATGTATGAAAGAAGAAAGAAGGAATGAATGACATTATATGGGATGCAAGCATGAGTTAAATAGAAAGAGAAGTTGAGAATAATGGTCTTAAAAGAGTAGAAGTAAGCTAAGACTAGGGAGTGTCCAGAGTATAAAGAAGGGAAACTAACTGTGTTGGAATACAGAGAATGAAATATGTACTTTAGATAGAGTTAGAACAGATATAAATTTTGCACTAACCTTCACAATGTGCACTATACTAAAAATCAATGTTGCAATTACTATGTCAATCAATCTCACTGAGTGACTCTCTTTTTCAATGATCCTCTACCATTCTTAGCAAGATTTCTTTTTCTGAAGACAGGCACTTTATACAGTATGCTTGTGAAAAGAGCAAGGGGGATAGCCATATCTGACATTTACCAACTTCACAAAGGGGAACTATCCCCATTAATGACATCAACAGCACAAACCAAATAATCACGAAGTTAGACAAATCCCACACACTCCTGTGCCTCTTTATACTCATCTTAACATCAATCTTACCGTTTTTATGGGTCCAAAATATGATGCCATATCTCACAGACCACACAGAACCATATTAGGGAAGTAAAAATGTTATAATCCAGGTAAGTAGCAGACTATAGTCAGCACAGCTTCCGAAATATGGTCACAGGCTTCCAACCTTGAGTGTCCTGGCTTTAGACGAATGTTACAACGTTCTCAGTCCTGCCAATTATGACCCTAGACCCACGAATATCCAAAAACCTTGATTTCAGTGGTGCAGCAGTTCCAAGGTCTCTTGTTTAGCTATGGCTACTGTTGCCTTAGGTGTAGCTGGAGCAAGAATTTTGGGGCTCAAAAGATGTGTTACTTTCTCTTGCTTCTTTGCTGGTAGTGGGGAAGGTTTAATCCTTCTGTTATAGGATTACTCAATTTTAATAATGAGACTAGCTAATCCCCTGTGCATTGGTAACTAACCAATACTCTCATAGATAGGCTAACACACTTCACTGACATATTCTTGCCAATCCACATATTCAAGTCAGATTCGATGTCTAGGAAAGGCTTGTTGAAAGATAAATTCCAAAATGTTCACTATTTAAGAGATAGAGAAAGTAAAACCAGGGTGCTCCTTGAACTGAGGAAACTGTAATTGCTAACAGCTTCAATCTCTTCTCCATCCATCATGGTGCTGCCAATTGGCCCAGTAGTGAGAATATTTGTCTTTCTTATGTTGAGCTTCAATTCATATTGAAGACTACAGTTCTTGACCTTCTGTAGCAAGTGCTTCAGGTCTTCTTCAGTTTTAGTAAGCAAAGTTATGTCATCTGCATATTGTAGGTTGTGGATGTTTTCCAATCTGTATGCCACTCCCCTCCTTGTAAATCCCTGCTTCCCAAATGGTCTGTTCTGCAAATAGGTTGAAAATATGGAGTCAGGGTGCATCCCTGCTGCACTCCATTTCTGATTTTGAATCATGCAGTGTTTCTTTGCTCTGTTCTGAGTACTCTTTCTTGGTCCAAGTATAGGTTTCCCATAAGCACAGGTAAGTGTTCTGGGATTCCCATTTACCTCAAGGTTATTTGTTGTGATCCACACATTCAAATGCTTTTGCATAGTCAATGAAACACAGATAGACATTCTTCTGGTACTCTCTGATTTCTGCCAAGATTCATGTCTCTAGTGTCACGACCTCTTCTAAACCAGCTTGTATTTATGGTAGTTCTCTGCCAATGTATTGTTTCAGTCATTTATGCATAATATTCAGCAGAATTTTTCTAGTGTGTGATATTAGTGATATTGTTTGATAATGTTCACACTCTGTTGGGTCACCTTTTCTGGAATGGGAATACATGTGAATCTCTTCCAGATTTCTTGGCACAATTTAGTGAACACATCCAGAGCAGCATCTGTTTGCCAAAATACATCAATTGGTATTCCATCAATCACTTCAACTTTATTTTTTGCCAACTCCTTCAGAACAGTCTGAACTTTGCCCTTCATCACCACTGCCTTTTGCTCATTATCTTGTTTCTTGAAATTCTGTCAGTCAATTCTTTTTGGTACAATGACTCTGTATACTCCTTCCATCATTTTTTTAATGCTTCCTGAATCATTCAATATTCTGCCCATAGCTTCCTTAAGTGTGGCAACTCGTGGCTTGAATTTGTTCTTTAGTTCCTCCAGCTTAAGAAATTCAATGTGAGTTCAGCCCTTTTTATTTCCTGACTCCAGCTTCTTGCACATTTCATTATAATATTTTGCCTTTTCTTCCCAAGATACCTTTTGAAATTTTCTATTCAGCTACTTAATGTCTTGATTTCTTTTCTTCACTTTGATTATCAGTGCTCCAGTTCATTGGACTGAAGATATACAATACTCTTTTTTGAAAATATTATTTATTTACAAAATTCAAATACATTGTTTTGAGAACAGATTCTCCCAATTTCCCTCACCCCCTCACCCATCAAATCGTACAACTTCATAATTAATATCCCCCATTCCCCTGAACATCCTCATCTCTCTGCTTTCACCCTCCCCCAGCCCCTTTGATCCTTATACTCTTTCTACAATAGTGATTTTACACAATATTTGTCCTTATAATATTGAGTTATTATAATGGTGCAACCATTCTGGAAGGATCTTTGGCACTTCCTCAAAAAGCTGAACATAGAAATGTCATATAAAATACTCTTTTACAACACAAAAATTCAAACGCAGCAGTTCTTTTATCATCTTTATTCACTGTTCAAATCTCAGATCCCATAAAGCAATTGAAAATATCATTGTTGAGTCAGCCTATTTTAGTTTACAAACTAACTTCCTTGCTTTTCAGCAATTGAAAGAAATATGTGACGGATTTTCTCAACGCAAAATTCCTTTTGATTTCTTGACTACTGCTACTATGGAGAAGAATATTTCACAGGGCAGCTAGAAAACACAAAGCAAATTATTATAATGAAATGTGCAAAGAATTGGAGATAAAAAATCAAAATGTAAAAACAAGCTTGGCATATCTAAAGCTTAAAAAACTAAAGAACAAATTCAAGCGCCCAGGCACAACACTGATGGGTCCTATGGGCAAAATCTTAAATGACACAAGCAGCATCAAAATAAGATGAAGAAATACACAGAATCAGTGTCCGCAAAAGAATTGGTCAATTGTGAAATATTTCAGGAAATTACATATGATCAAGTACCAAAGACAATAAAGGCCAAAAAAAAATCTAAGCTACACTGAAAACATTGGTATAAAAATAAGACCCTGAGAACAGATGGAATACAAATTAGTATTTTCCAACAAACAGAGGCAGTCCGGTATTTGCTCTCTGGTCTATATTAAGAAATTTGTAAAGCAGCTAACCGACCAACTAACAGGAAATAATCCATATTTGATTCCACTACGGGAAGGTGGAGGAAACCATGATTTAACAGAAAAAGGCTATTCTTGAACAGAATTAATATCATCATCTTGTCATCTACCATTGGTGTTCAATGTCTCAAACCTATTCTTAAAATGATCACAAAATTCTGATGGAAATGATTCAAGATCATATCTTTGTTCCTGTGGACTTATTTTAATTTTCTTTGGCCTCAATTTGAACTTGCATATGAGTAGTTGATGATCTGACCCATAGTCTGCCCCTGGCCTAGTTTTGACAGCTGATATTGAGCTTCTCCAATGATTTTTATCTCCACAAATGGAGTCAATCTGATTGCTATTCTGATATCATCCATGAAGATAGGAAAAGGTCATTACAAAAACAGAGGGGAAAGAAAAAAAACTGAAATGGATGTCAGAAGAGACTCTGAAGAGTGCACTTGAATATTGAGAAGCCAAATCTAAAGGAATATATGTTGAAATGAAAGGGCTGAACAGACAGTTTCAAAGAGCTGCTTGGGAGGACAAAGCAAAGGATTATAATGGAATGTGCAGAGAGCTGGAATTAGATAATCAAAAGGGAAGCACTCACTCTGAATTTCTCAAGGTGGAAGAACTAAAAAAAAAAAAAAATAAAAAAATAGACCTCATGTTGCAAAGTTGAAAGATGCTATTGGCAATGTATTGAATGACCTAGAAAACATCAAAAGAAGATGGAGGGAATACACAAGTGACTGTACCAGAAAGAATTTTTTGATATTGAAAAATTTCAGGAAGTATCACATGAACAGGAACCAATGGTACAGAAAGAGGAAGTGAAAGATACATTAAAAACATTGGCCAAAAGTAAGGCCCCCAGGAATCAACAGGATACTAATTTACTTGTTTCAATTAACAGATGAAGCCTTAAATGCATCCACCAGCCTATGCCAGGAAATTTGGAGGACAGCTGTCTGGCCAATGGATTGGAAAAAATATATATTTGTTCATATTCAAAATAATGGTGATAGAATTGAATGTGGAAATTATCTGCCAATATCACAGATATCACATACTAGCAAAGTACTCCTGAAGATCATCCAAAAACTGCTGGAACTGTACATAGATAAGAATTGCTAGAAATTAAAGTGGGATTTGGAAGAAGCCATGACACCAGAGATATCATTGCTGATATCAGATGGATCCTGGCTGAAAGTAAGGGATACCAGAAGAATGTTTATTTGTACTTTATTGACTATGTAAAGGCATTTGACTGTATGGATCATGACAAGCTGTGACTGACATTGAGAAGAATGGGAATTCCAGAACACTTGATTGTATTCATGAGAAACCTATACCTGGATCAGGAAGCTGTTTTGTGAACACAACAAGGGAGTACTGCATGGTTTGGAATTGAGAAGGCAGTGTATCAGGGATTTATTCTATCTGCATAACTTTTAAAA
>NW_006399794.1:19255070-19264618 GCF_000299155.1 Elephantulus edwardii
AATAGAAAGAAATAGAAATAGAAATAGAAATATATATAAAGCAAATTATCAAAGAAGCTGAACTCTATGGTTTGAGGGTTGAGGGAGACTCATTAATATCCTCTGTTACACAGATGATACAACTGCACTTGCTCAAAGTGAGGAGGATTTGAACAACTTGTTTCAGAAGATCAAGGAATGCAGCCATCACTAAAGATTGTATCTCAATATCAAGAAAACAAAGATTCTTGCAACTAGTCCAATAGGCAGTGTCATTACAGCTGGAGACTGAAATTGTCAACAGCTTCATCTTACTGGATTCGCAATTAAAACCCTTAGTACCAGCAGTCAGGAAATGAGACACATTGCACTGAGAAAATCTGCAGTTAGAGACCTTTCCAAAATATTGAGGAGTAGTGATGTTAGTTTGAGGACTAAGGTGCCTCTGATTTAGGCCATGGTCTTTCTGATTACTAGCTATGCATCCAAGACCTGGACAATGAATAAGGATGACAGCAAAATAATTGATGTCTTTGAGCTGTGGTGTTAGAGAAAAGCACTGAACATCCCATGGATGGCCAAGAGAATATATAGAAACATAGGGTACAGCCAGCATGTGTTGAAGACAAGAATGATGAGGCTTCTTCTCACATTGGACATATTGCTAGGAGGTGCTGTTCCTTGGAGAGGGACATGATATTGGGAAGGGTGGAGGGTCAGCGAAGAAGAGTCTCAATGACGTGGATTAACAAGGTGACTGCTGCAATGGGTGCTTGTGTGTCTGGAAATGTGAGGATGGTGCAGGAGCGGACTAAGTTCAGGTCAATATGAGTGATACTCGACTCTATGGCACTTAACAACAACAATAAGAACAACATCAATATCACATGCCAATAAAATCCTGCTGAAGATATAAAAAAACAGCCGGGACAGTATTTCAATAAAGAACTGCCAAAATTTTAAGTGAAGTTTACAAGAGACCATGAAATGAGGGATATCGTTGCTGATGTAAGAAGTATGTCAGTTAAAAACAGAGAACACCAGAAAGATGTTTACTCGCATTTGTCTGCAGACATTGGTAGAGACAACTGCCAACCTGTAGCAGGTCTTGAGCACAAGAGCAGAGTTCTATGGGTGAACAAGAGCCCAGGCAAGGCCTCCCCCGGCGCCCCCAGGCCTGTGCTAAGAATCAGTACTAAAGATCCAGTTATACCACTTTCTGGGTCAATATCCAGTCTAAGACCTCATCTGACAGGCTGCCATGGGGCTCATACGTGGTCTGAAAAGGATGGCTTGTGCCATGATATTGTAGGTCTGACTGTCTTTACAGTTTGCTTTCAGAAGTACAATTCCTATCCATCAGTTCAGTTATAGGAGAATGACTTGCATGTTGCCAATTACTTTATATCTTTAATACGTAATGCTGTTTTATTGTTGTGTATCGTTGAGTCAGAACTGACCCATAGCAAATCCTTCAGTAGGTTTTCATAGGCAGTAATCACCTGGGAGGAAATTGTCCATCCTTCTGCAGAACAGCTGGTGGATTTGAACAATGTATCTTCAGGCTTGCAGTGCAACTTGTTACCACTAGTCCAGAAGAGCTCTCTTAGATATGTAGACATTTGAGTATTATTACTCATATATCTATGGAGCTTGTCATTCAGTCCACTTTACTTTAATGTGTGGGATAGTCAAATGTTAGCATCTGTGCCACCAGTGTCTCTGTACAAGAAGGGTCATCCATAGTGGAGAGGTTGTAACAAAGCCCCCATATTTATACAGACTAAGAACAAGTATTGCCTATCCACATCAGAAACAACAGATCTTTGAAAACTCTATGAACAAAGGAACATGGGTAGTTATAGTATTAGACATAGAGTCCAGTCAGAGAGTCACTCAAAAATGAGTAGAAATGAGAGGGATTGGAAAGCATTAAGCTAAGTAAACTAACTCATTCCCATAAGGAAAAATACTGTATGACACCATTATTTTAAAAATCGAAAGATAACTAGTAAAACTTATATGAAGGTCCAAGAAGGGGGAGTAGGAGCAGAGAGGTAAGGAATAATTATAGAGTTGCACAATATGATGGGAAGAGGTAGGGGCTGGTAAAGAAAATGGGAAATACCCAGTGTTAAAAACAATAAGAACTTTGTAAATTAAACCAGTTGTTCTTGTTAGGTGCTGTTGAGTTGCTTGCGACTCACAGCGATCCTATGTACAAGAACCCTAAACCTTGCTATATCCTGGGTCAACCTCACCATATTCGACACACTCCCACACCCCAATTACAGAATTGATCCATCTCATTAAGGTCTTCCTCTCCTGTGCCATCCCTCCACTCTCCCAAACATGTTATCCCCCTCCAAGGACCAGTTCCTCCTTGCAAAATGCACAAGTATGTCAGACAAAGCTTCAGAATCCTTGACTCCAAGGAGCATTCCTGCTTCACTCTCTCCAGGACAAACCTGTTCTCCTAGCAGTCCATGGTATAGCCAGCACTCTTCTCCAGCACCACAGTTCAAAGGCATCAATTGTCTTTCTATCATCCGTAGTCACTGTCCAACACTCTGATGCATAGCAGAGTGTGGCGTCAGGATTGGTGGAAGATTTATCAGCAATATGCGATGTGCAGATGACACAATCCTGCTTGTTGAAACTGAGGAGGACCTGAAGCACTTGCTGCAGAGGGTCAAAGACTGCAGCCTTCAATATTGAGGCTCAATATTAAGAAGACATAGATTCTCACCACTGAACCAATTGGCAGCATCAAAACAGATGGTGAAGAGATTGAGATTGTTTGCAACTTTAGTTTGCTTGGCTCCACAGTCAACACTCTTAGCACCAGCATCCAGGAAATTAGAGGACATATTGTGATGGGAAAATCTGCTGTTAGGGACCTCTCCAAAGTACTGAAGAGTAATGGTGTCATTCTGGAGACTAAGGTATGTCTGATAAAGGCAGTGGTCTTTCCAATCACTTGTTATGCGTCAGAGAGTTGGACAATAACTAGGGAGGATAGGAGGAGAATTGATGCCTTTTGATCTGTGGCGCTGGAAAAGAGTATTGAGGATACAATGGACTTCTAAGAAAACAAAGATTTTCCTAGAAAGGGTTAAACTTGGCTGCTCCTTGCAGTCAAGGATTCTCAGCCTTCGTCTGACATACTTTGGACATGTTATAAGGCGGGACCGGTCCTTGGAAAGGGACATCATGTTTGGGAGGGTGGAGTGACAGCACAGGAGGAGAAGACCCTCTATGATGTGGTTGGTGTTAATCGGGGTGCATGTGTTGGAGACAGTGTGATTGGCACAGGACAGAGCATGGTTTAGGGATGTTGTATATAGGGTCCCTATGAGTTGCAAGCGACTCGACGGCACATAACAACAACAACATGCAAAATAGATCATTCGAGGAGCAGAGCTTTATGAGGACGAATGTGGCATCAGGACTGGAGCAAGACTCATCAACAACCTACTATATGCAGATGACACAACCTTGCTTGCTGAAACTGAAGAAGACCTGAAGCACTTGCTACAGAAGGTCAAGGACTGTACTCTTCAGTATGTATTGAAGATCAGAATTAAGAAGACAAATATTCTCACTACTGGGTCAATTGGAAGCACCATGATGGGTGGAGAAGTGATTGAGGTTGTTACCAATCACAGCTTCCTCAGCTCTACAATCAATATTCTTAACACAAGCAATCAGGAAATCAAAAGACAATTTACATTGGGAAAATCTGCTGTCGGGGACCTCTCCAGATTATTGAAAAGCAACCATATCTGTCTAAAGATGAAGGTGTGCCTAATCCAGGCCATGGTCCTCTCAGTTACTTTTTACTCTTCAGAGAGCTGGACTAAGGGAGGCAGAAGAAAAATCTATGAATTCGAGATGTGATGCTCGATAAATCTTGAACATACCAAGGACTTCCAAAAAAATAAATCGGCCTGTCTTGGAGAGGATGTAACCAAGTCTCTTATTGAAAGCTTAGATTTTGATGCTCCATCTTATATATTATGGGCACAAGGCCAGGACGGACTGGTCTTTGGAGAAGGACATTATGCTTGGAAGGATGGAGGAACAGTTCAGGAGAGAAAGACCCCGAATGAGATTGATTAGTACAGTATCTGGGAGAAAAGGGGAATTAAAGTGTATCAGAATTAGTGAGGTTGATTAAGGACAGGGAAAGGTTCAGAGCTATTGTACACAGGTCGTAGGCAACTCAATGGCACACAACAACAACAACAACAACATACTATATTAGAGTGGTGGTTTATTTGTTTTTTATTTAAGCCTTTTATTTAGAGGCAACATGACCTTGAAGAGGACCTTCGTATTTAAAAGTCAGTTATTATATTTTGGAAGAACAGTCTTCTAATTAGTACAGCATTTTTCTCTCAATATCCTGTACTGAGGTAACCTGGTTTTGCTGTGATGCTGAACCTGTCCTATTTGGGTGTGAAATGGCGTAATGGTTATCCCTGGTGGGCAGTGTTTGGTGGAATTCCCAGTTTAAGGCAGGTTTGGAAGCAGGAATTGCATCCATTTCCTCAACCACATGCTCCTGCAAACTCTATGAACTTGGAGAAATGATGACAGTTATAGAAAGTCTTCAGATCGTATTTTCTTAGGGTCACTACGAGTTGTGCTTTATGTGACAGCAATCAACAACAACAAAGACAACTACAGAAAACGAAAATTACAGTCTTCAAAGTGGATTATATCTCAATATCAAGAAAGCAAAAATCTCCACCAGTGGACCAATAAGCAATACCATGATAGATAGAGAAAAGACAAAAGTTGTAAAGGACTTCCTTTTACATAAATTCACAGTGAACATTAATGAGACTAGCAATCAAGAAATCAAAAGATATGCTGCATTGGGTAAATCTGCTGTTGTTAATCTCTCTATAGTACTAAAGGACAAAGATGCCAGTTTATAGACTATGGTGACCCAAATCACAGTATTTTCGGTTTGTTCCAATGTTTCTGAAAGTTGAAGAATTAATAAGAACAGAAAAATAATTGATGCCTTTGAATTATTCTTTTGGAGAAGAGTATTGGATAGCCACCAACTGCCAAAAAAACAACTGTCTTGGAGGAAGTACAAACAGGATGCTCCTTTGAGACAATAACGGTCAGACTTTGTATCACATACTTTGGAATGTTAGAAATGTTTGGGGGAAAAAACATCATGCTCAAAAAGGTATAGGGTAAGAGAAAGAGAGGCAGACCCTCTACAGAATGAACTGAAACAATGACTAGAACAATGAGTTTGAGCATGCCAACATTATGAAGATGGCTCAGGATAGAGAACGTTTCAGATATCTTGTTCATAGGGTCATTATATGTTATAGTGGACTTAATGACACCTAACAATAACAACTATGGCATGTCGAAAAAAGACTCCTGGTATCACAATGATTAAGCATTCACTGCTAAGCAAAAATTTGACAACTCGAATGTATCAGCCACTCTATGAGAGAAAGATGTCACTGTCTTCTCTCATAAAGAATACAGTGTTGGCAAATCTATAGGACAGTTATATTTTCACCTATTGAATTACTATACGTTATTACTAATTCAGTGGAAACTTTATTTTTAAAATTAGTGGGTAGGGAAAAAATGGCACACGTTACTTTGAATTAAGCAAAACATTGAATGGAAAAGAAAATCCATTCTTTTTTGCTTATAAGAATCAGTAAGTTCGTGTAATTAGTTTGCATTACACATAATTATTCAGTTCTAATAGTTTATAACTGACATAAATTAGTTCTGTAACTTTGTAAATAATTTGAGCATCATTTTGGAAAGCACATGTGATGCACATTACCCTTGAAAGATAAAACAGCATTATAAATGATAGGGTAAACACTTACTTTGAAATATTTTACAGTAATGTGTGATGTTAGAGAACTTGATTTTATAAATTGTGGACAACTTAGACATTGCTTCAAATTCCTATTCTCCAATTAGGAAGTGAGAGATAGTGACCAAGTAAGTTTCTTCTCATCTTTGAAGTTAAATTTCTTATAATTAAGTATAATTTAAAGTACCAGCTGAAATCTGTTCACATGAAGTAATCAGAAAATTCAATTAGAAAATACTGAAAGACAATGTTAAATCTAATTTTGTTTTGGTTTAGTCATGTGAAATTATGTGTTATTGTTATTGTTAAGTGTCATTGAGTCATAGATGACTCATAGCAATCCTATGAACAAAAGACCTGAACACTTGTGTAACTTTCATCATTTCACCAACTTCATACGGTTTCCAGAAGCAAGCCATTTCAGAAGTGAATGCCACTCCTGCTTCCAAGCTTGTTTTAATCTGGAAGCTTCACCAAACACTGTCCACCATGGGTAACTATTATTGCATTTGACACATCAGTGTCACCGTTTTCAGCATCAATGCAAACAAGAATTACCTCTGTACAGCAAATGGACAGACCAATGCTATGCCACATAGAAGACTGACCAAATGAAATATTTTTTTTTTCTTCAAAAAGAAAAGTGAACTTGGAGGAGGGGTGGGTGGGTAGGAAGGAAAGTGTGCAACAATTTGTGAATGGAAATCCAAAGTCTCTGTAAACTTTCATTAAAATTAAAAATAAATAAATAAAAAGGGGAACCCCAATTAAAATCAGTCCTGAAGTACGCAGATTAAAATCACCCACATTTGGCTTGGTAACACTACTTTCTGTCATACACACACACACACACACACACACACACACTTGGAAGCAGGAGTGACATCTACTTCCTAAACAACATGCCAATGGAAACTCTATGAACTTTGATAAATGCCAATAGTTATAGAACGACTTCAGACCTTTTGTTTATAGGGTCACTATGAATTGTGCTCGACTTGAAAGCAGTTAACAATAACAACAATACATACATATACACATACATATATTTGCTGTTGTTAAGTGACATCCAGTTGAGTACAACTCATAGCAACCCTATGAACACAAGATTTGAACCTAGTTCTGTCCTGTGCCATCCTCACACCTTTTGACACCCAAGAGCCCCTTGCAGCAGTCACCATGTCAATCCACCTGCTTGAGGGTCTTCCTCTCCTTTGCTGACCCTCCACCCTTCCCAACATCATACTCCTCTCCAAGGAGTAGCACCTCCTAGCAATAAGTCTAAAGTATGTGAGGAAAAGCTTCAAAAAGAGGCTTCTTGCTTCCAAAGAACACTCTGGCTGTACATTCTCCAAGACATATCTATTCATTTTCTTGGCATCCCATAGGATGTTCAGTGTTCTTCTCCTACACCACAGCTCAAAGGCATCAATTCTTTTTCTGACAGGTCTTGGATCTGTAACTAGTAATCAGAAAGACTACGATCTGAATCAAATGCACCTTAGTCCTCAAACTGGCAAGGATACACCTCAATGCTATGGAAAGGTCCCTAACTGCAGCTTTTCCCAATGCAATGTGTCTGCTTATTTCCTGACTGCTTGTACCAAGTGTGTTAAATGTAGATCTAAACAAGATGAAGTTGTTAACAGTTTCAATCTCCTCTCCAACCATCATGACACTATGTTTTCATGATATTTAGATGCAATCCATACTGAAGGTTGCATTCTTTGATCTTCAGCAATAAGTGCTTTAAGTCTTACTCACTTTGAGCAAGTAAGGTTGTGTCGTCTACTTAATGCAGGTTATTGATGAGTCTCCCTCCAATCCTGATGCCACATTCCTTTTCATAGACTCCAGACTCTCGGATAATTTGCTCAGCATTTATATTGAATAGGTATGGATATAGAATACATCCCTGACTCTCCTGCTCCATCATTCATACGTGTGTGTGTGTGTGTATTACTGAGCTTCTATCTCGAAGGCATGCAATTCAAATCTACCAGCTGCTCTGTGTGAAAAGAATGGACAACTCCTCCCATGCAATTACCTGCCTCTGAAAATCTGCCAAACGGATGTGAGTATATGCGTGGGTGTGTTTGTATACACACACATATATATGAACTAATGGGGCATAATCCATTTTTTACTACATGTGAATTGATTTGATGTGTCACATAATATAAAACTTTAGTAGATCACACTTTCACAAAGCAAGTAATTTTGCAACTGACAAAAAAGCAACAGGAACCTTCCTTTTTCCTAAAATACCCTGTAATAGTTTGAAATCAATACTTTATATTGATGGTAAGGGGTTACACTCCAAACTCAAAATGAACATGGTTCAGATTCACCAAAACTCCACAGGAGTATCTCCTATGCAATTCACTGCCTCTGAAAACCTACTGGAAGTTCAGCTATGAGTTGGTTCTGACTCACCAGCAGACCAACAACTAAAACAGCATTACCTTAAGCAAACAAAGACTCCTTTCTTGCAGCTAATAGAATAATAGGAAACAAACCTCTTAATTAGGGAGTTCTGGAAGCCTAGTAGTAAGAAATTGTGTTCCTGTCCCAAAGGCAAGCAGTTGGAACCCACCACCTGCTCTGATGGAGAAGATGGGTTATCTCTTTCTGTACAACTTACAGCCTCTGGGGGGCGGGGGAGGGGGGTGGGAATCAAGCATATAACAATAATCACCTCTTAATTAATAAGCATTAACCTTAAACTTTCATGGTACCCTAAGCTAAAGTAAAACTAATGCTCTTTTCTATAACATTTTAAAGGGAAGCTTTTATCTTAATGGAACAGAGTAATTAATAAGCTTCCTTATCAATACTGGAGTCCATCTACCCTGCAATTTATGCTGATACTTGCTTGTCTAGGCTGAAATATACAACTGACATTTTCTCCCTTTAAGTGATGCAGTCTGTAGGTAAGAAATACCCAGTACTTTTTGGACAGCACCAAGCTATTTTGGGAAGCTTGACCAGGTCAGGCCAATTAGTTCCAGACATAATGCAAGCTCAATAAAGGAAGATATGTGAGATGTTCTCACACCCTTAACTGCCTTGAGTTTCACATATATAAGCTTCAGTAGTCTTCAAGGAGAGGAAACAGATTTTGGAAACTCATTGCTCTCACACACATTTGCTAGATGTAAAATATTTGCTATGGCACTCCCACTTTAGTCTCCAAAGACTGATTTTTGTTGAGACAAGGTGGAAGAACCATAGTTTTCCAGTAACAACCATGCAATGTCTCTGATCAGAATAAGAAGCCAGACTTAAAGCACTTCAACTGTGTTTGACTAATGTTTGAACACTGTTCCGACACCATTGCAAAGATTGTTGGAAGCTAGGTCTCTGACTGTGAAAGAACACATGGGCTAATGACAGGTTAATCTTGTGCTTTGAGGGGTGCTAACATTTTAAAAGCCGCTTCGGGAATTAAAATTCAACTTGGCTAACTAAAATAAAATGTAATGTTAGAATATGAGTGGATATGACACCTTATGTATGCTTGGCATTTTGAATTGTGACTGCAACAATTTTCCTTCTATCCTAGAACGCTTGTGTATGTGAAGATCTTATTTAAGAAATTCTGGGATTAGCGTTTCAGAGGCTGTCAACATGATGGAGGGACATATGAGCAGAGTTGATGAGATGGAACACAGAATCAGTGAAATCGAAGACAAAA
>NW_006399794.1:19276245-19287340 GCF_000299155.1 Elephantulus edwardii
TTCTGACTACTGCCTCTTGGTCCAAGTATAGGTTTCGCATTAGCACAATTAAATGTTCTGGGATTCCCGTTCTTCTCAGAGTCAGCCACAGTTTGCTATGGTCCACACAGTCAAATGCCTTTGCATAATCAATGAAACACAGATTATATTTCCACTATAACATCACAACTTTTGGGAAAAGTTTGAAATGTTCCAAGAATTATGAAAATGTGACAGTGAGACATGAAATGAGCACGTGTTATTGGGAAAACAATAATAATAGACTCACTGCATGCATGGTTGACACAAATACTCAATTTGTAAAATATATGTTATCTATGAAACCAAATAAAAGAATTATGTCTAGCACTATTTCCCAGAATTATACAAATACTTACTGGGGGAGTCAGGGAGCAACTAAAAAATGCCTTAAACAATGACTTGCTATTCCTATCTTCTATGAATTCGAATAATGAATTCTAGTTACTTGTTCAACTAGTCCGTCTCTTAATTCTGCTGCTTAATGAATTTAAAAGGAAGACTCCTTTTCAAAAGCTAACCTCTTGTGGCAAGAAGCTGCAACTACAATCCCAGAGGTGCACGGTTCGAATCCACCAGATGCTCTGCCGGGGAAGGAGGGGCAATCTCCTCCTGTACCAGTCAGATCTGATTTGACGGTACACGCACACAAAAATAATAATAATAATAATAAAAAGCTAACCTCTTGTTAGGATTTGATCCTAAACTTGGGGTAACACTAGGTGTAATGGGATGGAACACTGTCACTCAATGATTGGCTGTGAAAATGACAATTGTGGGTCTTAAGATTTTCAATAGGTGATTTTGAGAAACAAATCTGAAGATCTTTCTTTTGAATTAATCTTGGTCTGGAAGTAATTCAGGAGCCTTGTAAGCATCATACCAACATTCCAGCCTTTACTAGAGAATGTGTGGTGGTCTGGTGTGACGTGTGTTGACCAGACTGGAACCCATGTTTATTGTGTTTAGGTGCTATCAAGCTAACTAGGAATCAGAGTGATTCTATAAACAACAGATCTGAAACTCACTCTATCTGCACCGTCCTCAGAATCTCTCACAAGCTTCAGCTCATTGCTAGAGTCATGTGTCAATAAAACTAATAAAAGATCTTCCTCTTTTTTATTGACCTTCTACCATTTCAAAGAGAATGTTGTGTTTGTTTTTTTTTTCCAAGAAATAGTCCGTTCTGACCATATGCCTAAAGGCTATGAGACAAAGATTCATAATACTTGGCAAAGTGGTAAGAAGCTGCACTGCAAACCCTATGTCATATGGTTCAAATCCACTAAGAAACACATAGAAGAAAGATTCCTTCCATGTAATTACTGCATCTGAAAATCTCCTTGAAGATCAACTATGAGTCAGTTAGTTTCAACTGAAGAGTACACAACAAAAATAAGAAGTACTTTGGTTTCAAATCCTCAAAGATAAATTTGCTTGTTCTTCTGGCAGTCCTGGATATATGCAGTACTCTCTTCAACACCACAATTCAAAGGTATTGATTCTTCTTTGATCTTATTACTTGTCCAACTTTTAGACACAAAGCATTTGAAAATACAATGACTTGAGTTGGGTTCACCTTAGCCTTTAAACTGATATTTGTTCTTTGACATTTTACAAAAGATGCTTAACACCAGATTTTCCTCTCCCCAATACAACACCTGTTTTTATTTCTTTTTTTTTTCTTTCTGGTCATTTTTTATTTAGGATAACTAATAACAGAAGAAGTAATCATGTGAGTTTGAAGACTAACGTGCATCTGATTCAGGCCATGATGTTGGTTTGGTTTTTGGTGAGGTTTTTGTTCTTTTCTTTTTAATTGGTTTGGTATACATTATGTTTCACACTATTTTTCATTCCAATTGTGTTTTATACAATTATTCTCATGTAAAATGCTTTATAAGATTGATCAACTCTGGATCTTACACATAATTAAGGATCTTTTCACCTAGACCCTTCTAATTTGCTTGCCACCATCCCTCTACCGACCAAACTGCAACCCTGTGGTTTCACCCCTGCACATCCTCCTGCTTCCACTCCCATCCCTCCCCCTTTGAGTTTCCATGCATGTTTTACTAGTTTCCCTTTTGTTCTTATAATTATAGTCTTATGCACTATCTGTTGTTATGAAACTGAGCTAATTCATTCAGCATAATGTTCTCCAGCTTCTCCCAAGTTATATAGTATTTTTCAAAATAGTTGCTCCTGAGTGCTGTATAGTTTTCTATTGTGAGAATGTACCTCAGTTTCTCAATCTGTTTAGTTGTGGTTGGATACTTGCATTGTTTCCATATTCTTGTAATGATGAATAACACTACTATGAACATTGGTGTAAAAATCTCTATTTGACTGCTATACCATTGGGGATGGTTGTTATACACATGAACCTAACCTGATGGAATCCAATTGACTACATTTGTAGAAGGAAATAGTGGAGAAGCTCAATAGCAAAAGTCAGAACAAAGTCAAGGGCTAACTATGGAAAGACCAAAAACTAATAACATGCAAATTAAAATTGCAGATGAAGAAAATAAAAATAAGTCTGAAGGAACCAAAATTTGGCCTTGAATTTATCCTAAATGAATTTTAAAACCATCTCAACTTGAGGCATTGAACAGCAATAGCAGAAGAATAGAAATGTTGTGGATGACATCAAGGACATCATTAATGAAAAATAAATTAACATTACAAAGACAAAAACGGATGTCAGAAGAGACTCTAAAACTTACTCTAGAATCTAGGCCAAAACAAAGAAAAGAAATGCTGAAGTAAGATAAAGAGAAGATTTCAAGGGCAACAAAGCAAGATACAATATCATGTGCAAATAAATGGAGTTAGAAAACCAAGCATATTAAAAAACTTACAACCAGTAAAGAACAAATTAGATGAGTGGGACCTTATAAGAATCAAATCCCCATATTCTTCAAAAAATTTCTCCAATGGCATAAAAAGGAAAATCACAGACTGGGGGAAGTGTTTGGTAATGACTTGTCTGATAAGGGACTCATATCTAAAATATATACTCTAGCACCTTAACAAGAAAGAGGTAAAAAATCCAATTACAAAATGAGACATGAATAGACACGTCACCAAAAATGACACCAAAGATGGTGAACAAACACAGAGGGAAAGTGTTTAAAATCCCTAGCTATTAGAGAGAAGCAAATAAAAAAAACCAAAACAAACCTGTGAGATATTACCTCATCCCGTAATAATAACAAAGTTCAACAGAGCAGCAAACAACAAATGTTGGCAGGATTTTGGAGAGATTGGAACTCTTATTTACTGCTGCAGTGAGTATAAAATGGAACGACCACTATGGAAGGTCGTCTGGCACTTTCTCAAAAAGTTGCAAACCGAAATACCATTTGACCAAGAAATTCCACTACCAGGAATAAACCCTAAAGAAAACAGAACTTCCATCTATACATGTACATGCACACCTATGTTTATTGCTGCATTATTCACAATAGCAAAGATATGGAAGCAACTCAAGTGTCCATCAAAAAACAAATGGATAGAGAGGGTGAAACCAAGTTTTTCCCTGGACACTAGAATTTTTAAGTCCTGTCTTGCATACTTTGGCAATGTGACCAGTAAGGACTAATCTTTGGATTAAGACATCATGCTCGGAAGGTTGGAGGGACAGCACAGGAGAGAAAGACCCTAGATGATATAGATTGATACATTTACTAGGACAATGAGGGTAGGTGTGTTGGAAAGAGTGAGACTGGCTCAGTACAAGGCAGGCTTCAGAGTTATTGTACAAAGGGTTGTTATAAATCACAGGTGACTCAATGGTACTTAACAACAATAACAACAACATTCATACAATATACTGCTGTGCAGTACTGAAAAACAAGAAACTCATAAAGTATTACATAACATGGATTACTTTGGAGGACATTATGCTGAATGAAATATCTCAATAGCAAAAGGGACAAATACTGCAAAACACCACTGCTATAAAGCAGGACTTGTATGGGGATCTTGGATGATAATAGGGAAAAGAATGGATAGATAATGAACAGTGCATTGGAACAGATGAACAAAAGAACTATTTAAAAGGAATACATGATTAGATATTGTATGTATGACCACAAGCCAGAAAAAGAGGTACATTACAAAGTGGAGTGTGGGAAGGGGAAAGGAAAGGAAAAGGGAGGAAATTATGGAACTGAGAATGAATAATTTTATAAAAAATTAAAAAGTGAATTGGAAAAAAGTTGAGAGAGGGAATGCGAAAAATGTGAAACAATAAATGAAAGAAAATCCAACATTTCTGCAAACCTTTATTAATTTGGCAATTAAAACATTTTAAATAAAAAATAAAACCAGAAAGGTAGAAGTTCCTCAGCATTTCTCAGGCTGAATGAAATGAAAAACAAATTCAAGACTAGGTTTGCAATATGCAGGGAATATCAAAGAAGATAGAAGAAATAAACAAAGTCATTGTGCCAAATAAAATTGACAAATAATCAAGTACTGCAGGAAATAACTTTTGATCAAGAAAAAAATGGTACTAATGATAGATAGTCCAAGCTACACTAAAGATATTGGCCAAAAATAAGTGGCCAGGCTGACGTCACACTTGTGCAGGGGAACTGATGCCACAACTGAGCCTGGGAAGTTGACACACGTGCCAGGGATCCAACAGCATGCCTGATCCTGTGCCAGGGAGCTGACACTCTGGAAAGTGGACGCATTGAAGAGTAAGGACAGCAGCTGGAATTTGAGTGAAGTACTTTGTGGAGATCACTGCTCTTTGGCTGGTCTGCAGGGGACACCTTAACCTCAAGCAGAAAAGAGAAAGACAGTGGGAACTCAAATGAGGCAGCAGATCCAGTTCATGAATCCCTGGTTTTCCATTTAGTTCACCATGCAGGTCCACCCTGCAACTCTGTGCTCCACCTTGCATCTCTCCTCATCTAATCAATTAACAGCCTTTAGCCTGGAACACCTTAGACAGCAGTTGTCTAACAGAAGAGGCTACTTTAACAGGCCTTTTCTCTGCTGAATTAAAGCAAATCTTCCCTTGTGTCAGAAGTTCAGAAAGAAACCCAGGTAGCTTCACCATACTATTCTGTCCATACACCAAGGGTAATCATTTTCATATCAAATGTGATAATGGTTACCCATGGTGGACAGTGTTTGGTAGAGCTTCCTGGTTAAAACAAGCTTGGAAGCAGGAGTGGAATCCACTTCTGAAATTGTTTGCCTCTGAAAACTCTATGAATGTAGAGAGAAGATAAAGTTATACAAGTGTTATAAAAGTTATACAAGTGTTATAAAAGCTATACATGTGTTATAAAAGTTATACTTGTGTTATAAAAATTATACAAGTGTTCAGGTCTTTCGTTCATAGAGTCACTTTGACTTGTTTAGAACCCAGTGGCACTAAACAACAATAATAATGACAATATAGAAAGTTATCTATTGTCCTAGTTGATAGAAAGTTATGCTACCAAAGCCAAAGGTGGGTGATTTTAATCTTCAGCCCTCAAGCCTGTTTTAATTGTTTTTGGTCAACATTCTTCTAAGTGGTAGAGAACTTGTCCTTTTTACTGTACAGAGGTAACTTGGGTTACTATCATCTTAGACATGGAAAACTCTATTCCAGCAATATCATGAAGGAAGCAGGCTATTATACCCCTACAAGAGCCCAAAGCAAGATATCAACCCAAAAAGTAACACAGTATCAATGCATTTCATGAAGCCAGAAAGTCTGATGAAACTTTCTGACACAGGATTTAAAAGAACAATGTTTGAATATTATCAATGGGTGAAAGACAAACTGGAAGAATTACAGAACACTGCAAGCAAAAACCAGGGGGCGCTTACAATAACAATCCAAAAACAATGAAGATAAAACAAATGAGGTAGTAGAGGCTCTGGATAAACAAGACAATAATCCAAAATATGAGGACAAATGTCTCAAATGCTCTCAACATGACAGAGCAACACATGAACGGAGTTGAAGAGATGGAACACAGAACTAGTGAAATAGAAAGTAGAATTGTCTTCCCACTGCCAAAGGGGCCCTTTAGAGCAGTGAGAGAAGATCTTCACCCTGAAACCCACAGCGTCCCTTTTCAGCAGGAAGTAGCTAAGAGAATACGCCATCCCCTTTTCCTTATGAGTCAGGGTGAAGTCTCTTTCAGGGAAGAGTGATAGGGAATTGCAAAGGACACACTGACAAAGGAGATTACTCAGAACTGGCTTTGACAAGCACTGTGACAATTAGACAATTAAGACAGACAGTCAGGGGGTGGGGAAGAAGAAAGAACTGGGGAGGAGGGTAGAGAAAACAGTGAAACAATGAATGAATGAAAACTCAAAATCTCTGTAAATGTTCATTAAAACTAATAAAATTTAATAATAATTTAAAAAAAAAGAAAGTAGAATTGTCACCACTGATATACTAGAACAAAAAATCAGAGTCAAAAAAAGAAGGAAAAAAGAAGAAAGCATGAGAATAATGTGGGACATCATCAAGAGAAATTACTTGCTCATAATCAGAATCCCAGAAGAGGAAGAAGTAAGTAAAGGCACTGAAAGTGTTTTACTAAAAAAAGAATTAATAAAATAAACTTTCCAGGCATAATTATGAATGAGACAAATATATATTCAAGAGACTAAGTTAGCATCATATAAAATAGACACCAAAAGAAAAACACCAAGGCATATCATAGTCAAATTCATCAGAACCAAAGATAAGGAGAGAATTCTGAAAGCAGCGAGGGAGAAAAAAAGAGCAACCTCTAAGAGAAAAAAAATATGATTAAGTGCTTATTTCTCAGCAGAAGCCATGTGAATAAGAAGACAGTGGAATGACATATAGTGAAGATTCAAAGAACAAAACTGTCAACCAAGAATGCTTTACCCAGAAAAACTGTCCATCAAATATGAAGGAAAGATTAAGGTATTCTCAGAAAAAAAAAAAACAAAACAGAACCTAAAGAAGTAGGTAAAAAGAAGACCAGTGTTTCAAAAAACACTGAGATACATCCTTCTTACAGAGGTGCCACAGAAAGCAAGATGAAAGTAGCTAGCAATAACACCAAAAAGAACTCAACAAACTGATAGCAATAAAACCTTACCTCTCAATAATCATATTAAATGTGAATGGTTTATATGCAACACTGAAGAGAAACAGAGTAGCATATTAGAAAAAATAAACACACAATAAATCCATCAATATGCTGTCTACAAGAGACACATCTGAAAAGTGAAGGTAAAAAAAAGAGTGAGAAAAAAATATATCAAGCAAACAGCAACCAGAAACA
This sequence comes from Elephantulus edwardii, assembly GCF_000299155.1. Classification (NCBI taxonomy): domain Eukaryota; kingdom Metazoa; phylum Chordata; class Mammalia; order Macroscelidea; family Macroscelididae; genus Elephantulus; species Elephantulus edwardii. The sequence continues at coordinate 19,283,550 of NW_006399794.1, forward strand.
AACAAACAAACAAACAAACAAACAGCAAACCAGAAGTAGTGATTTAATTTCTGATAAAATAAAGTTCAATGCAAAAACCATCACAAAGGATAAGAAAAGTCACTACATAATGATTAAAGGATCAATAGAACAAAAGGACATAACAATAATAAATATCTATTCACTAAATTAAAGAGCAGCAACATACAGAAACAAAACATTAACAAAACTAAAAAAAATAGACAACACTACTGTAGTAGTTGGAGACGTTAAAACACTATTCTCAAGAAAATATAGAACTACAAGAAAGAAACTCAACAAAGATGGTGAAGAATTAAACCATGGAATAACCAACTCGATCTCATAGATATTTATAGGCTAATGCATCCCAAAAAAGCACAGTACACCTTCTCCAATGTGCATGGAATATGCTCCAGAATAGATCACATTTTAGGTCACAAGGCAAGTATCAATAAATTCAAAAGCATAAAGAAATAATATAAAACATCTCCTCAGATCACAATGCTACAAAATTAGAAATTAATAACAATAGGTTAAAGGAGAAAAACCTACACATGTGGAAGCTGAACAACACATTGCTTGAATATGAGTGGCCACTAGAAGAAATAAAAAAATGAAATTAAAGTTTCTTGAAGCAAAAGTCAGTGAAAACATCACATACCAAAAACTGTGGGAAACAGCCAAACAGTAATCAGAGGTCAATTTATACAATAAGCAAGCACATTAAAAGGCAGGGAAAAATCACCATTGACTCTCTAATCCAGAACATCTAAAATAAACTGAAAAAGAACAAAAAAACAACCTGACACCCACTAAAAACCCCTGAAATTATACATATTAGGGCAGAATCAAATGAAATAGAAAGCAAAAGCAATTGAAACCATCAACAAAACCAGGAGTTGATTCTTCAATAAAATTGACAAACCACTAGCAAAACTAACAACGCAGGAGACAAATAATCTGAGTAAGAGAGGAAATGGGCAACATCTCAATAGAACCAACTAAATTAAAAAGACTAACATTGGGACACTGAAAAATTATGCTCAAACAAATATTAAAACTTAGAAGAAATGGACAAGTACTTAGAAATTCACAACCTATCTAAATTGACACCAACCAAATTTGAACACCTGAACAGACCCATTACAAAAGAAGAAATTGTAAAGGTAATAAAAAACAACTTCCAGCCAAAAAAATTCCTGTCCCAGATGGCTTTACAAGTAAATGTTATCAAACATTCAGAGAAGAACTGTCACTAATTCTACATAAACTATTTCAAAAAATAGAAAAAGATGGAATTCTCCCAGACTCATTCTATGAAGCAAACATATCCTTGATACCAAAGCCAGGTAAAGACAGTACCAAAATAGAAAACTACAGATCAATATCTCTCATGAACATAGATGCAAAAATCCTGAATAAAATCCTGGCCAATAGAATTCAATGATACATCAAAAAAATAATTCCATGACACGTGAGATTTATTAAAGGTATGCAAGAATGCATGGTTCAAAATTGGGAAGTGTGTACGCCAGGGACGCATCCTGTCTCCATACCTTTTCAACATGTATGCAGAGCAGATTATCCCAGAAGCTGGGCTCTATGAGGAGAATTGTGGCATCAGGATTGGAGGAAGATCTATTAACAATCTGCCTTATGCAGATGTTACAACCCTGTTTGCTGAAACTGAGGAGGACCTCATGCACTTGCTGCGAAGGGTCAAGGACTGCAGCCTTCAGTATGGACTGAGGCTCAATGTCAAGAAGACAAAGATTCTCACGACTGGACCAATTGGCAGCGTCAGGATGGATGACGAAGAGATTGAGATTGTTCACAGCTTTAGTTTGCTTGGCTCCACAGTCAACACTCTTGGCACCAGCAGTCAGGAAATCAAAAAGCGTATCGCAATGGGAAAGTCTGCTGTTAGGGACCTCTCTAAAGTACTCAGGAACAACAGTGTCTCTCTGGAGACTAAGGTGCACCTGATACAGGCCATGGTATTTGCAATCGCTTGTTATGCATCAGAGAGTTGGACAATGACTTGGGAGGACAGAAGGAGAGTGGATGCGTTTGAGCTTTGGTGCTGGAGAGGAGTACTGAATGTACCATGGACTGCCAGGAAACAAACAGATTCATCCTGGAGAATATTAAAACAAGGTACTCCTTGGAGGCGAGGATTCTGGGGCTTCGTCTGACATACATTGGACACGTTGCAAGGAGGGACGGGTCCTTGGAGAGAGGCATCATGCTTGGGAGGGTGGAGGGACAGCGGAAGAGGGGAAGACCCTCTATGAGATGGATTGATTCGGTGACTGGGGTAATCGGAATGGGTGTGTCAGAGGCAGTGCAGTTGACGCAGGATAGAGCAGGGTTTAGGGCTGTTGTGCATAGGGTCGCTATGAGTCGCAAACGACTCGACGGCACATAACAACAACAACAACAACATACTCAAATAAATGTGAAAACCTAGAGAAAATGGACAAATACTTAGAAATGCACAACCTACCTAAACTGACATGAACCGAAATTGAACATCTGAAAAGACCCATTACAAAAGAAGAAATTGAAAAGGTAATATGACAACTTCAAACCAAAAAAAGCCCTGGGCCAGATGGATTTACAAGTAAATTTTATCAGACATTTAGAGAAGAACTGTCACCAATTCTACAGATACTATTTCAGAAATAGAAAAAGATGGAATTCTCCCAGACTCATTTTATGAAGCAAACATATCCTTGATACCAAAGCCAGGAAAGGACACCACCAAAAGAGAAAACTATAGCCCAATATCTCTTATCAACATACATGCAAAAATCTTAAATAAAATATTGGCCCATAGAATCCAATGATACATCAAAAAAATAATCCATCATGACCAAGTGGGAATTCATAACAGGTATGCAAAGATGGTTCAATATAAGAAAAACAATTAATGTAATTCATCATATTAACAAAGCAAAGAACAAGAACCACATGAGTCTATCAATTGATGCCGAAAAGGCTTTTGACAAAATCCAACACCTTTTCTGATTTAAACACTCAACAAAATAGGACTAGAGGGGAATTTCTTCAATATAATTAAAAGTATTTATGAAAACCCGAGAGCCAACATTATTCTCAATGGAGAGAGATTAAAGACATTTTCTTTAAGAACAGGAACTAGGCAAAGATGTCCATTATATCCTCTCTTATTCAATATTGTATTGGAAGCCTTGGTGATAATAATAAGAAAAAGACACAAAATGCATACAAATTGGCAAAGAGGAGGTAAAATTATCCCTCTATGCTGAGACATGATAGTATACTTAGAAAACCCTAAAGAGTCAGCAAGAAAACTATTGGACGTAGTTGACCAATTCAGCAAAGCAGCAGGATACGAGATCAACATGCAAAAATCAGCTGGATTTCTCTACAGTGACAAAGAGAACACAGAGCAGGAGCTAAGAAAAACAATACCCTTCACAGTAGCTAATAGCAAGATAAAATATTTAGGAGTAAATATAACTAGAAGCACAAAGGATCTATTCGAAGAAAATTACAAAACATTACTACAAGAAACAAAATGAGACTTGGAGAAGTGGAAGGATAGTCCTTGCTCATGGATAGGAAGACTCAATTTTGTCAAAATGACAATACTACCAAAGGCAATATACACGTTCAATGCAATCCCAATACAAATACCAATCCCATTCTTCAACAAGATGGAAAAGGCAATCTCCAGCTTCATTTGGACTGGAAAGAAGCCCCGAATAAACAAAGCACTCCTTAAGAACAGCAAAAAAGTTAGGAGG
>NW_006399794.1:19288283-19315963 GCF_000299155.1 Elephantulus edwardii
TGGCGCTTTCTCAAAAAGTTGCAAATAGAGATACCATTTGACCCAGCAATTCCATTACTGGGAATATACCCTATAAAGACCATAAATGACATCCAAGCAGATATATGCACACCCATGTTTATTGCGTCTTTATTCACAATAGCAAGGAGTTGGAAACAATCTAAGTACCCATCAACAAATGAATGGATAGAGAAGCTGTGGTATATTCACACAGTGGAATACTATGCTGTTTTGAAAAACAAGGAACTCTTGCAATATTATTCAAAATGGGTGACGCTGAAAGACATTATGCTGAGTAAAAAATCTCAGTCACAAAGAGACAAATATTATTTGGTGCCACTGTTATAGAATGAGGCTGACACTGGGGTGGGGATAAGACTGAGAAAAACTGGATAAATTATGTTTATGGCATTGAAAAAAAATAGTTGCCTAATATATATATATATAATTGCTGCAATTTAAATTGCATATGAATAATTAATGTTCTGTTCCACAATCAGCCTCAATGCTTGTTTAGACAGCCGATAATGAGTTCTGTATTGTCTCTTTCTGTAGATAAAACCAATTTGATACTTGTATATTCCTTTAGGTAAGATCCATGTATATAATTGTTATTTAGGTTATTCTGGTTTTCTGTAGAAAGGTATGAGCAATGAATAAATTATTGATTGAAAAATAAGATAAAAGTCAACTGGGGGGAGGGGTGAGCAGGGAGGCAAATATGCAACAGTAATTGAATGGAAATAAAAAAAAAAAAAAAGAAGAACAATGATGTCAGTCTAGACACTAAGATGTGCCTGATTCATGTCATGGTCTTCACAATTACTTGTTCTGCATCAGAAAGCTGGACAATGATATAAAAATAGATGCTTTGAACTGTGTTGCTGCAGAACAGTATTGGACCACCAGGAGAACAAGTAAGTCCATCTTGGAGAGGGTAAAACCAAATTTCTCCTTGAAGGAAAGGATTTTGAAGCTCTCTCACATACTTTTGTCACATGACCAGGAGGGACCAGCCCTTGGAGAAGGACTTCATGCTTGGAAGGATGGAAAGACAGTGCAGGAAAGGAAGAGAAGAATTGATAAGGTATGACTTTGATTGATATGGTAACTAGGGTAATGACATTAGGTGTGTCAAAGTCAGTGAGACTGGCTCAGGATAGAACATGCTTCAGAGCTATTGTACTTTAAGATCGCTATGAGGCACAGGCAACTCGATGTTACATTACAGGAACAACAACAAGAACAAAAGTGCCAAGAGTGTTGATTGTGAAACCAAGCAAGCTGAAATCATTAAAAAAAAAAAATTACAATTTCTTCTCCATCTTTCATGATGCTGCCAATTGACTCATTCATGAAAATCTTTGTTTCATTGATGTTGAAGCTACAATTTATATCAGACACTGTACTCCTTGACCTTCCTTAGCAAATGTTTCAGGTCCTCCTCAGTCTCAGCAAACAAGATTGTGCCATTTGCATAATTCAAGTTGTTGATGAGTCTTTTTTCAATTCTGATACTACATTCTTTCTCACAAAGTCCAGCCTCACTAATGATCTGTCCTGCACATAGGTTGATGTGTCCCTTACTCATTCCTTTATTGATGTTTAAACAGTGCAGTACACAATTTTTTAATTATTTTTATGTATTAATTTCTCATTTTTATTTGTTTTTGTTGGTTTACTCTTTAAAGAACATTCTTGTAAGTTTGACCTGGCTTTCAAAATTTTCTTAATTTGTTTACACGGAAATATTCTAATTTTGCCATGATATCTGAGGAAATGTTTTGGGGTTTTGGTGGTTTGTTTTTGGTGTGTTGTTGTTGTTTTGTTTTTTTTTTTTCAGTTGGTATCCCATTGGTCTCTGGGATTTTATTTTTTTTAATTATTATACTAGTTTATTTTAAAAATTCAAATGCATTGTTTCCAGAACAAATTCTTTCAATTTCTCTCACCTTCCCAACCATCAGACTGTACAATGCCATGATTAATCTTCCCCTCTCCCTGCACATCCTCATCATTCTGCTTCCATCCTCCCCCACTCCTTGGATGTTTATACTCATTCTACAATAATGATTTTATACACTATTCGTCCTAGTGGGACTGAGATAGTTCACTCAACTTAATGCTCTCCAATCCCTCCCAAGTTAGGCAATAATTTACAAAATCATTGCTCCTGCATGCTGCGTAGTATTTCATTGTTTGAATATATCATAATTTCTCAATCCATTCATTGCGGTTGAACATTTGGGCTGTTTCCATGTTCTTGAAATGGTGAATAACACTGCTATGAAAATTAGTGTACAAGTCTCTGAGCTTCAGTTCTAATTTTCTCTGAGTATATTCCAAGCAGTGGAATAGCTAGATAATATAGAATTTCTATGTTCAGCTTTTTGAAGACACGCCAAATTACCTTCTATAATGGTTTTACCATTTTACAGCCCCATCAACATTGTATTTTTCTTTCTTACCACATCCTTTCCAACATTTATTATTTCCTGCCCTGTGAAATTTTGCCACTGTTACTGGAGTGAGATGATAACTCATTTGGTTTTGATTTACATCTCTCTTATTGTCAATGTTTTTGAACATTTCTTCATGTGTCTGTTTTCTTTCCATGATTTTTCGCCCATTTTGTAATTGTATTATTAGTTTTTTTATGGTGGAGGCCCAGGAGCATTTTGTAAACTTTCTTTATGAGACTCTTGTCTGATATGCTATTACCAAATGTTTGTTCCCAGTTGGCACATTCTCTTTTCACCCTGTTATATAAGCTTTAGTTGTCTTTTTCTTTTCTTTCAGAATTCTCTCTTTGTCATTCCCTTGCTTCCTTATCTGCATAATTTATTTTCAAAGTTAGGGCTCAGATTTATTAGTTCTTTTTTGTATCAAAGTCTGCATTTTTTTTTTATTTAGAAGATGCTGCCCCTTTATTTTAAAAAATTTTAAATAAATTTAAGCAAAAATAACATACATTTTGTACATCAACTGGCCATTTCTGGTACAGAAACCCAGCCTATGGTAATATTATTGAATAAATGTAAATGCTACTTACAATTTTTTTTCTTTTTAAATACATTTTAGACAAACTTTTTTCTCTTTTTTTTTATAGTTGCACAATTAACCTCTTAGCTGCTAGCTTGGTGCAAACAGTAACAATACACAAATTTTTTAATATTAGTTTGCTTACAAAGTTTGTGTACGTTTTGTTTCACACTATTCTTCATTCATATTGTGTTTCATACAATCATTCCTAAGCATTATGCTTTATAAAATTAATCATCATTGGACAATGCCCATCATTCTTTTTTTTTCAGATCCCTTCTGAATCTTTGCCATTTTCTTTACCCCTTCTATCGACCGACCAAATTTTGCGATATTGCCCCTACCCATCCTCATCTCTCTCCCCCCCTCTCTCCCCCTAGGTAATCCTAGGTACTCTTCTAATTTTATAAGAATGATCTTATACAGTATTTGTCCTTGTGGGACAACATTAGTTCCTCAGCATAAAGCTGAACCTAGTAAGTTCATAAAACTTAACTATTCCATTTGGGAAGAGATCACCCATAATTCTCCCTTGAGCAAATTTTTTTCCTATTTTAGCACCTTTTTAAATTTATTACTAACTTCATACCAGAAGAATGTCTCTCTGTGTTTCCTGGATTATGCAAAGGCATTTGGCTGTGTGGATCATAAAAACTGTGGCTGACTCTGAGAAGAATGGGAATCCCAGAACATTTAATTGTGCTGATGAAAAACTTATATTGGACCAAGAGGAAGTCGTCAGAACAGAGCAGAGCAACACTGCATGGTTCAAAATTGAGAAGGGTGTACGCCAGGGATGAGTCCTATCTCCATACCTTTTCAACCTGTATGCAGAGCAGATTATCCGAGACGCTGGGCTCTATGAGGAGAAGCGTGGCATTAGGATTGGTGGAAGATCTATCAACAATCTGCGTTATGCAGATGACACAACCCTGCTTGCTGAAACTGAGAAGAACCTCATGAACTTACTGCAGAGGGTCAAGGACTGCAGCCTTCAGTATGGGCTGAGGCTCAATGTCAAGAAGACAAAGATTCTCACCACTGGACCAATCGGTAGCATCAGGATGGATGCCGAAGAGATTGAGATTGTTCACAGCTTCAGTTTGCTCAGCTCCATGCTCAACACTCTTGGCACCAGCATACAGGAAATAAAAAACGTATTGCGATGAGAAAGTCTGCGGTTAGGGACCTCTCTAAAGCACTCAAGAGCAACGGTGTCTCTCTGGAGACTAAGGTGTGCCTGATACAGGCCATGGTCTTTGCAATCACTTGTTATGTATCAGAGAGTTGGACAATGACTAGGGAGGATAGAAGGAGCATTGACGCCTTTGGGCTGTGGTGCTGGAGAAGAGTATTGAATGTTCCACAGACTGCCAAGAAAACAAACAGATCCATCCTAGAGAGGGTTAAACCAGGCTGCTCCTGGAACTGTATATATACTGAATAAAAAAGCCAAAACACAGGGAAGACATCAAGATACTAATGAGTTGAATGCAGGATTTCAGAGGGCAGAGAGGGAAGACAAAATAAAGTATTACAATGAAATGTACAAAGAGCTTGAGTAAGAAAAACAGAAGGGCTGTACTAGCTCAGCATTTCTTAAGCTGAAAGAAATGAAGAACAAATTCGAACTTCACGTTGCAATACTTAAGGATGCTTTGGACAGAATATTAAATGATACAAGAAGCATGAAAAGAAGATGGAAAGAGTATACAGAGTCATTGTACCAAAGGAATTGGTGGACACAGAAGAATTTAATAAAACAATTTATGCGCAAGAGCTTGGTGATGAAGGAGGAAGTTTAAGCTGCTCTGAAAGAACTGGCAAAAACAAGGCCCCAGGAATTAATGGCATACTATTTGACATATTTCAACAAACAGATGTTGCCCCGGATGTGCTCGCTCACCTAGTTTTGCCAAGAAATCTGGAGGAAAACCATCTGGCCTACTGACTGGAATAGATCTGTATTTGTTCCCATACCAGAGAAAAGTAATCTGATAGAGTGCAGAAATTATCAAGCAATACCATTGATATCACATGCAAGCAAGATTCTACTGAAGATCATCCAAAAACGACTGGAATAGCACTTCAGCAGAGAACTGCCTGAAGTGTAAGCTGGGTTTATAAGAGACTGTGGCAATAGGGATATTAGAGTTAATGTCAGATGGATCTTGACTGAAAGCAGAGAGTACCAGAGGAATGTCTATCTGTATTTCATATGCAAAAGCATTTGACTGTGTGGATCACAACAAACTGTGGCTGATTCTGAGAAGAATGGAAATCCCAGATTTTCCAGTTTTCTTATGCAAAACTTATACTTGGACCAGGAGGCAGTCATCAGAACAAAGCAAGGAAACACTGTATGTGTGTGTCAAGGTTGTGTTCTATCACCATATCTTTTCAGTCTATATATAGAACAGATTACCCAGGAGGCTAGGCTCTATGAGGAGAAGTGTGACGTCAGAACTGGGCGTAGATTCAGCACCAATCTGCGTTATTTAGTTGACACAACTCTGCTTGCTGAAACTGAGGAAGATCTGAAGCACTTGCTGCAGAAGCTCAAAGACTGCAGCCTTCAATATGGATTGAAGCTAAACATAAAAAAAAAAAAAAACCACAAGTATTTTCACCACTGGGCCAATTGGCAGCATCTTGATAGATGGTGAAGAGATTGAGATTGTTGACAACTTCAGTTTTCTTGGCTCTACAATCAATGCTCTTGGTACCAGCTGCCAGGAAAACAAAAGACAAATTGCATTGGGAAAGCTACTGTCAGAGACCTCTCCAAGTTACTGAGGAGTAATGATATCAATCTGAAGACTAAAGTGTGCCTAATACAGGCCATGGTTTTTGCAGTTGCTTGCTATGCATCAGAGAGTTGGATAATGACTAGAGAAGATAGAAGGAGGGTTGATGTTTTGAGCTGTGATGTTGGAGAAGAGTATTGAATATACCATGGACTGCCAGAAGAACAAACAAGTTCATCCTCGAGAGGGTAAATCCAGGCTGCTCCTTGGAGGCAAGGACTCTGAAGCTCCATCTGACATACTGTGGACATGTTGCAAGGCATGATCAGTCCTTGGAATGGGACATCATGATTGGGAGGGTGCAGGGACAGTACAGGAGAGGAAGACAGACTATAGCTTTCATAATGTTTCATATTGTAGATTTAGTTTCCTCTGGTTCTGTTATGATGTAATTTCTATTCCTTAATCAAGTGATTTATGTCTTCTTTTTTTCTTTTGTTAAGTTTGCCAATGGTTTGCCAATGCTTTCAAAAAGCAACTCCTGGTCTTACTAATGATTTCAATTGTTTTTCTGTTTTCTAACTCATTGATCTCAGCTCTTGTTCTTATCATTGACTTTCGCCTAGAGGCTGTTGGGTTAGATTGATGATCTTTTTCTATTTGATGAAGGTGTTGAGTTAGATCATTAATTTTACTTCTTTGTTCATTTTTTAAATGTATTTGCCTATAACTATGAACTACTCCCTGAGGAGTGCCTTAGCTGCATCCCACTGATTTTAGTACATTGTATTTTCATTATCATTTGTTTCAAGGAAATTTTTTATTTCATTCTTTATTTCTTGTATAACCCAGTGGTGTTCTTGCAGACTGTTATTTAGCATTTACATTGGTGACTTTATATGCTTTATCTTCTTATGATTAATTTCCACTTTTATAGCATTGTGGTCTGAGAAAATTATCTTTATTTATTTTTTTTTAATTTGTTAAGGCTTGCATTGTGCCCTAATGTGTGTTCAATTTTGGAGAATGTCTCATGTTCACTTGAGAAGAATGTCAATTGAGTTTTAGTTGGGTGTACTGCTCAGAATATATCCACAAGTTCCATTTGGCTGACTGTAGTATAGGTCTTCTGTATTTTTGTTAAATTTCATTTGAGTTGACCTATCCTTTGGTGAGGGCGGTGTTTTAAAGTATTTTGCCAATATTTTGGTCCTGTCTATTTCTTTATTCCATTATGTTAACAATTGTTTTATGTATTTAGAATGTAGATCATTTGGTGCTTAAGTGTTGACCAATGTTGTGTCTTCTTGATCTACTGTGCGTTTAATCATAATATAGGGTCCTTCCTAATCTTTTATGGTGATTTTCATGCTAAAGTCTGTTTTATCAGAGATTAGTATTGCTACTTCCGATTTTTTGTGGTTTCAATTTGTTTGGTGATTTTTCCCCCCGTCCTTGATTTTGAGTCTATCTTTCTCTTCATTTTAAGATCTGTTTCTGTAGACAATATACTGATGGCCTTTGTTTTTTTGTTTTTATTGTTTGCTTGTTTGTTTGTTTTATCCATTCTATTATTCTTTTTCTCTTGATAGGTGCCTTTAGTCCATTCACATTAAATGTGATTATTGCATTTCACCCCAGTCAAAATAGCAAAATTTAACAGAACAGCAAGCAACAAATGCTGGCGAGGTTGTGGAGAAACTGGAAGCCTGATTCACTGTTGGTGGGAGTGTAAAATGGTGCAACCCCTGTGGAAAGCAGTATGGCACTTTCTCAAAAAGTTGCAAATAGAGATACCATTTGACCCAGCAATTCCACTACTGGGAATATACCCTGAAGAGACCATAGCTGACATCCAAGCAGATATATGCACACCCATGTTTATTGCAGCTTTGTTCACAATAGCAAGGAGTTGGAAACAACCTAAGTGCCCATCAACAAACGAATGGCTAGAGAAGCTGTGGTATATTCGCACAATGGAATACTATGCTGCATTAAAAAACAAGGAACTCATGCAATATTATTCAAAATGGTTGACTCTGGAGAACATTATGCTGAGTGAAATATCCCAGTCACAAAAGGACAAATATTACATGATGCCACTGTTTAGAATTGGACTGTCCTTGGGGTTGGGGAGAGACTGAGTAAGACGGGTTCAATAATGTATACTGCACTGAAACAGAGGAGGGAGAAAACTGTTTAAAAGAGATATATAACTAGGTATTTCTGTCATCACAGGAGACTAGAGCGAGGGCTACATGGTGGAGGGGACCTGGGGAAGGGTTTGTAAAACAATGAAAGAATCTTTTCTTTTACTTTTCCATAATTTCTGGACTCATGTACTTATAACTTGTTAGTCAAATTTGTGTCTTCTAGGTTGCAACACCCCCATGATACATCTTCAAGGATATGAACATGTACGGCCAAGCACAATCAATAAGAGTGCATCTAAATTCCAAACTCAATCTCCATAATAGTCTATGTGTTTCCTACTGTCAAAGGGGCCCTTTAGAGTAGTGAGAGAAGATCTTCACCCTGAAACCCACAGCGTCCCTTTTCAGCAGGAAGTAGCTAAGAGAATACGCCATCCCCTTTTCCTTATGACTCAGGGTGAAGTCTCTCTCAGGGAGGAGTGATAGGGAATGGCAAAGGACACATTGACAAAGAAGATTAATCAGAACTGGCTTTGACAAGCACTGTGGCATTTGGACAAGAACAAACTGGGAGGAGGGTAGAGAGAATAGTGCAACAATGAATGAATGGAAACCCAAAATCTCTGTAAATGTTTATGAAAATTAATAAAATATAGAAAAAAAACCAAAAAAAAATAAAAAAAATGTGATTATTGACAGGTCAAGTTTTGTTGTTGCCATTTTGCTGTGTTTCTTTTTTCTTTTTCTTCTTACTAGGGGTCATCCACTTTCCTTTGGGTCTCTGTGTGAGGGACTTTCCTTGAAAGTTTTTGTAGATTTTGTCTTCTTTTCACAAATTCCTTAAGTTCTTTCTTTTCTGCAAATAATGTTATTTCTCCTTCATATTTGATAGAGAGCATTACTGGGTACAGTATCCTAGGTTGGCAGTTATTTTCTTTGAACTTTCTGCATATGCTAACCCATTGTCACTTTGTTCCCATAGTTTCTGCTAAAAAAATCAGTACTTAATCTAATTGCTTTTCCTTTGTAGGTAATTCTGTTTTTCTCATGCTTCTTTCAGTATTATATTCTTATCTTTTATTTTAGAGATTTTGACTATAATATGTTTTCCTTTTTTGGGTCTAGGCCATTTCCTGTTCACTGAGTTTCTTGAATGTGGATTTCCTTGTTCTTCGTAATACCTGGAAAGTTTTCTTCTAGTTCCTCTTCCACAATTTTCTCAGTGATTTTCCTATTCCTCTCATATTCTGAAATTCCAGTCATACATATGTTTTTCCTTTTGATATCATTCACATGATTCTAATGTTTTCTTCATTTTCTTTATGTCTCATCTCTGATTTTTCTTCTAGTATGTTTCTGTTGAGGTTCTTGTCTTCTGTTCTACTTCTTTTCCTTTCAAGTATGTTGGGCACTTCAACTATTTCAATCTTAATATTCTGGATTACATTTTCATGCCTTTTTGTTATTTCTAGTACTGTGTTGGCAATACCCTCTCTATCTTTAATTTTTTTTTAAGTTCTAATACATCTTTATCTACAGTTTCAATTGTTTCTTCCATTTTTTGCATTTTATTCTATATTTGTGCAAGTTACTCTTCATCAGTATGCTTCTTCTGGCTCCGTGCCTCTGAAGCATTTGCTTTCTAAGTGGTTTTCATTGTTTCTTCAATCATTTCACTTTCTTCTGTAGCTGTTCAAATAACTCTTCATCAGTATTTTTTTCTGGTTCTCTACCTCTAGCCAAACCCTCATCAAGACATGAGAAACTTTCTTCCAGTAACAAACCAATTCACAAGAGCCATCAGTCAGCAGACATAGCCAAGCACTACAGCATTTTTAAATTCAGGCATGCCCAAATGCTGATGGACTATAAACCAGAGACCCTCAGTCCTTCTGGCAAGCTCAATCCACTGACACCCTCTTGTGGATGAAAATTATAGTTTAGTGCTATTTTATTTTATCTTATTTAGAGGAACATTCTTCTAAGATTTACAGCACTCTTCTGTCAATTTACTGTACTGAGGTAGCTGGATTTGCTGTGATACTGAAAGTTGTCCCGTTGGGGGACAAATGCGATAACAACTGCCCATGATGTACAATGTTTGATGAAGCTACCCGTTTAAAACAGGTTTGGAAACAGGAGTGGCATCCACTTCCCAAACAACATGCCTCTAGAAATTTTATGAACTTGGACAAATGATCATCGTTCTAGAAAGGCTTCAGGTCTTTTGTTCATAGAGTCACCATGAGTCATGCTCAACTTGACAGCAATCAACAACAACAACATCAACATCAACTACCTTTAGGTATTCCCTTTATTTGTGGCTAACATTGTTTCTTCTATCATTTGTACTTTCATTCTTAGCTGTTTGAATGTCTCTATATCAACATATATCATCTGCCTTCTTGACTCTGTGATATTCATGAGATCTCTAATATGCTCTGCTTTTTTTGGAGAAGGTTTATATTGGTTGTTTTATTTTTTACAATGTTTAAAGCTTCCTACTGCTTTCTTGACATATGAAGTTTTTCTTTATAAGGGTTAGGTTGTTTCTATTGTGACCGCAAAAGTTGGTAGTTCTACCTTTTATAATGTCACTAGTTGCCAAGTTAAAATGTTCAATATGTGGGATGAGCTGCTCACTAAATTTTAAAACATTTTTGGAAAATTTTTTCGTTCCTAAAATTCTTGAGATTTTCTCCGTTCTGTACTGTAGCCCTGTAGGACTCTTGCCTTGAAGTTTTCTCCTGTCCTCAGCTCTACAGGTCTCCTTCATGTATGAAGTGGCTGAGTGGTGTGAGACCAGATGCTTTACTCAAGCAGTTTCTTGTGCACCATTTCTCCTGGAGGTTAATGCCTTCCTTTGTCTCTGGAGTGACAAGAGATTAGAGATCAGGGCAGCTAGTTCAAGCAGCTTGCATGCAGGTGGTCTCAGGTCAGCCATCTGTCACAAGAGCAAAAAAAAAAAACCACACTAAAAAAATTTCCTCTGTTTGAAGTTCCGTATACTAAAGTCTCTTGTCTTATTTGGCTTCTGAGATGGACCTGCAGCAGGCAAGAATGCGCAGATGGAGGGACCTATGCCTTAGGGACACCTCAGTCCCATCTCCCCACAAGCAATGGATAGTGCTCAATTTTTAACTCTAAAGTATGGAAAAGTTGCAACAATAACTGTTCAATGTTAGCTGAAAAGGCAAATAGTATGAGTGTTAGCTCTCTAAGGGAATTTTACATTAAATTATCCTAGACTGGCCTGGATACACTTCATGAGGAGATTAAATGAAATATTTATAATAGAAGGTACCTTTATTCCAAGCAAGTTAGTTTAACCATAAGTCTTTTTTATTGTGAAGGCCCTCTAGAAATCTGTAAACTTTTGATAGAATCTGTAAACTTCTGATATGAAATCCTTGTCTGAAATGGTATTGTCAAATGTTTGTTTCTCAATCAGTAGGTTTTCTTTTACTCTGTTGAGAAAAACAAACAAAACAAACTTTGGATGTGCACAGGGATTTAATCTTTAGGAGGTCACATTAGTCAATTTGCTTAGAGTCCTGTGTTCTTGTTGCTGTCATGTGCCATTGATTTCTCTGCAGCTCATAACAACCCTATGTAAAATAGCTCTGAACTCTGCCTCTTCTTAAGACAATTTCACTTTCTCTGACAAACCTACTCCCCATTAATCCAATTAATAATTCAACCCTGTACAGCTGTCCAGGACTTTTGTTCATAGAGTCACTATAAGTTGCCCGCTACTTGACGGCACTTAACAACAACAGCAACAACAGCATACAGAGGGAGAGCATTTTTATATGATTCTTAGACATTGTACAACTATTTAATGAAGAGCAAGTAGCTACAAAGACCATGGTTTGGTTCAGGCACACTTTAGCCTCTAGACTGATATTGTTGTTTTTCAATACTCAGGAGAGATCCCTGACAGTAGATTTTCCAAATTCTTTTGATTTCCTGACTGTTGATACCAGGAGTGTTGATGGTTGAATGAAGTAGGCTGTTATTGTTAATAATCTCAATCTCTTATCCATCTATTATGATACTGCCAACAGGACCAGGGGTGAAAATCTTCCATTTCAATCCATATTGAAGATTGGAGTCCTTCTGAAGCAAACATCTCTGGTTCTCTTCAGTTTCAGCAAGCAAGTTTGTGTCATCAGCATAATGTAGTTTGTTGTTGAGTCTTCCTCTAATCCTGATGCCACATTCCTCCCCATAAAGTCTAGCCTTTCAAATGATCTTTTCCCTATATAGTTTGAAAAGGTATGGAGACAGGATGCATTCCTGATGTACTCTTTTCATTATTTTGAACACTATTTTGGGAAGGAAAACAGGAGTAGAATGTTGTTGCATTCATAGTTAAAAATACAGTTTAAAGTTCAATCCTGAAGTACAATTTTGTGATAAGATAGTATCCATATGAATAGAAGGAAGACTTGTTAATACAACTATTCTTAAAATATATGCATCAACAGATAAAACTAAAGAGGAAAAATTTGAACATTTATTTTTTCAAATAGTGCAGCCTGAAATTGGCCAAACATCCCATCAAAATGTACTAATGATAACTGGAATAGAAATGGTGCAAGTAATAAAGAATGAAGGGTAGTGGGCAGAGGCTAGAAATAGAATGATCAAGTTTTGTACACTGAGTGTCTTTTAGACGAAATATAAATGGTGATCTTGAGTGGATCTCACCAGAAGGACCTGGATGGGAATCAGATTGGCTACATTTATTGAAAGAATCTTTGTAGAATTTCAATATTAGAAGACAAAATCAGGCCAGGTACTTACTGTAGATCACACTATCAAATATTTATGTCCAAGTCACAGTTGAGGCTGAAGAAAACTAAAAGAACTGCACTAGAATCAAAATATGGTCTTGAAATGATCTAATTTGAATTTAAAAATCATCTTAAGAATAGATTTACCCATCAACAAACAAATGGCTAGAGAAGCTGTGGTATATTCGCACAATGGAATACTATGCTGCATTAAAAAACAAGGAACTAATGCAATATTACTCAAAATGGTTGACTCTGGAGAACATTATGCTGAGTGAAATGTCCCAGTCACAAAGGGACAAATATTGCATGTTGTAGAATGGGACTGTCCTTGGGGTTGGGGAGAGACTGAGTAAGATGGGTTCAATAATGTATGCTGCTCTGAAACAGAGAAGGGAGAAAACTGTTTAAAAGAGATATGTGATTAGGTATTTCTGTCATGACAGGAGTCTAGAGCGATGGCTACATGGTGGAGTGGACTTGGGGGAGGGTTTGTAAAATAATGAAAGAATCTTTTCTTTTACTTTTCCGAGAGGGTAATGCCTGGTGGGGGGGAGCCTTGGGAGGGGACAAATCTACAACAATGAATGAATGGAAATCCAAAGCCTCTGTAAATTTTCACTGAAATTAATAACAAATTTAAATTTAAAAAAAAGAATTCAGTTAGAGTAAGGATTTAAAGTATTGTATAACAATTATTGGAAACCAGATAAGTTGTGGAATGGCATCAAGAATAGCATCCACGAAGAGATCAAAAGGTCACTGCAAAAACAGAGGAAAAAGAAGAAACCAAAACAGTTATCATAGAAAACTCTGAAAATTGCACTATAGTGTTGAGAGACAAAAGGAAGAGATGTTGAATAAAAAACTGAACAGAATATTTCAAGGGAAACTAGAGAAGACTAACCAAAAAATTATTATAAAATACACAGATACTTAGAATTGGAGAATAAAAAGGAAAGAACTCACTTGACATTTCTAAAGCTAAAAGAACTGTAAAACAAATTCAAGCCTCAAGATGCAATGCCGAGAAATATGTTATGGGCACAGTCTTGAATGATCCAGGAAACATCAAAAAGAAGATGGAGGGATAAACAGAATTTCTGTACCAAAAAGAGCTCGCGAACAAGGAAACATTTTAGGAAATACCAAATGATGAAGATCAAATGGTAAAGAAAGAAGAAATTCAAGCTTCACTAAAGGCTATGGGAAAAAATAAGGGGCCAGGAATCAATGAGATTCTAACTGACATATTTCAAACAACACATGCAGCCCTAGATGCACTCACCAGCATATGCCAGGAAATTGGAGAACAGTTGCCTGGCCAACTGGCTGGAGGAGATCCATATTTTTTCTCATTCTCAAGCAAGGTTCTTCATCAGAATGCATGCAGTAACTACCAAAATATTAATATCACATGCATGCAAGTAAATTACTTGGGAAGATTACTCAAACACATCTAGAACAGTACATGAACAGGGCACTGTGAGAAGTTCAAGCTGGATTTGAAAGAGGTTGTCACACCAATGGTCTTATTGTCAATTTCAGATTGATCTTGGCCAGGAATATAGAATATCAGAAGACGGTACATTTGTTCTTTGTTTATTATGCATTGCATTTGAGTTTACAGATCATAATACTTCATGGTTCACATTGAGAAGAATGGGAATCTCAGAACACTTAATCATGCTCATGTGCAACCTATAAGAACCTATAACTGTAAGAAACTGTTATGTGAACAGAGCAAAGGAACACTATTTGGTTTAAAATATATGTTCATTTTTAAGAACTTCTATTGCTGAGGAAACAAAGTTCAGAGTTATTAAATGATTTGCCAAAGTTTTCACAAACAGATAATATCTGAGTAACACAGACTATTGAAGAAAAATGGGAAATTTTTTATTCATGGTAGATTCTGAGAACCAGTGATTCTATATAAGTTTTTTAACAGTTTTGAGTGCTTGCTTTCCCAACTGTTAAATGAGGAAATTATGCCTATCTTGGCTGGATATTTATAACTTATATTTTAATGTTGTTATGTGCCGTTAAGTCACCTATGACTCATAGCAACACAATGTTGAACAATATGAATAATAGCTCTGAACCTTGCCCTATCCCGAGCCACTCTTAATGTTTCTGACATACCTACCTCCATTACGCCAGGTACTGTGTCAATCCATCTCATCCAGGCTCTTCTTATACTGTGCTGTACATCCACCCTTTCAAGCATGATGTCCTTCTCCAGGACCTATACTTTCCTGGCAATATGTCCAAAGTATGGGAAAATGATCTTCAAAATCCTCGCCTCCAAGGAGCAGCTTGGTTTACCCTTTCCAAGACAGATTTATTTGTTCATTTGGCAGTCTATGGTATGTTTAATACTCTCTTCCAGCACCACACTCAAAATAAATAATTCTTCTTCTATCATTCTTAGTCACTGTCCAATTCTCTGATGCATAACAAGTAACTGCAAACACCATGCCTTAGATCAGGTGCACTTCAGTCTCTAAACTGACATTGTTGTCATTAGTACTTGGGATAGTTCCTTGACAGTATATTTTCCTAATACTATTTTTCTTTTTATTTCCCAACTGTTAGTGCCAAGAATGTTGGTTGTGAAAATGAGTAAGCTGAAATTATTAGTAATCCCAAACTCTTCTCCTTGTTTCATGATGCTACCAAATGGTCTAGTGGCTAGAACCTTTGTTTTCTTGATGTTGAGCTTCAATCCACATGAAAGATTCTAGTCTTTGACCTTCTGCAGCAAATGTCTCAGGTCCTCCTCAGTTTCAGAAAGCAAGGTTGTGTCATCTGTATAAGGCATGGTTCTTAATGAGTCTTCCCCCAATCCTGATGCCACATTCCTCTTCATAAATTACAGCCTCCAAAATTATTTACTCTGCAAATAGATTGAAAAGGTATAGAGATAAGATGCATCCTTGATGTACGCTTTTCATGATTTTGAACCACGCATTGTTTCCTTGTTCTCTTCTGATGACTTCTTCCTGGTCCAAGTATAGGTTTCATGAGAGCTCAATTATGTATTCTGGGATTCTCATTTTTTTCTCTAAGAGGAAATTATTTTTTTTAAAAAATTACTAAGGTTTATACATCAATGAAGGTAATATTAGGTTTAATGTTGACATTGGAAAAGCTGAAATTAAAGAAAATTTCAAATAAATAGGAATGTTAAACTCAAAGGCTCCAACAAAGAAAGAGGAACTGACTTGGTCCTTAGAAGAGACAGCATTCAGCATGAAGACAATAGATGGGCTTAAATAAGGAGGGAATTTAGCTTATATATATTGCTTTTACCTGTCCCTTCTTGTAGGAAATCTCTTATCTCCATGCTGAATTACAGCTAAACCAAATATGCAATGGAGAGGAAAAGAGAATAAAAACAAGCACCTAAAAAAATACCAAAACACAAAAAACAAACAAAAAAACCCACAAAGCAATAGAAATTCACATGGCAAATAAATCTCACATTAAGCCATTGTTATTATCTGGGAAACTTCCTAGGAAACAATGCTGATCGTGCAGTGGTTAAAAGACCTGACTGCTAAATAATAATGGGTCACAATGCTACCAGCTAATAAAATTATCTACAAGTTCAATGCAATCTTAATCCATTTTTCAACAATATGGAAAAGGCAGTTTTCAATTTTGTCTGGAATGGAGACACCCCAAATAAACCAAGTACTACTGAAAAAACAAAACAAGATAGTAGGCATCACATTCTTTAATCTCAAATCTGATTTCTAGGCCATAGTAGTCAAAACAGTGTGGTATTGGTAGAGCAGCAGACACACTGATAAATGGAATAGAATTGAGAACTGAGAAATCAGCTCCTCTACTTATCTTTAACTAATTTTTTACAAGGAGATGAAATCAATTAAATAGATAAAAGACAATCTCTTAATCAAATGATGCTGGCAAAATTGGGAAACCATCTTCAGAAAACTTAAGCAAGTCCCAGACTTCATATCACACACAAAAAATAAAATGGATCAAGAACCTAGGAGTAAAATCAAAGACTATAAAATTCATCAGAGAAAAACTAGAAACAACTATGGAAGCCTTAATCTACAGCTTGAACAGGTGTTCAAGCATAATGAAAAACCTACAACCAGTAGAGAATAAAATAGATGAATAAAACCTAGAACTCATATCCTTATGTATGTCAAAACACTCCAGCAGGGTGGAAAAAAAACCCAAAACCTCACAGAGTGGGAAAACATGTGTGCCAATGATATATTTTATAAGAGAAGTGTATCTAAAATTTATAAAATATTCCAGTATCTCAAAAAGAAAAAGGTAAACAATAGAATTACAAAATGGGCACAAGATATAAATAGACACTTCACCAAAGAAGAAATTCAGATGTCCTACAAACACATGGAGAAATGTTTAAAATTGCAACCTATCAGACAGATGCAAATCAAAACAGCAATGATATAAAATCCCATCCCAGTAACAATAGTGAAGTTCAACAGGGCAGCAAACAACAAATACTGGCGAGGTTGTGGGAATGTACAATGGTACAACCACTATGGAAGTCAGTCTAGTACTTTCTCAAAAAGATGAAAAATTAAATATTTTGTTATTACAACAGAGAGCTCTTTTGGCCTAGTGAATAGAAAGTGATACTACCAAGTCAAAGGTGGGTGATTTTAATCTGCTGCCCTCAGGTCTGATTTTAATTGGTTTTGGCCAAACATTCTTTTTTTTTTCTATAATTATATTTTATTAATTTTCATAAACATTTACAGAGATTTTGGGCTTCCACTCATTCATTGTTGCACTATTCTCTCTACCCTCCTCCCAGTTTGTTCTTGTCCAAATGCCACAGTGCTTGTCAAACCCAGTTCTGATTAATCTTCTTTGTCAGTGTATCCTTTGCCATTCCCTATCACTCCTCCCTGAGAGAGACTTCACCCTGAGTCATAAGGAAAAGGGGACGGCGTATTCTCTTAGCTACTTCCTGCTGAAAAGGGACGCTGTGGGTTTCAGGGAGAAGATCTTCTCTCACTACTCTAAAGGGCCCCTTTGGCAGTAGGAAACACATAGACTATTATGGAGATTGATTTTGGAATTCAGATGCACTCTTATTGATTGTGTTTGGCTGTACATGTACATATCCTTCAAGATGTATCATGGGGGTGTTGCAACCTAGAAGACACAAATTTGACTAACAAGTTATAAGTACATGAGTCCAAAAATTATGGAAAAGTAAAAGAAAAGATTCTTTCATTGTTTTACAAACCCTCCCCCAGGTCCCCTCCACCATGCAGCCCTCGCTCTAGTCTCCTGTGATGACAGAAATACCCAGTTACATCTCTCTTTTAAACGGTCCAAACATTCTTTTAAGTGGTATAGCACTGGTCTGTCCATTGGCTGTACAGAGGTAACTCATGGTTGCTCTGATGCTAAACACTGTGACACTGATGTGTCAAATACAATAATGGTTACTCATGGTGGACAATATTTGGTGGAGCTCCCTTATTAAAACAAGCTTAGAAACAGGAGTGACATTCACTTTTAAGATAGCTTGCCTCTGGAAGCTCTATGAACATGGAGAAATGATGAAAGCTGTACAAGTGTTCAGCTCTTTCATTCATAGTATCATTATGAGTCATCTATGACTTGATGACACTTTACAACAACAATGACAACAACAGCACAGAAAGAACTCTGTTCTCCTAGTGAGTAGAAAGTTATGCTACCAAGCCAAAGGTGGGTGATTTTAATCTGCTGCCTTCGGGTCTGGTTTAATTCGTTTTGGCCAAACATTCTTTTGAATGGTATAGCACTGATCTGTTCATTTGCTGTACTTAGGTAATTTGTGGTTACTATGATGTTAAACACTGTGACACTGATGTGTCAAATGTGATAATGGTTACTCATGGTGGACAGTGTTTGATGGAGCTCCCTGATTAAAACAAGGTTGGAAGCAGGAGTGGCAATCACTTACAAAATAACTTGTCTCTAGAAACTCTATGAACTTGAAGAAATGATGAAAGTTATACAAGTGTTCAGGTCTTTCATTCACAGGGTCGGTATGAGTTGTCTTTGACTCCATGGCACTTAAGAACAAGAATATCCAACTACTGTGAGTATACCCTAAATAAACCAAAACCAACACTCAAACAGGTGTATGCATACCCATGTTTATTGCTGTATTACTCACAGTAGCAGAGAGATAGAGGCAGATCAACTCCTCATCAAAATGGATAGAAAAATGGTAGTACAGTCACATAATGGAATATTACAAAGCATTGAAAAACAATGGATTTGTAAAATATTACACAGCATGGATGAGCCTGGGTGAGCCTGGAAGACATTATGGTGAGTGGACTATCTCAGTCACAAAAGGACAAATACCACTGTCATAAAATAAGACTCATGCTAAGAGAATATGCCGTCCCCTTTTCTTTATGACCCAGAGTGAAGTCTCTCTCAGGGAGGAGTGATAGGGAATGGCAAAGGACACACTGACAAAGAAGATTAATCAGAACTGGCTTTGACAAGCACTGTGGCATTTGGACAAGAACAAACTGGGAGGAGGGTAGAGAGAATAGTGCAACAATGAATGAGTGGAAGCCCAAAATCTCTGTAAATGTTTATGAAAATTAATAAAATATAATTATAGAAAAAAAAATAAGACTCACATGGAGAGAGAGGTGGAAGGAGAACAGGAAAAGTCAAAGAACACTTTACTGGAACAGATGAGAAGAAAGAGTGGCTGAAAGGAAAGCATGATTAGGTATTATATGTATGACAATTAACAATGTGGAACAAGAGGTGCATTACAAAATGAACTGGTGAAAGGGGGGCAGTAAAATGTACAATCAATGAATGAACAAATGAAACCTTTCTGTAATTTTCATTAAAATCGCAGTTTAAACCTCCACACTGATAAACAAAAATCTGAAGTAATGCTTTAATATTTTACAGTTATAAGATATAAATAAATTGTAAATAACCCAAAAACACAGTTCAAAATCACAAGTAAAAAAGTGACAATTGACATTTATAAATATTTACAATCTTGGGGGCATTCAACTCTTTCTTCTAGAATAGCTGTAAGTCAGAATTGACTCAGCAGCAAGTAGTTTTAGTTTTCAAGAAAAAAGAAACAAAATGAAAAATAAAAGCACATGCCAAAACTCAAAAATATATATGGCTATTTATAACCACCTTTGAGTTATGTAGCTTAAAATTAGGGAAATTGATAGTTCAATTGTGGAATTCTCACTTTCCTTGCAGACGACCCAGTTTTGATTCCTGACTACTGTGGTACTGACTGAGGCATGCCTATTGATACAGTGCTAAATTTATATCAGCAGAGCATCCAGACTAAGAAAGATCTGAATACATGCTTTGAAAATAAGTATACAGAAATCCTGCATCATGATTTCTGACACAGTATCATGGGGATGATAGAGGATTAAACAGTTTTCCTTATGTTGTGTATGAAGTCATTATGAGTTCAATGCCTGCTCAACAGCAGATAGTAACATTCTTAAACCCAAAGCTCTGTCAGTAAGGTCTTTTTCTCCATTGTGGTTGTTTTCAGATGCCATCAAAGTCAAGTATGACTCATAGTGACCCTAAGAACAATAGGCTTGAATACTGTCCCATTCTGTGCCATCCTCATCATCTTGAATACATTTGAGCCCCTTGCTGCAGTTACTGAGACAATTTATCTTGCTGGGGATCTTACTCTCTTTCACTGACCTTGTACCTTATTAAACATGATATCACTTCCCAAGACTCACCTAGTCACATACCCAAAGTATCAAAGACAAAACTTAGCCAAACTCTTTATCAATTATGTTTGACCATAACTAACAAGAAAATATCTATTACATCTATGAGTATATCAATACTATCTGTTCTAGTGTATTTCCCCATCCATATAGTTTTCTTATTTCCCTTAAGTTTCAGTACTGCTTTTCTGAGT
This sequence comes from Elephantulus edwardii, assembly GCF_000299155.1. Lineage (NCBI taxonomy): Eukaryota > Metazoa > Chordata > Mammalia > Macroscelidea > Macroscelididae > Elephantulus > Elephantulus edwardii. The sequence continues at coordinate 19,308,991 of NW_006399794.1, forward strand.
ATTCTACCAAACTCTCCCATAACATTTTCACTGATGGCTGAATAGCTGATAGGACAGCTTTTTGTTCTGCTTCAATTATTCAGACATGATTGTATTCTCTGTCATAAGAGCTAAGCAGTGCATGTCTTGTTCCTTAGCATGCCCTTTCCAGTGCCCTCTCTTTTCCCAAGCTGCAACTCATTAAGATAATTGAATTTTAAAATTTTTATTTTATCTGAAGATAAATTTCATTCCTTTCAAAAATGCAACTGCCTGCCTGACTTTAAATTATGTTGAGGTTATTGTGATGGTAAGTGTTCACACTAGGAGATAACATGAGGTGAATGGAGGGGAGTAGCAATTTACATTTCACTTATTATGATAGAATGGACATATAATGAAGGAGTGACTTAAGTTAGATACTCTCAAGTACCTCCTGAGAATAATCAGTATGGGTCACAAAAAATGGGACCAATATCCCTTCTGGATATAGAGAAAATGGCAATAAAGAACAATATATGGTTTATAAGCAAGTGAAGGAAATATGAAGGTATGAAGTTAGAACTGAATTTGTGTGTTAGTCATTACATTTACTTGCTGTGAAATATAAAACAAGGATGGAGTATATAGTTCAGAGTTTGATTAGAATAAATAGAAAGTAAAGGTAAAGATGGAAATGAGTCTATAGATGTCTGGAACTAGAATACGAAGCACTTTGCCAGATCGAATTAAAAAAAAAAACACAAACGAAAAACAAAAACACCACAATTGTATTAATGCATGACAAAAATTTGTGTTGACAAAAAGTCTAGAAGATATGTCAGTAAGAAAGAAACTGCAAAAGTAAAAGTATATTGCAAAATCAACAGATTTTCTCAATTTTCAACTTTCAACAAGGGTGAAAACTTTAATGAATTGTTGTTGTTGTTATGTGCCATCGAGTCGCTTGTGACTCAGAGCCACCCTATGTACAACAGCTCTAAACTCTGCTCTGTCCTGTGCCAGTCTCATTGCCTCCAACACACTCATCCCAATTGCCCCAGTCACCGAATCCATCTCCCAGAGGGCCTTCCCCTCCTGAGCCTGCCCTCCACCCTCCCAAGAATGATGTCCCTCTCCAAGGACTGGTCTCTCCTTACAACATGACCAAAGTATGTCAGACGATGCCTCAGCATCCTTGCCTCAAAGGAGCAACCCGGTTTAACCCTCTCCAGGTTGAATCTGTTTGTGCTCTTAGCAGTCCATGGCACCTTCAGCACTCTGTTCCAACACCAAAGCTCAAAAGCACCGATTTTCCTTCTATCCCCCTTGGTCATTGTCCAGCTCTCTGATGCATAACAAATGATTGCAAAGACCATGGCCTGTACAGACGCACCTTTGTCTCCAGTGACACACCGTTGCTCTTGAGTACTTTAGAGAGGTCCCTAACAGCAGACTTTCCCAAGGCAATACGTCTTTTAATTTCCGGGCTGCTGATGCCAAGAGTGTTGATTGTGGAGCCAAGCAAACTAAAGCTGTGAACAATCTCAATCTCTTCACCATCCATCCTGATGCTTCCAATTGGTCCAGTGGTGAGAATCTTTGTCTTCTTGACATTGAGTCTCAATCCATACTGAAGGCTGCAGTCCCTGACCCTCAGCAGCAAGCACTTCAGGTCCTCCTCAGTTTCAGCAAGCAGGGTTGTGTCATAGGCATAATGCAGATTATCTGTGGATCTTCCACCAATCCTGATGCCACGCTTCTCCTCATAGAGCCCAGCCTCCCGGATGATCTGTTCTGCATACAGGTTGAAAAGTTATGGAGACAGGACCCATCCCTGGCATACGCCCTTCCCAATTTTGAACCATGCATTGTTTCCTTGCTCTGTTCTGACAACTGCCTCTTGGTTCAAGTATAAGTTTCTCATTAGCATGATCAAGTGTTCTGGGATTCCCATTCTTCTCAGAGTCAGCCACAGTTTGCTATAATCCACGCAGTCAAATGTCTTTGTATAATCAATGAAGCACAGATAGACATTCCTCTGGTACTCCCTGCTTTCTGCCAAGATCCATCTAACTCTTAGCTACAATATCCCTAGTACCACGATCCCTTCTGAACCCACCCTGGACTTCTGCCAGTTCTCTGCTGATGTGCTGTTCCAGTCTTTTTTGCATAATCTTCAGCAGAATCTTGCTTGCATGTGAAAGCAATGATATTGCTCTGTAGTTTCCACACTCTGTTGGGTTACCTTTCTTTGGAATGGGAACAAATATAGATCTCTTCCAGTAGTTGGTCAACTGGTTGTTCTCCATATTTCTTGTCACAACTTGGTGAGCATGTCCAGGGCAGCACCTGTTAGCTGAAATATGTCAATTGGTATACCATCTATTCCTTGGACCTTATTTTTTGCTATTTTCAGCTTGAACTTCTTCCTTCATCACCATGGGCTCTTGCTCATATGTTGTTTCGTTAAATTCTTCTGTCTGCCAATTCCTTTCGATACAATGACTCAGTATATTCTTTCCATCTTCTTTTGATACCTCCTGAATCATTTAATATTCTGCCTAAAGCATCTTTGATTATAGCAACTCAAGGTTTGAATCAATAGTGAAGAAAAAATATTTTTAATAAATTGGAGTTTTTTTGAGGAAAAAATCATGTATATTATATTTTAAACAAACATTCATATACTTCAAGTTTTATATAATTATCTACCATTGACCAATGCCTTAAGAATTTTTAATTTCATACTTGCTTATTTACAAATTCATATACATTGTTTTTCACACCAGATCTTTCCCATTCCTTTTACCCACCCCTCCTCTACCCATCAAATTGTGTAATCCTAGCCCGCCTCACCCATTCTCACTCTACTGCTAACCACTCCCCCCACCTCATCACATTTTACTCGTTACCTATTTCCACAATAATAATCTTATACTGTATTTGTCATTATGGGACTGAATTAGTTCACTTAGTATAATGCTCTCCCTTGTCCCTCCCAAGTTAGCTCGTGATTTTCAAAATCATTTATCCTGCATGATGCATAGTATTCCATTGTGTCAATTTATCAATTTCCCTAATTTCTCAATCCATTCTATTGTGGATGGACATATGGGTTGTTTCCATGTTCTTACTATGGTAAATAACATTGGTATGAATATTGGTGTGCTAATCTCTGTTTGCACCTCAGCTCTCATTTTCTCAGGGTTTATTCCAAGCAGTGGAACAGCTGTGTCATAAGGAATTTATATGTTCAGCTTTGAGGAAATGCCAAACTGCCTTCCAGAGTAGTTGTGCCATTTTACAATCTCACCAAAAGTGCATAAGAGTTCCTATCTCTCCACACCTTCTTCAATATTTATTACTTGCTGTCCTGTTAAACCTTTCCATTGCTATAGGGAACCAATGCCTTTTATAACTTCACCTCATCAAGTCCCCATTACATATTGGCCATTCCTTCATGTGCACTTCTATTCTCTGTTACCATAGTGGTACTCCCTTCTACACATTTCTCATTTCTCCCCTTCTCCTTCATTCGTTAGTAAAAAATATTTTGTTCCTTCCTACTTACTAATTGTGGAACAGACCATTAAGTTCAAACGGAAGCTAAAGAAGATAAAATCAAATCCATAGAACCAAATTTGAATTTGAATCTATGCCACCTGAACTAAAAACAAACAAACAAACAAAGGGAAAAAAACCCTCACCACATATCAGGAACATGTTTGAGGCCTTGGACACTAATGAGAGAAGACCAGATAAGCTTTTTGAGAATATCAAGAATATTATCCTAACGGATGTGAAGAATGCAAAAGGCATGAACAAAGACAAAGGAGGAGAAAAGATAGAAATGGATGTTGGAACATATTCTGAGTATTGCACTAAATGTGTCAAGAAGCCAAAGCAAAGAGAAGAAACTAGGAACTTATGGAGCTGAACAGAAGATTTCATAGAGCAGCCTGGGAAGACAAAACAAAGTATTATAATGGAATGTATGAAAAGTTTGAGTAAGAACAGCAAAAGAGACAAACTTTCTCAGCATTACTTAAAGTGAAGGAACTGAAGAACAAATTCAAGCCTCGAGTTATAATACTTAAGGATGCTATGGGCAGAATATTGAATGATTCAGAAGGCATCAAAAGAAGATTGGCTTAGTCATAGAGTCACTGTATCATAAAGAATTGACTGACACAGAAGAATTTCATGAAACATCATGTGACCAAGAGGCAATGGTGATGAAGGAGGAAGTTCAAGCTGCTCTGAAGGAATGGGCAAAAAAACCAAATTCCCAGGAGTTGATGTAATGCCAGTTGACATATTTCAACAAACAGATACAGCTTTAGACATACTCACCAGGCTATGTCAATAAATACGGAGTACAATTACCTGGCTAACTGATTGGAAGAGATACATATTCATCTCTATTAAAAAAAAATGATCCAACACAGTGTGGAAATTATCAAATGGTATCACTAATAATACAGGTAAGCAACAATCTGCTGAAGATATCAAAAAAATGATTCAAACAGCAAATTGATAGAGAGCTACCATAAATACAAGCTGGGTTTAGAAGAGGTTATGGTACTAGAGATGATGATGATGATGATGATGATGATGATGATGATGATGATTAAATGTCAGATGGATCTTGGCTGAAAGAAGAGAGTACTAGAGGAATGCCTAACCGTGTTTCATTGACTATGCAAAGGTATTTGTGTGTATGGATCATAACAAATTGTGGCCAACCTTGAGGAAAATGGGACTCTCAAAACACCTGATTGTGCTCATGTGAAGCCTATACTTGGACCAGGAGGCAGTTGTTAGAACAGAGTGAGGAAACACTGCATGGTTAAAATTATAAAAGGAGTGCATCAAGATTGTATCGTCTCTCTCCACCTTTTAAATCTATTTGCTGAACAGAACATTCAGGGTAAGGAGCAATGTGGCATCAGGATTGAAGAAAAACTTATCCTTAACCTACATTACACAGATGACGAAATCCTTGATGGCTGAGGAGGACCTGAGGACCTGAAGAAGGTCAAAGACTTCAGTATGCAACATGGATTGAAAATAAACATCAAGAAGACAACTATTTTCACCACTGGACCAACTGGCAGCATCATGATAGTGAAGATGTGATTAAGGTTGTTAATTATTACAGCTTGTTAAGTTCCATAATCAACATTCTTGGCAACAGCTGTCATTAAATCAAAAGATGATTTGCATTAGGAAAATCTGCTTTTAAGAAGCTCTCCAGAGTGCTGAAAAGAACTATGTCAGTCAAGAAAAAAAGATGTGCTTGACTCAGGCCATGATCTCTATAATTACTTATTATGCACCAGATCATTGAACAATGACCAAAGAGGACAGAGAAAAATTGATGTCTTTGAGTTATGGTGCTGGAGAAGAGTATTGAACATGATATGAACTGCCAAGACAACTAAGAGATCTGTCCAGAGAGAGTGAAGTTAAGCTGTTCCTTGAAGACATGGATTTTGAAGCTCTATCTCACATATTTTGGGCATGTTGCCAGGAGTCTCCACTTCTTGGAGAAGGACATCATGCTTGGAAGGGTGGAAAGAAAGATCCCAGATAAGATGGATTGACACAGTAACTAGGATATGAGGACATTTGTGTAAGAGACAGTGAGATTGGCCCAGGATAGAGCAGGGTTCAGAGCTATTGTGCATAAGGTCACTATGAGTTGTGGTCAACTCAAGGGCATGTAATAACAAAAATCATTCATTGAGATAGCCACAATACTCTCTTTTCAGTTCCACCCATGTTGATCCTCCTTGTTTCGTTCTTAATCCTATAGAGTGTTCATTGACTATTCATATGTTTTTACTCTTTCCATCCTCCCTACCTGTCAATTATCCTCTTCTTTTCACAATAGTTGTCTTAAGCAGTATTTGTCCATTTTTACTGAGTTAAACTTAACCTAATGTCCCCCAAACTTGCTTGTGTTATGCAAGTTTTATGAATTAATTGTTCTTTAGGGGTACATAGTATTCCAAGGTGTGAACATGTCGCTCTTATATAGAATAACATAGCATCAGTTGCCTAGCTAATCATGTGTGTGCCACCTAACAACCTCAAAAATTTAGAGACAGAAATACAAAGGTCAGAAGAGTTTGTCATCCGTGTCAAAATACTCCACCTACATTAATTTTCTGAACTGGCAATATACCAGGCCAGACAGTCTGGCCTCAGTTATCTCTTGAGCTGGCAAAAAAATGTATCTATGACAAGTAGTCCTTCTCCTGGCCAAATCCTAAACTGACAAAATTCTGCCTTTAACCATGAATATTTCCTTAACCACTATCTTTGCTGACAGAAACTCCAACCCTGACCTAGAGTTCTGCCTCTGTCACTTTCTGAGTTTGCAAAATATTATACTTGTAAAGCTGCTCTTGTTACTCTGGTGCTAGATCACTGTGCTCCCTCCACCAAATGGAGAGATGTGTATTTTCTCTGGTGGCCTCACCGCAAGAAGCTGTGCTGCAATACCAAAGGCACACAGTTCACCTGAAGGTACATAGTTCAAGGCCACCAGCTGCTCCACAGGAGAAGGATGGGCAGTCTCCTCCTGTGTGATTAACTGACCCAGAAGGTCAGCTATGGGTCGGTTCTGATTCTACAGTACACAACAACAAAGGGAGTTCTAGTGGCCTAGTCTTCATAACTTTTAAATCTATATGCAGAATAGATCATTTGGAGGCTGGACTTTAACAGAAGGAATGTGGCATCAGGATTAGAGGAAGATTCATTAACAACCTATGTTATGCAGAAGACACAACCTTACTTGCTAAAACTGAGGAGGACCTGATGTGCTTGCTGCAGAAGTTCAAGGACTGTAGTCTTAAATATGGATTGAAACTCAAGCTCAAGAAAACTATGATCAGCACCATAGTAGACGTAGAAAAGACTGAGGTTGTTAACAATTACGGCTTACTTGGCTCCACAATCAACACTCTTGGCCCCAGCAGTCAGAAAATCAAAAGACAAATTG
>NW_006399794.1:19316698-19322230 GCF_000299155.1 Elephantulus edwardii
CTCATTGCATACTCCTACGATAAAAATAATGCCCTAAAATATACTTTTAGACTATTCTCTCTCCCATAGATTTCAATGCCGTAAACATATTTCATCCAGTTTTTCTCAGTCTTACCCCCACCCCAATTCCAGCCCCATTCTACAACAGTGGCACCATGTAGCATTTGTCCCTTTGTGACTGAGATACCTCACTCAGCAAAATGTCCTCCAGGTTCACCCATTTTGAATAATATTGCATGCCCAAGGAGCCTAAACTTTTAAAGATTCATTTCATATGCTTTGTGCGCATGGACAGGAGGGACTGGTCCTTGGAGAAGGACATCATGTTTGGAAGGGTGAGGGACACTGCAGGAGAGGAAGACCCCGGATGTGAGGTAGGTGTGTCAGAATCAGTGAGACCTACTCAGGATAGGACAGGCTTCAGATTGTTGTGTATTGGGCTGTTATGAGTTGCAAGCAACTTGACAGCATATAGCAATAACAAGTGGCCTAGGGGTAAGAAGATTACACTGCAATCCCAAAGACATCTGGTTCAAATACACTAGCTGTTCCACAGGAGAAGGATCAGCAATCTCCTTCCAAGTGATTAACTGCCTCTGAAAACACGCTGGAGGGCTCTCTACAGGTCAGTTCCTTCTCAATGTCACAAGAAGAGTGTGACATTCTTGAGCAATTGTGCCTGTAAACACTACTCCTGGCCATGAATCTGCCCTAAAGTTTGGCAGAAATTTCATCTCTGATTAGTATTCTTATCCTTGACTACATTTTGTAACAGAAGACACTCCATCTCTAACAAGTTGTCTTACCTCCAGCTACTCACTATGTCAATATAAACCATGCAAGGATGACTCCTAAGCCAGAAGAATTTGAATATTCTACACTTGACTTTCTTGGATGAGAGAAACTCTGTCCTGGCACTATATTCTGTTGTAGTTGCCCCCTGGGTTACTCTGTCTCTGATTGAATACCTGTCTTCAATCATCTCCTGGAAAGGCAGAATCTGCACATGGACTTGTGTTCGGCCCCATTTCTTTTCCTTTCCTTCTGTCCTCTTTCTTTAACATACATTGTTAGTTTATTTTCTTCTCTTCTTTCTTCTTTCTTTATCTTATCCCTTTTATATATTTCTTTTTAACTATTTTCATAACACTAATTTTTTTAAAAAAATTCTCTCTTTTTGGCTTTCTTAGGTCACATCAAGTGAGAAAGATCAATAGCACCAATGATGCCTAGCCACACAGACATCTGTAGTCCTACCCAGTGTGAAAGTATCAATACCTGCTTCTGCACCATTCGTTAAAAACCATCACCCAACACCAGTCCAGGCACCCACAAATGTTCTACATAAGCAACAAACAAAAAGTGTGACTATGTTTTCATTTTCTATCACAATCATCAAGAACTAAGGCTTAAGAGCCTATATTAGACAAAATTATTGGGTTAGAAACATATCTACTTCATTTATACAGATATGTAAAAAAAAATATCTCAGAGGTAGTAGACCACTTTAATTCACTTGAAGCATGTTGTTGCATATGTGCCGTCGAGTCGTTTTCAACTCATAGCCACCCTATGCACAACAGCCCTAAACCCTGTTCTATCCTGCGTCAACCACACTGCCTCCAACACACCCACCCCGATTACCCCAGTCACCGAATCAATACATCTCATAGAGGGTCTTCCCCTCCTGCGCTGTCCCTCCACCCTCCCAAGCATGATGTCCCTCTCCAAGGACCCGTCCCTCCTGGCAACATGTCCAAAGTATGTCAGATGAAGACAATACAAGAACAAACTGATTCCCCCAAAATAATCTTAGGAACAATAAAAATCAATAACAATTAATCTAGCAAATTAAAACTAAAATTTCAGAAATAAAAATTTAGAAAGACCAAAAAAAGTAAATGAAAGGAAGATAAAATTAAGATTAAATAATTTTTTCAGCATTATTTTATTAAAGTAATAATCAGAACAACAAGGAAAAAATAGGAAAAGAATCTAAGAAAATGTGGCACACTATCAAGAAAAATGAGTGTGACTGAAATCTCATAAAATGGAAATTAAAAAAAATTATAGAGAAAATTGGTGAAGATTTGGTAGAAGAAAAATTCCCTGATATCATGAAAAATGAGAAGGTATGCATTCAGGAAAGTTAATGAGCCTCAAGGTTATATCTCAACAGATGTAACATCTCAACTGATGATGTAAACAAGATATATAATTAGAGATAGTTAAAATTTCCGAAACCAAATTCAAAGATAGAGTATTGAAAATACCCTACGACAAACAAAAAATTACATGCAAAAGAGAAAAATAAGACATAGGACAGAGCACTGATTTCTAGATAGAAACCAAGTGGGCAAGAAGACAAGAGGATAAAATATAAAATTCTGAAAGACTATCCCAGAATTATAGACCCAGCAAAATTTTCCCTCAAGCATAACACAAGAAATTTTAAGATAAATTAAGGTAACTTTTAAAAACATGACTTATGTTGCAAGAAGAGTTTTTCAGGGATACAACAATGGCAGATAGCAGAGATAAATACATATGATAACATAATAGAAAGCAGATAACAGAGATTGATACATATGATAACAAACAGAAACCAAACCAGGTATTCCAGTTTATAAAGTTTAAGTATACTTTATCACATCTCATACTAATTGCTTTTGAGTTGAACCTCATGTATACTCTACCATCTATGACATTAGGGATTAAAATTAGGGAATGAGATTTATTAGTAAGCAAGAAATTTACAAACAAAGAGATAATAAATAGTATGGTGAGAGAACTTATAAATGAAGAGGAAGTCAATACCATTATAATATAGAATGATCAATATTAAACTTGGGAATAAAATAAGAAACAACAGGGTGACTTCAGGGAGAATTACTAAACCTCAACAAAATTTTAAAAGGGATGATAATTAAAATTTAGACAACACTAAAACAATGGCAACAAAAAATGTTAAGAAAAAACACACAAGATGAGCAGAGAAAGTTACAGAGATCAAAGAAATCCTAGAAGCATGAAGAAGACAACAAAATAATAGTAAAAAAAAAGATAGTTATAGTAGTTAAATTAAATGTAAAAGACAGCAACAGAATGTAAAAGAAAATATTGCTCATTAACATACAGTCTTCATGAGATATACCTAAATACAAAGACAAGAGTAAACTAAAGGACAGCAGGAAGCATGTGACAGCAGGAAGAGTGCGAGAGCAGTGCGATGGGATGCCATTGCCTGTGCTGCTCCTACAGTTCTGTTTTTTTTGGAGGGGTGGGGGGAAACTGCTGTTCATTTTGACCACGTGGGACCCCTTAACTCAGGTACTTTGGGGGAAAATGGCTGTCTGGCCTGACCATGTGGGATCCCTTAACTCAAGCAACAGGAGGGTCCTGGGAACCTCAAAGGAGGTGAGAAGCCTCATTCAGGTACTTTGGGGGGGAAAAAACTGCTGTTAGGCCCTTGGCCTTACAGGGCTTGAGCCAAGAAAGAATCATAAATATATAGGTGCTTCATAAAACATTGATGTACCCTGGACAATTTTATAGTTATAACAACCTAATATCTACCAAGAAAATACTCCCATAATGTTAAGAATGTAGCAATCCACACCAGCTATTATAAAAAAAAACCGAAATAACCCTTCTCCTAAAAAAACTGGCCCAATGAATATCCCAGATAGAATCAGGAGAAATATGTCGATATAGAGTTGCTTGACCAGCTACAAGAAAAATGCAAATGTGGGAAGAAACAATGGAAGCCAAAAAAGAAAGCAAGTATTTCAGATACAATAATCCAGAAGAAATATATAGATAAGGAGAAAATAGAACATGATTTGGTATAAAAGAAATAAAGAATGAGATAAAAAAGGTCCTTGAAACAAATTATAATTATCAGGGTCCAGCCCCCCTATATTGAAACAGTTCCTCAGAGAGAAGGGAAGAGGATTAAATGAAGATGCAGAGAGGCTAAATGCTGATGACAAATAGCAAACCTTTATTCTCTAGACCCAGTGTATATAGGTTTCTAGAAACATGCCTGCAGGAGTAATCACATAATCTTTTATCTGTCCAAGATGTTTACTGTCAGGTCAAACATTCCCAGACCTCAACACAAAACAAAGGTATCACATTCCTCAATTCTGAGACCTTTGGTCACTCCCTATTCATTAGCATCCTGCTTCCTTGAGTTGTTTACTGCCAAGCAGATGTTCTAGCCAAGATGGAATCAGTCCTACTGGTTTTACAATGCATTGCTAATCTTGCTTTGCAAGATAGCCAGGCCCTCAACAGATAATGAAAATACAACTTACCAAAATATCTGGGACACAGCTAAGGCAGTCTTCAGGGGACAGTTGATAGCAATAGGCAAACACATAAAAAAAGGAAGAAAGAAGAAGCATCAATGATGTAACTCAACACCTTCAGCAAATAGAAAAGATCAATAATCTAATCCTACAGCCTCTAGAAGAAATTATAAGAACAAGAGCTGAAATCAATAAGACAGAAAACAGAAAAACAGTTGAAATCATCAAAAAGACCTGGAGCTGGTTTTTCAAAAGGGTCAATAAAATTAACAAAGCAGTGGCAAATTAAAAAAAAAAAAAAAGAGAGAAGAGAGATAACTCGTATTGTGTTTTATAAAATAAATCGCCATTGTTCTATGCCTACTATTACCCCATCTTTTCAAGTCAGCATTGGATCGTTTCCTAATTCCTTTACTCCATCCTTCTCCCCTCTTTTTATTTTTTTTTTCCACCTCTTGGACTTGTTTTCGTTTTATTCAGTGTCAGTGGGTTTAAATTTTTTTATTGTATTTTAAACAATCTTTTATATGTTTCATCCATATCATGAACATGTTGTGTTTTTCCTCTCTTGTTTGTTTTTGCTTTTTTACCTTGTGTCTTATAAAATTAAAATACCACTGATCTATGTCCATTATTAACCTGTCTTTTCAGAACCCTATTGGATATTTCTTACTTTCTTCAACCTCTCACTCCACCCACCAAACTCTGTTATCCTGGTGTTTCTCTCTTTCCTGCATCCTCCTCCACTCTATTTCCTCCTCTTCTCTCTTTGGACATCTTCTTTTGATGTTCCCTAGACTTTTCAAGATTTTGCCCATAGCATCCCTAAGTATTACAACTCAAGTCTTGAATTTTTTTTTTTTTTTCAGTTTTTTCAGCTTGAGAAACGCTGAGTTAGTTCTTCCATTTTTATTCTTCAATTCTAGGTCTCTGCACATTAAAATATTGTAGTGTGCCTTGTATGCCTGTGTGGCTTTTTGAAATCTCTTTAGCTCTTTGATTTCAGCATCTCTTCCATTTGTTTTGGCTTTACAGTATTCTCTAATGCTATTTTCAGGGTATTTTCTGACACGCATTTCTGGTAGCTTTTTAAAATCTTTCTCCTTTGTCTTCTTTTTTTTTTTTTTTTTAAAGATATAGCTTTGAACTAAATCCACAAGGAACCCAAATCCACAGGAGCCAAAATATGACTTGGATTTCATACCACCTGAATTTCAGA
>NW_006399794.1:19324075-19335597 GCF_000299155.1 Elephantulus edwardii
GGGAGGGTGGAGGGACGGCGCAGGAGGGGAAGACCCTCTATGAGATGGATTGATTCGGTGACTGGGGTAATCGGGATGGGTGTGCCAGAGGTGGTGTGGTTGGCGCAGGATAGAGCAGGGTTTAGGGCTGTTGTGGATAGGGTTGCTATGAGTCGCAAACGACTCGACGGCACATAACAACAACAAGAACAACACATAGCTTTGAAAAAAAAGTACATTGGTTTGCATAAAAATCTGTATTTCAGGGCTGCAGAACCACTCTCCTTTCCTTTCTCCAGCACTCTCTTTTCCTTTCCAGGAAAACAGCTGCAACAATATTCAAAGTATCAGCTGCAACTCTGTTTATCTCTGTTACAACTGCAAAACTGTCTCAGGAATAACTATCCACACCCCTGATTTGCTCCCTTATCTTGTCCCAAGCAACTCCCAATTTTATTGTTGTTTTTGTTGTTGTTAAGTGCTGTCAAGTCACAGGCGACTCATAGAGACCCTATGAAGGAAGAGTCGTTGACGCGAATTTTCTTGTAAGACAATATAAAACTCTACTGTAACTGTAAGTGGAGCTGATCTCTGTTTTGGAGGCAGCCTGGCAATTTCACATCAATAAACTGTTTTCTTGGCCTGAACTTTTCCTGGTGACTTTACATTTCTGATGCCAAAACACAGGAGGAGCACCTGCCAGGAGGGAACAAACTGATTCCCTACCTTTCCCTGTCTCTCTCCCTCCCCCTCTTACTCCCCCTCCCTCTCTGTTTTCCTTTCCCTTTCCCTCTCCCTTTCTCCTTTGCAAGCTTTATTTCTTTCTGTCCCTTTCTTTCTCATTCTTCCTTACTCTCTCTCTTTCTCTCTACCTCCTTTCAAGCCTAACCCACAGAGACTAGAGATCTTTCCTGATCTTACTTAAAATGTTCAGTGGTGGTTAGTGAACAACCTATGCCTCCTATTACCTTTGTGAGCAGGACTGGAGTCTTCCCTGATTCCATATTGAGATTCTCTGGAAGCTCTAAAAATTGGCTTCTGTTTCTTCTCAATGTAACCCTCTCTCTCCTGGTCTAAAACCACCTATGATATACTGGATCACCCTAATTCTTTTCACTGCTCCATGGGCATGATCTGCCTCCTGACTGCCCCTCTTTGATTTGCTGAGAAGATACCCTTACCCTGGGCCTTCCAAACAACACCAGAGCATTATTGGGTAAATGGCAGTTCTCCTCTCTCAGGTCTCCTGTTCTCTTCAGGCTCTAAAAGTTCTAGTGCTAGGCCAGGCAGGTCCCTTGGCCACCTAGGCCAGTCTGAGCAGACCTTCTTCTTGTGAGAACAAAAGGGAATTGAGGGGAACCTTATTCCCTTATGTTTCTCTTTCTCTCTCTCTCTCTCTGGGAACCCCCCACTCCTCATCCTTCCCCCAGTCATGGGAGCTGGCCAGTCCCGCCCTTCTTGAAGCATTCTACTGGGGTGTTTCCTCCACTCCCTTGATACCTGAAAACTTGTATTTTTTTTGTAATACAGCATAGCCAACATGTCAATTAGATAATGGGTCTCAATGGCTCCCAAATGGGACACTCTGTTTCATCACTCTCAGAGACCTTGACAATTAGCAAGTGGTCTAAAATCCTCTAGGTTAAGTCCTTTATTGGTCTTCTTTCTCATCCTTCCCTCTGTCAAAATTGACCTACCCACCTTCTAGCTCACTCCAAGCTTTCTCCCCTCCTTGAGATCCTCCTTGCTCCTCCATCTCCACCATACACAAATTTCAGCTTGCAACAGTAAGTTTCCTTACAAGAAAACTCCTCTGACTCTAATAAACGCCACTACCTTTCTGCTTCCTCACCTCCTGACACTAACACCTGCTTGCTTGCTACTTTCTGTACAGCCTTGATACCTCAAGTGGCACCCTTCCTCCCACTGAGGGAGATTGCAGGGACAGAGGGAATTACATAAGAACACACTCCTTACTCTCTCTCAGACCTCTCCCAAATTGAAAAATTTTGGGCTCCTTCTCAAAAGACCCAGACACTAATATCAAAGAATTAAAATGTTAACACAGTTATATGACCTCACCTAGTATAACCTGTATATAAATCTCTTCCACCCACTTTCTGAGGAAAAAGAGTTTGGCAAGCTGCTCAGGCACATACTTATGACCTACACAGAAGGAACAATTGCCATGCTGTAGGTATAGCATCTGTGTCCCGGGTAGGTTCCAACTTGACATGCCTGGCCATGACCAGCAAAACCACATGGTCACTTGTCTAAGTGACTAGTGTTTAGCTGAGCTACAAAGAACAGCCCATAAAGCAGTCAATTATGAAAAGCCCCAAGAGATATCTCAGAAAGTGTAAAAAAATCTGGCCGAGTTTTATCTAAGTTAACAGAAGCCCTCTAAATTACACAAAAATCAACTCCAATTCAGCAGAAGGCATAACAGTTCTAAATGTCCTTTTTATCTCCCAATCAGCCAGATATTTGGAAAAAAACCCTAAAACTAAAAACAAAACAAAAAACGACTACAACAATAACAAAATCCAAACAGAAAGTCCTCAAATCCCTCAACAAGAGCTTTCGACTGTGGCATTTAAAGTTTATAATAATAGAGAAGAACAAGGAAAGGCAGAAAAAGCCCAGAGAAATAAGGCTAATCACCAGCTCTTGACTGCTACCCTTAAAGGATCCAGTGCTTCAAAAGCACAAGCACTCCATGAGACTACACCTGGGTCCTGCTTTAAGTGTGGTAAAGAAGGTCATTGGACTAAAGTATGTCCTACTACTTGATTTCCAACAAGACCTTGCCCCAAGTGTGGAGAAAAGGGACATTGGAAAGCAGACGGTCCCCTCCCTTCTCAGAGGGAGGGACTTTCAGTCCTTTTGGCTCCCCAGTTGACCACCTTCCAGTAAAACCAGAGCCTGCCCAGTCTCCTGAATATTGAAAGTGCCCAAGGTCAGTGGCCCCATCAAACATCACCTTGAAGGAGCCTAGGGTAAATATTCAAATTATAGGTAAGCCAATATCCTTTTTAATAAACATGCAGGTCACTTCCTTTGCCCTTCCTGAATTTTCAGGACCACCTTTTCCTTCATATATCTCTTTTGTTGGTGTTGATGGTCTTGTTTCCACACCTTTTAATACTTCTCTCCTCCCTTGCCAAATACAAAATGTCCCCTTTTCCTACTCTTTTCTCATTTTACCTCAATGTCCCATGCCCTTTTTAGGCAGAGTTTCACTTTCCAAATTTAAAACCTCTCTCTCTTTTCACTTACCCATAACAAAATCTATCCCTAACCACTTATTAACTCTAGGGAAAAAAACCCACATACTTGATACAACCCTCCTTTCTTCTTCCTGCAGATCTAGAAAATCCTAATATCTGGGACATCTCTCAATCATTGATCACTTCTCAACACAAACCAGTTCTGGTCAATCTTTGAGACTCATCCTTTTCCCCAAACCAACCCCAATAACCCATTTCCCTTGTCCACCAAAGAGGACTTAAGCTTATGATTACCAGACTTTTAAGCAGAGGTCTTCTGAGACCTACTTATTTTCCCTATAGTATGTCCATCCTGACAGTTAAAAACCAGATTGATTATACCACCTAATCCAGGACTTACACATCAGAAATGCAGCCATCCTTCTCATCCATATGGTAGTCCCTAACACTCATACTCTTCTCTCCCACATCCCCTCATTTACCATTCACTCTACAGTTTTAGACTTAAAAGATACCTTCTTCACTATTTCTCTATGGTCAGACTCCCAATATCTCTTTGTGTTGATTTGGACAGACCCAGACACTCAACAGTCTCAACAACTCCCTGATCCATCTTGTCCCAAGGTTTCTGGGACAATTCACATTTCTTTGTACAAGCACTAGCCACAGACCTAGCCACCCTTTCCCTCTCACCTAGTGCTCTTCTGCAGCATGTAGATGATCTCCTACTTTGCACACTAAGCACACAACCCTCCTTAATTTTTGTGCAGATGGAGGATACAGATTGTCCCCCAGTAAATGCAATTATCTGTTCCCCAAGTCACATATCTTGAAGTTATGCTCACTTCCACTGAAAGGAAAATTACCCTTGACCAGCAACAGAATATATAGCCTTACTTACCCCACCTACTGCAATAGTTGAAAACCTCTTTTTCCTTGGCCTTTTAGGGTACTTTTGTCTATAGATTCTAAATTTTGCCCTGTTAGCAAAACCCCTTTGTGAGGCAGCTAAAGGGCAACCAAAATGAACCCTTAGACTCTATCAAACCCATTGTTACAGCCCTCAGAGCTCTACAAGCCCTTATAACAACCCCTGCTTTAGCCTTACCTGATATTACTGAACACTTCATTCTATACATTACTGAGCTCCAAGGAATAGACCTCGGGGTCTTAAGACAAAGCAAGGGCCCTTCCCTTGCTCTTGTAGCATACCTCTCAAAGCAGCTAAATCCCACCGTTCATGGCTGGCCCTACTATCTGTGAGCATTAGCAGTGGCATTCTTGTGAGCACAAGAAAGCAAAAAACTGAACTTTGGTCAACAAACCACTATTCTATCCCCTCACCAGCTGAAAGATCTCTTATCACATTGAGCTCTAAAGAGTCTCTCCCCCTCAAAACTTCAACTTTTCCATGCTACCTTTCTGGAATCTCCTGAGTTAACAGTAGACAGCTGCCATCTCTCAATCCAGCAACCTTACTCTCCAATTCAAACTATATGCTTGCTCATTCCTGCATAGAAATGCTGGAAAGCTTAACTCCACACTCCAGTCATATCACCAGTACCCTACCCCTCTTGTCAATCCAGAGGATACTTGGTTCATAGATGGCAGCTCCACTACCTCAAAAGATGGGACCACGCTTGCAAGACATGGTATTGTCAAGAATTCAATTCTCATTGAAAGTCACTCCCTTCTCAAAGATACCTCTTCCCAAAAAGCAGAACTTGTCAATCTAACAAGACCTCTAACACTAGCTAAGGATCACAGGGTAAACATATACACTGATTCCAAATACGCCTATCACATCCTCCATTTGCATGCAGCCATCTGGAAAGAGTATATATTTCTCTCTACAAAAGAGTCATCAACCACTAATGCCTTCCTCATATTCCATCTCCTACAAGCAGCTGCCCTCCCACCCAAATGAAAGTCATCCATTGCAAAAGCCGTCAAATAGGTCAAGTTCCCATCTCATGAAGAAATAAACTTGCAGACACAGAAGCAAAAAAAAAAATGCAGCTCTTAAACCCTCTCCAGCCCCTCTGCTGTTAGATATCCCTAACATCCACCCACAATACACCACCTCAGAAGAAGAAATTCTCAAAAAAGTAGCTGCTAGTACAGTGAACTGGCTTCTCTTTCATGGTCACTAAGCTGTCCCCCAGAAACAAACTCCAGGAAGTCTTAATACAATACACGAAGCTCTTTTGAGAGGACATGTCCCAGGTGAGGATTGGCAAATTGATTTCACACACATGCCCCCTAACAAGAAAGTTAAATAACTCCTCACCCTAATGGGCACATTTTCAGGATGGGTAGAAGCATTTCTTGCCACCTCAGAAACAGCAGCAGTCGTAATTTCTCCTCTAGTAAATCAAATCATTCTGTGCTTTTATCTACCTTGATCCTTACAGTCTAGTAATGGACCAGCTTTCATCTCTCAAATCACCCAACAGGTAGCTGAAGCTTTAGGAATAACCTGAAAACTTCATATTCTCTATCACGCTCAGTCATCTGGAAAGGAAGAGTAGCTAACAGTCTATTTAAATCACAGTTGCTGCAATAGCCTTGAACAAAACTACTAGCTTTAACTTGTATACTTGCCAGTCCCTGAAACCCTTCTTTTCTTAATCCCTTTGAACTTGTGTATGGCTGCCTGTACCTTTTGGGCAATTTTACCAGCCCAGATCAAATCTCCTTGTTAGGTGACTATATCCCTATTCTTAGCCTCATAAGACAATTTCTCTGAGAGCACACTGATCAAATCCTACCAAAGCCCCAAATAGGACCTCCCTGCACTCAGCCACTATTGCCAGGAGACTAGAATCCCTAGCCACAGTTTCTCTCCAAAACCAATGTCGTTGTTGCGTGCCATTGTGACTCATAGCGTTGTAACTCACAGCAACCCTATGTACAAAAGCTCTAAACTCTGTTCTGTTCTATGCCAATTGCACTGTCTCCAATACACTCATCCTGATTACCACAGTTACCAAAACCAATGAGCGTTAGAATTATTGACTGCTGGAAAAGGAGGAATATGGCTATTTCTGGGAGAAGAGTGCTGTTATTATGTATATCAATCAGGAGTAGTCACATGCTAGGAGAAAGAACTTCCAGAATGAACCCAGTAAATACAATGGGAAATAGGGAGCCAACAGAAATTTTTCTTCTTTTGAAAGTTGATTACCTTGGCTTCTCCCATTTCTTGGCCCTCTAACAGTAATTTTCTTAATCTTAATGTTTGTTCCTTGACTCATACGATTTTGCTCTAGTTTTCTAGTTTTCTTCAGAAGCAAATAAGAGCCTTTGCCAACCACACAGTCCATGAACCCCTCATATTATCAACTGAGTACCAACTATTACCCTCCATTTTCATACCTGACAATTCTGCTGCCTAAAAACCAACAGTTTTCCCTTCCCTTAGGTCTTTGGCCCCATCCAGCACAATGTAGTTACAGAAGAGAGTCTCAAAGGCCCACATTCACTATAGAAAAAGACTGAAATGTCAGGGCCACAGAGTCACTCTCCCTGGCTTTTCCTAGCATTCTCTCTCCCCTCCACCCCCTCAGAACAGCTACAGTAATGGTCAGATACCAGCTGCAACTCTGTTTATCTCTGTTACATCTGCAAAACTGACTCCCTTTCCCAGGACTAACTATCCAGGATCCCTGACTTGCTCCTTTATCTTATACCAAGCAGCTGTGAACATCCTAACTCCTAATTACCTTGTACGACAATATAAAACTCCACTGTAACTTTAAGTGACTGCTGTTCTCTGCTTTGGAGGCAGTTTCTCCTCAATCAACTGTGCTGTGTTTTTTTTTTTTTCTTTTTTTTTGTTTGTTTGTTTGGCCTGAACTGGGTCTTGTTCTTCCTCCACAACTTTACAATATACATTATGTCTCACCTTATCCTTTTTTTTTCACATTCTGTTTCATACAATCATTCTCATTCATTATGTTTTATAAAATCAATCACTTCTGAATCAGGCTCCCCATTACCCTGTATTTCAATATCCTTGCTTTTCCTTTCCCTTTATCCTTCTTCATCTCCACCCACCAAATTCTGTGACCCTGTAATTTTAACCTCTGCCACTCTCATCCCTCTATCCCCCACTTCCCTCCTTAGATCTTCATATTTTACTAGTTACCCTTGTGTTTTTAAAATGATGGTTCTATGCAGTATTTATCCTTATGAGACTGAATTAGTTTATGCAGCATAATGCCCTCCAGTATCTCCTAAGTTATGTAATAATTTTCAAAATTGTTGCTCTTGAGTGTTGCATAGTATTCTAACATGTTTCAAACATTTTTTCAATCCATTCGATTGTGGCTGGACATTTATGCTGACTCCATGTCCTTGCAATTATGAATAAAACTACTGTAAAGGTTGGTGTACAAATTTACTTTTGTATCTCAGTTCTAATTTCCTTGTGGTATATTCTTAGGAGTGAAATAACTGGATCATATGGAGTTTCTATGTTGACCCTTTTGGAAAACACCAAACTGCCTTCAAGAGTGGTTGTAGCATTTTACACTCCCACCAGTAGTGTATGAGATTACCTATCTCTTCACATCTTCTCCAATAGCTACTCCTCTATCTTTTTGTGAATTTTTCCTCTTTTCATGGATAGTATCCTTGACGTCATCTCACAGCTCACCTGGTATTCAATCATTGTCACTCAATACTTCAAACTTGTTTTAAAGATAACATTTAAATTCAGGTAGGATAAACTTTAGATCTTATTTTTGCTCTTGTGAACTTGTTTTCATTTTCTTCAACTTCAATTTGCATCTGAGTAATTGATTGTCCCTTCCACATTCAGTACCTGGCCTGGTTTTGACTGCTGATATTGAGTTTCTCCGATAATTTCCTCCACAAATTATTTAGGAGCAATGACTTCATGTTGAGGTCTAAAGTACACCTTATTCAGATCACGGTCTTTTCAGTCACCTGCTATGCTAGTGAGAGCTAGGCAATGAATATGGAGGAAGAAGAAAAAAATGACGCCTCTAAGTTGTGATGTTAGAAAAGAGTACTGAATATCTCATGGACTGCCGAAAAAAGTAAACAGAAAACACTTTGTAGAAAGTGTAATCAGAGTGCTTCTGGGAGGCAAAAATAATAAAGCTTCATCCCACATATTTTGGGCATGTTGCTAGGAGAGGTTATTCCTCGGAGTGAGACATCGAGTCATATGGAATGACACAGTGACTCAGCAATGGATTTGAGTATGTCGGAGATTGTGAGGATGGCACAAGATGTGACAAAGTTTAGATCTGTTTTTATAGGTTCACTCTGAGCTGTACTCAACTCAACAGAACCTAAACTCAACAACAAATGCATAGAGGTAATTTGGAGTTTTCGGACAGAAAACTGACCCTTGGAAATGTAGACAAGAAGAGGAGTAAAATTGCTGTGTTATATGCATATACATGTCCTTGATTCTCTATTATCCTTTTCCACTGAATTCCATTTCAAGGCGTCAAGCATTTCAAGTTAAAGCTGCATATGTATTTCTCCTAAGAAGCATTGCTGTATAATAAACTTAACTTTTAGTATAGTATGGTGCTATTCTTCTTCTAAGGATCCAAGGTGTTGTAGTGTCACAAATGTTATGCTACCAATAGAAAGGTCAGTGGTATCAGTCCATTAACTGTTGCATGGTAGAGAGCTAGGTCATCTCTCCTGAAGATTTACAACCTGGTCACTATGATTCAGAATATATTAAAAAGCACTGAGAATGAAATGAAATGATTCTTGTACTACATGAGTTTTATCTTTAAGTGAGAAATAACTCTGATTTATATGTTAATATTATAAGAGAATATCATCAGTATCAAATAATGTACTTCCTACAGAGCCTGATTCTACTTAGGGAAAAAACTGAATGACCCTTATTACCATGAGTTCATCCACATCTGGCAATCCTTATTTTTCGCAGTAGAGATATTAATTCCTTCATATTAATTTCAGATTCTGGTAGTGTTATAAACTGGCTTTTAATGTAAAAAATGCTAAAAGAATTAAAAAATTAAGAGATTGAAATAGAAGTTCATTAGAAACATTTTTAAGTGCACACCCATGTTTACTGCAGCTTTGTTCACAATAGCAAGGAGTTGGAAACAACCTAAGTGCCCATCAACAAACGAATGGCTAGAGAAGCTGTGGTATATTCGCACAATGGAATACTATGCTGCATTAAAAAACAAGGAACTCATGCAATATTATTCAAAATGGTTGACTCTGGAGAACATTATGCTGAGTGAAATATCCCAGTCACAAAAGGACAAATATTACATGATGCCACTGTTGTAGAATGGGACTGTCCTTGGGGTTGGGGAGAGACTGAGTAAGATGGGTTCAATAATGTATACTGCACTGAAACAGAGGAGGGAGAGAACCGTTTAAAAGAGAGATGTAACTGGGTATTTCTGTCATCACAGGAGACTAGAGCGAGGGCTGCATGGTGGAGGGGACCTGGGGGAGGGTTTGTAAAACAATGAAAGAATCTTTTCTTTTACTTTTCCATAATTTTTGGACTCATGTACTTATAACTTGTTAGTCAAATTTGTGTCTTCTAGGTTGCAACACCCCCATGATACATCTTCAAGGATATGTACATGTACAGCCAAGCACAATCAATAAGAGTGCATCTAAATTCCAAAATCAATCTCCATAATAGTCTATGTGTTTCCTACTGCCAAAGGGGCCCTTTAGAGTAGTGAGAGAAGATCTTCACCCTGAAACCCACAGCGTCCCTTTTCAGCAGGAAGTAGCTAAGAGAATACGCCGTCCCCTTTTCCTTATGACTCAGGGTGAAGTCTCTCTCAGGGAGGAGTGATAGGGAATGGCAAAGGACACACTGACAAAGAAGATTAATCAGAACTGGCTTTGACAAGCACTGTGGCATTTGGACAAGAACAAACTGGGAGGAGGGTAGAGAGAATAGTGCAACAATGAATGAGCGGAAGCCCAAAATCTCTGTAAATGTTTATGAAAATTAATAAAATATAATTATAGAAAAAAGAAACATTTTTAAGATAAGTAGAGCCTGTGTTCTCTGAACAACAGTGATGACATATAAGGACACATGGAGAGTATTTTAATCCAGTTAACTGGCATCAAGTTCTCACTAATTATCCTTCAATCAGTAGTTAGTAAATTCTGGGCCCTGAAAATACAAGTAACACATTTTTTTTTAAAGTTTTTTAAAAGTTTATCTTTCTGTTTATCATACCATTTCAGTATTTATTGTTTGGAAGTAATCAATCTCTTTTCATATAATTATAGAAATCTGTGTACACATCTTTTCAATTGTTCTTAACCTGTCAGTAATCAAGTTCTGGCCTTTTACCTGAGTCACAGATGTCAACACAGTACCTGGTGTGTGTTTAGATAGAGTATGCAGCACGGACAGATATATTCTCCATAAAGTACAGCACTTCATAGAATGTTTTACTTGATTTTGCATTATACCAGTGATAATTTCAAAATTTCAACACTGAATCAACAACCAGTTGGTTATAACTTATATCTTTGTGAAACAGACAATAAATGGGAAGTTCTTTTAGATTTTCTGAGACATAAGATATTGGATTCACCTTATGAAACACTCTCCAATTGTGGCAGTCACTGTGTCAATCCACATCATAGCTTTCTGATGCTAGATATTGTAAATCTTGAAGGTGTGAAATCTGCCCTGAGGCTAATTGGATGAATAAAAAGGGGGATATTTACCCTGGAGAAATACTTGTTAAAAGCAATAGATTAGGTAACATGGAGCTTAGTCTGGGGCATGGGGGGGGGAATGGGAGGATGGGGGATGGTGATGGTGTAGAGTAAGTCCCATACAGTATTCTAAGAATTTCTGGCAGTTCCCTATC
Organism: Elephantulus edwardii; assembly: GCF_000299155.1. Classification (NCBI taxonomy): domain Eukaryota; kingdom Metazoa; phylum Chordata; class Mammalia; order Macroscelidea; family Macroscelididae; genus Elephantulus; species Elephantulus edwardii. The sequence goes on from NW_006399794.1 coordinate 19,335,171, forward strand.
TATGTACTGTTCTAGTCGTTACTAAATGATCTTCAGCAGTATTTTGCTTGCATGCAATATTAATGATATTGTTCCATGGTTTCCACATTATATTCTTGGGAATAAGAACAAGTATGAACCTCTTCCAACCTTTTGGCCAGATAGTTGTCTTTTGTTGTTTTTTTTTTTTTTTTACTTAGACTAGTGAGTACATCCAGTGTTGCAACTGTCAATCAATTGAAACAAGTCAATAGGTGCCCCATTGATTACTGGGGCCTTATATTTTGATAATGCATTCTATACAGCTCCATTTGTGGCTTGCTGTTCTGTTAAATTTTGCTATTTTGACTGGGGTGAAATGATATCTCATACTTGTTTTAATTTGCATCTCTCTTAGGGCTAGGGATTTTGAGCATTTCTTCATGTGTTTGTTAGCCATCTGAATGTC
>NW_006399794.1:19336437-19338449 GCF_000299155.1 Elephantulus edwardii
CTTTTTGTTTCTTGTAGTAATGTTTTGTAATTTTCTTGGAAATCTTTGTCTTCTTGATGTTTATCATTAATCCACATTGAAGACTACAGTTCTTGACCTTTCGAAGCAATCACTTCAGGTCCTTCTTAATTTCAGCAAGCAAGATCATGTCATCTGCATAAGGCAGGTTTTTTGTTGTTTTTTTAATAATACATTATTTAATATTTAACAATCACAAAGGGAAAATAGTATCAGATTTTGTTGCTCTAGTGTTAAATAAAATGTTGAAATAAATGTTAATTTTGATTCTTTTTCATTTAAAAAATAAATTATTATGTCTAATCCTATTTACTTATACTTGACTTTTTAATTAAATTGATTATTCTATCAAATTTGCTTTTTTATGCTAGTTTATTTTGTAGGTGGTTGATGAGTCTTCCTTAAATTCTGTTATCACATTCCTCCCCATAAAGCCCAGGATCCCAAATGATCTGTTCTGCATATAGACTTAAAAGGTATGGAGACAAGAAACATCCCTGAACCACTCTCTTCTTGATTTTGAACCATGCAGTTTTTCCCTGCTCTGTTCTGAGGAAAGCCTTCTGGTCCATGTATAGGTTTCACATAAACACAATCAAATGCTCTGGAATTCCCATTCTCCTCAAGATTAACCACAATTTGTTGTAGTCCACACAGCCTTTGCAGAGTTAATGAAACACAGATAGATATCCCACTGATACTCTTTGCTTTTTGCCAAGATCCATCTGATATTGGCTATAATATCTCTAGTGCCACATGCTCTTCTAAACACAGCTTGTATTTCTGGTAGTTCTCTGTCATGATACTACTCTAGACATTTCTAGAAAATCTTTGAATTCTTAGTCTACTATTTTATAAAATGACTAAATAAATTATTAATTCCTCTTTTTACCTTTCCAACGTAATTATTGATTTAAGTATCTTTGCTTTGTGTATCCATAGACTCAGATTTAGCTATACTGATGTTCCTTGTATCATTATGCCACATCATTAATGTTGTTGTTGTTGTTATGTGCTGTCGAGTCGTTTGCAACTCATAGCGACCCTATGCACAACAACCCTAAACCCTGCTCTATCCTGCACCAACCGCACTGCCTCTGACACACCCATCCCTATTACCCCAGTCACCGAATCAACCCATCTCATAGAGGGTCTTCCCCTCCTGCGCAGTCCCTCCACCCTCCCAAGCATGATGTCCCTCTCCAAGGACCCGTCCCTCCTGGCAACATGTCCAAAGTATGTCAGACGAAGCCCCAGAATCCTTGCCCCCAAGGAACAGCTTGGTTTAATCCTCTCCAAGATGAATCTGTTTGTTTTCCTGGCAGTCCATGGTACATTCAGTACTCTTCTCCAGCACCACATCTCAAAGGCATCAACTCTCCTTCTGTCCTCCCTAGTCATTGTCCAACTCTCTGATGCGTAACAAGCAATTGTAAAGACCATGGCCTGTATCAGGTGCATCATTAATAGTCATTCTAATATCACATATTCCTCGGTTTCAATATTTATATATAAATACAAGCAAACAATTGTTTAAAGTGTATGGTAAACCTACATAAGTCACATTTTGTGTTTTACTTCTCGAGGCTGTTTGAGACTTGAGGCCTACTGTAGACCAGTACTGAGAATGCTCAGTAAGGTCTTGTAAAGCCTCATCTTTAGGACCTGGAACAGGTTCAGCTCCAGACAATTAAAAATATTGTGGCTTCAGCCAATATTAACTTAATCTTCAAATGGATACCCGTGTTCTTTAGTGCTTTGAAGAAGTCCTTGACAGTACATTTAATATTGCAATATATTTTCTAATTTCATGTCTGTTGCTTCCATGAGTATTGATCATTGCAGCATCAATATTTCCCCCACTTATTATGATGTTGCCTATTATGACTGAGACATGTATGAGGAATGTTCTTTCTTCTTTTTTGTTTATTTTTTTTTATTTTGAGGGGTAACCCATTCATCTAAAAATCGATGGCACTTAACAAAAACAACAA
>NW_006399794.1:19339358-19341781 GCF_000299155.1 Elephantulus edwardii
TATTGGCAATCTTTTGAGAAAGCGCCATACCACCCTCCACATGGGTTGCACCATTTTACACTCCCACCAACAGTGAATAAGGGTTCCAGTTTCTCCAAAACCTCGCCAGCATTTTTGCTTGCTGTTCTGTTAAATTTTGCTATTCTGACTGGGGTGAGATGATATCTCATAGTTGCTGTTTTTTTTTTATTTGCATCTCTTAGCGCTAGGGATTTTGAACATTTCTTCATGTGCTTGTTGGCCATCCAAATGTCTTCTTTGGTGAAGTGTCTGTTCATATCCTGTGCCCATTTTTCAACTGGATTATTTACTTTTATCTTGTTGTGGTGCTCAAGTATTTTATAAATTCTAGATATAAGTCTCTTATCTGGCATGTAATTACCAAATACTTTTTCCCAGTCTGTGGCTTCCCTTTTTACCCTATTTGAGAAGTTTTTGGATGTGCATAGGGATTTAATTCTTAGAAGGTCCCATTCATCTATTTTATCTTCTCTTGGTTGTAGATTTTTCAGGATACTTGGAAGACTGCTTATGTTGTGGATTAGGACTACTAGAGTTCTTCCAAGCTTTTCTTTAATGAAGTTTATAGTCCTTGGTTTTAGTCCTAGATCCGTGATCCATCTTGAGTTGGTTTTTGTATATGGAGTGAGATGTGGATCTTGCTTGAGTCTTCTGCAGATATTTTTCCAATTTTGCCAGAACCATTTGTTAAAAAGGCTGTGGTTTCCCCACTTAACTGATTTCATCTCCTTGTCAAAAATCAGTTGACCATATGTAGATGGGCTGATTTCTGGGTTCTCAGTTCTACTCCTTTCAGCTATGTGTCTGTCATTGTACCAGTACCATGCTTTTTTAACCACCACGGCATCCACATTCTAAATAGCATACCTCCAGAAACCCTATGAACTTGGAGAAATAATGAAAGTTATACAAGTGTTCAGGTCTTTTGTTTTTAGAGTCACTATGAGTCGTCTATGACTCAATGGCACTTAATAACAACAACAACAACAACAACAACAAAAATCCATCCCAAAAGTTGTAGTCTTTGATCTTCTTCAGTAAATGCTTCAAGTCTTAACCCACAGTTAGGCTAATATATTGGAAGCAGGAGTGACATGCACTTTCTAAGCGACATACCTCTGGAAACCCTATGAACTTTGATAAATGAAGACATAGAAAGGTTTCAGGCTTTTTGTTCATAGGGTCAATATGAGTCATGCTTGACTCAACGGCAGTCAACAATAGGCTAATCTCATTAGATAGAAATGGAAGGGATGGTTTTACTGCAGAAGTTGATTGAGTAAAGAAAACTGTAATAATTTAATCAAATTGTGGTGAGAGGGCTTGCTGTTTTGGAAGAAATATATCAAAATAATCAGGGTCCAGATTATTTGCCATTATATCCCATATCCAAATTTCAGAGTGCTAGTGTTTGGTGGAGCTCTGCAATTAAAACAATCCTGGAAGCAGGAGTGGCATCTACTTTCTACTTAGCTTGCCTCCAGAATACATATGAACTTGGAGAAATGATGAAAGTTATACAAGTGTTCAGGTTTTTCATTCATAGGGTTGCTATGAGTTGCCTTCAACTCAAAGGCACTTTACAACAACAACAACACAGAGAAATCTCAGTTGGCTTAGTGGATAGAAAGTGATGCTACCAAGCCAGAGGTGGGTGACTTTAATCTGCCACCCTCAGGCCTAGTTTTAATTGTTTTTCATCAAACATTCTTCTAAGTGGCATAGCACTGCTCTGTCCATTTGCTGTACAGTGGTAACTCGTGTTTACTGTGAGGCTCAGCATTGTGACAATGAGGGTTAAATGTGTTAATGGTTACCAATTGTGGACAGTGTTTGGTGGAGCTCTTCGATTAAAACAAGCTTGGAAGCAGGAGTGGCATCCTCTTCTGAATTAGGTCTTTTGTTCATAGGGTCGCTATGAGTTGCGTGTGACTCATCAGCAATTAACAACAACAACAACAATAATTGTCCCTAGTCAGTGCCCTCACTTTAGTAATATTTTTGTTCTGGAAATTCAAATTGCGTTATAATTCAGTCACTAAGTAAAACCAAGCAACCACCCAGTGACTTTATACACTTTTTAGTCTGACAAAATGATGAAAAGTATAAAATACATCCCAAGACACGTCATTCATAAACTTGTCATCAAATAATAGTAATATATCTCATATTTCCACTTAACAATGGATTTTCAGAGACATCTTTACTGTAGAAAAAGAGTCATTAGAGATTTTTAAACTAGTCCATTTGAAAATTAATTCAGAAAATTATCCTTAAGCTAGAATTCCTCAATGACCACTTTCAGTAACAAAACATCTTAACTGAGCTTCTAAAAAAAATCAGTCCGTTATACACACACTCACACACACACACACACACACGCACACACACACACACACACA
>NW_006399794.1:19341999-19349300 GCF_000299155.1 Elephantulus edwardii
TGTATGTATGTATGTATGTATGTATGTATGTATCTATCCATCTATCTGTTGAGAGAAAGTATGAGAGATTTAACAATATTTTGGACCTTGACAAGTTTAACATAAATATACCAGATGACAAGATGAAAGCTTCTCTTGATTGATTATTGTAAAATTTGATGAATTTAATACAGAGTAGATGGCTAATTGCTGACTTATCGGATTTAACAAATTCAAAATCTACCAATAAGGCAGCAGGTTGAAAGCTTCTTGTGTCTCCAAAACTACATGTCAGATCATATGAAATTAGTGAAGAATTGAGAGGACTTTGTTATTTATTCGCATCATATATATACCCTAAAGAAAATCCTCTTCTAATTGGTTATTTTTGCTCATCTCATTGCCATGGAATCTAAACAGACTCATAGTTAAACCACCATTGTTTATCTTTCTCCCAGGGAACAATTTGTGGATTCGAACTTCCAGAGAGGCATGCCTTTGAATTAGCAGTGCAAATCCCCTAGGACTAGGCCACAGGAGATATCATATTTTTTACGAAAGCACTGAGAATCATAAACTACCCAAGTTGATATATAATACTGATACTCAGGCCAGTTAATAATAAAAGGTTTAAAATTTACAAATTATAGAGACAGTTGAACTTAGACAAGCTTTATGATGAACTTAGTTTTCAAGTACTAGATTACAATTTATGAGAAACTGAATCTTAGGGTTCTAGATTCTGTGTTTGGTCTTTAAACTTTGGGAGAAGTTATGGTGAAGATAGATAATGCAGATTATGCCTTTTTATTTCTTTTCTTTCTATATTACACATTGTATAAATATTGGATCTAGTATGGGTTATTAGATGAGGCATCTCAGGATTTAATATTGCATGATTTTGCAAATAATTACCCAAAAGGTGAGAGATTATATACCATGCAAAAGCACCCACCATGAGTAAAGTGTGTCAATTACAGTTTTACTTAGAGCCGCATAATTTAACCTATTGCTGTTAGGTGCAGTCAAATGAAGTAGGACTCATACCTACCCAATTAACAACAAATCTGAACCCTTTCCTATCTTGGTCAAATTTTATCATTCCCAAAACACTACCACAGTTACCATATTAATCCTTTTATTTGAGGGTCTTCTCTTTGACTCTTCCTCCATCTTTTCAAGCATGATGTCCCTTTCTGTGCAAAAGCCTCTTCTAACAACATGCCAGTCTCACAACAAGAAGAAATATGTAAGATGAAAGAAGAGTTATCATTATTACATCTAAGGAGCACTCTGTTTGCACTTTTTTCACTATATATATGTTTATTATTTTGGCATTCTATGAGTTATTCAGTACTCTTCTCCAACATCAGGATTCAAAGGCATTAATTCTTCTTCTATAGCTCTCAGATGCATGACAGACAATTGGAAGGACTATGTCTTGAATCAGGAACACCTTAATCTTTAAACAGATGAGCTATAAAGTAGGACAAATTAAAAGAAAAATTGGAGAAATATGTAGTCATTTATGTGAAATTTACTGGAAACTTACTATGTAAGAAGTACATTGAGCCTTATAACAATTATTTAATTAAATATTATAAATGACATTTCTCTGACTTTTCATATTTTATCTGGGCTGCACAGAGAGGAATGTGGCATCAGGATTGGTGTAAGAGTCATCAACAACCTGCGTTATGCAGATGACACTACCCTGCTTGCTGAAACTGAGGAGGACCTGAGGCTCTTGCTGCAGAAGGTGAAGGACTGCAGCCTCCTATATGGATTGAAGCTCAACATCAAAAAAACAAAGATTCTCACCACTGGACCAATTGGAAGCATCAGTATGGATGGTGAAGAGATTGAGATAGTTGATGTTTTTAGTTTGCATGTGCTCCAACTGTAGAAGTTGGTAGAAATCTTCTATTTCCTCTTCTTTGGCTCTGGTTGTTGGCACATATATCTGAATGATAGTGGTATTCATTGGCCTTCCTTGGATGTGTATCGATATTATCCTGTCACTCACAATATTGCATTTCAAGACAGATCTAGAAATGGTGTTTTAACTATGAAAGCAACCAGGGAAGTTTGGTGGCCTAGTGGCAAGAATCTGCACTGCAATCCCAGAGGTACGCAGTTAGAATCCACCAGATGCTTTGCTGGAGTAGGAGGGGCAATCTCCTCCTGTACCCGTCAGATCCAATTTAACGGTACACACACATACAAAAAAATAACAATTTTTTTAAAAAAAACAAAAAACACTGCTTAACTATGAAAGCAACCCCATTTTTTCTCACCTTTTCATCTCCAGAATAATAGATCATGTGAAGAGATTGAGATTGTCCAGAGCTTCATTTGCTTGGCTCCACAGTCAACACTCTTGGCACCAGCAGCCAGGAAATTAAAAGACCTATTGTGATGGAAAAGTCTGCTGTTAGGGCCCTTTCCAAAATACTGAAGAGCAATGGTGTCACTCTGGAGACAGAATTGGGCCTGATACAGGCCATAGTCTTTGCAATCACTTGCTATGCATCAGAGAGCTGGACAATGACTAGGGAATATAGAACAATGGATGCCTTTGAGCTGTGATGCTGCAGAAGAATATTGAACGCACAATGGACTGCTAAAAATATGAACAGATTCATCTTAGAGAGGGTTAAACCATGCTGCTCCTTGGGAACAAGGATTCTGAGGCTTCATCTAACATACTTTGGGCACGTTGCAAGAAGGGACCAGTCCTTGGAGAAAGTCATCCTGCTTGAGAGGGTGGAGGGATAGCATAGAAGGGGAAGACCTTCTATGAGGTGGATTCATTCAGTGACTGGGGTAATCAGGGTGAGTGTGTCGGTGACAGTGAGATTGGCACAGTACATAGGGTTGCTATAAGTCGCAAGCAACTCAACAGCACATAACAACAGCAACAATGTTTTTATCCAGGGATTTATTACTCCTTGTAACAGCATGTCCAAAGTAATTAAGATTGTCTTCTTATCTTCCTGCTGAGGAAAATTCTGGCTGTACTCCTTTTATGTCGGTCTAGAGACTAAGGTGTGCCTGATTCAGGTCATGGTCTTCAAAATTACTTGCTATTCACCAGAGAGCTGGACAATGATGAATGATAACAGAAGAGGAATTGATTCCTTTGAATTGTGGTGCAGGAGAACAGTCCTGAACATGTCATGGACCTCCAAGAAAACAAATAGCTCTGTCTTGGAAAGGGTGAAACCAAGTTATTCCTTGGAGGCTAGGATTTTTAAGCTCCATCTCACACACTTTGGGCAAGTTGCCGGGAGGAACATTTCCTTTAAGAAGAATATCATGCTTGGAAAGATGGAGGAACAGTGCAGGATCGGAAGAACCCCAGATGAGATGGATGATACAGTAGCGGGGACAATGGGTATCAGAGTTAGTGAGCCTGGCTCAGAATAGAGAAGAGATCAGAGATCTTGTGCATAGGGTCACTATGAGTCGCAGGGGACTCTATGACTCATATCAACAACAATATTATGGAAGACCACAGTATATCTTGTATACTTTCCCCAAACCTAAATTCAAATGCCAATTCTTTTTCAGTTGTTCTTATTTACTGTTCAGCTTTCCAACTTAAGTTATCCAAATGACATCTTTCTTTTTCAGCCCTTGTATTTGTGACAAGTTTGCTTAAATTATCAACTGATTTCTTAAATGGGCACTTAACCTTTGCAACTTCAATTTCTTCTCCATTTACTATGACATATTTTTGTCTAATTTTATGAATTAAATGTCCTTTATTTTGAGTTTTAATCTGCAGTGAAGGTATTGGTCTTTGATCTTCATCATATCTGTAGTAATTTAAACTTTCAGCAAGCAAAATATTAGTGTAACAGCCATAGTTAGTCTTCCTCTAATCTTGATACCACCTTATTCTTTACATAGTCCAGTTTCATGGATAGCCTATGAAGGAACGTGGTTCGAGGCCACCAACTGCTCTTTGGGAGAAGGATGGGTAATCTCCTCCTGTGTGATTAAGTTGCCTCTGAAAACCCACCAGAGGGTCAGCTGTGAGTTGGTTCCAATTCAATGGTACACAACAACAACAACAATAACAAATACAACTTTATCACACTCCTAATCACACAGAATCCATTCATTCCATTTGAAAGTCTACCTTTTAAGTATCTTCATGTTCCACAGGTAGATAATTAAGTAGTATGGAATTTCTGTTTTTACAATATTATCCACAATTTTTATGATCTGCACTGTTGAATGTCTTTTCTGTGTTCACCCTTTCTGATATTCTCTACTTTCAGCCAAGAATTATATTACACCAACAATGATATACTCATTCTATATCCTCTTATGAACTCAAGACAAATATTTGAGAGGTTCATTTTCACTGTATGGATACAGCAACTTAAAAATTATCTTCAGGAAATATGAAAATGTTTCCAGGAAAATGAAAAAGTGACAACACCACAGAACAACTTGTTATTGTTATTTGATGCTATCATGTTGACTACAACTCACAGCAACTCTATAAATAATAGATGTGAAGTTAGCCCTAATTTCTTTCATCATGATAATACCTGATGTACTTGAGTCCATTGATACCACTCATTTTGTCAGTCCATCTTGCTGAGAGTCTTTATCTCCTTCATTGACTCTCAAGTTTTCCAAGCATAATTTTTTTTTCTAAGAACTGACCTCTCCTAACTACATGCCCAAAGTGTGGGAGATGAAGTTTCACAAATCTGGCCTCTAAGACACACTCTGGTTGCACATTTTCCAAGACATACTTGTTAGTCTTTTTGGTAATTAATTCATAGTGAATACTCTTCTCTAACATCACAACTTTAAAGTGTTGATTCAATAAAAAAATTTAAAATAACTGATACAAATGATATACAGCAATCCAGGCTCAAATCCAGCCATCTTTCTTCAGTGAAAGGGAAAAGATATCACCAACTTTTTATGGAAAGGAAAACAGTACTGAAAAAGAAAACCTAAGTCAGAGGTGTTATATTGCTGATATGAATTTGATATCTGTATTGGAATTGCATTGAACATGTAGAACACGGTAAGATTGTCATTTTCACAATATTGAGACTTCCTATCTGTGAACAGGGCACATTTTTCCATTTCTTTAGACCTCCTATTGTGTCTTGCCGAAATGTTCTGTAGTTTTCTTTGTATAGGTCTTTTGTATCTCTAATGCATAAAACAAGTTTTTCCAATGGACTGAAAAGAAAATCTACCAACTGGGAACAAACATTTGGCAATATCAGATCAGACAAGAGTCTCATTACAAAAGTTTACAGAATACTCCTGGGCCTTCACAAGAAAAAGACTGATAAAATAATTACAAACTGGGCAAAAGACAGAAAGAATTTTCAGAGAGAAAGAAAATTGAATGTCCAAGGGACACATGAAGAAATGCTCAAAATCACTGGAAATAAGAGAGATGTAAATCAAAACCACAATGAGGTATCATTTCACTTCAGTAGCAGTGGCAAAGTTTAAGACCACAAATAATAAATGTTGGAGAGGACATGGCTAGATAGGAACTCATACATTGTTGGTGGGATAGTAAAATGATACAACCACTGTGGAAGACAGTTTAGCCCTTCCTCAAAAAACTGAATATAGAAATGCCATATGATCTAGCTAGTCCTTTGCTTAGAATGTACCCAGATAGTACTTCACACTCCATAGAGACTGACCATCACAGAGGGACGTGAACAGTGGGAATTTGAATCAGAACTTTTGTTAACATATTATTTTAGAAGCTATAAAAACTTAACACTCTGCCGTGTTGCGGTCCCATTGGGGATCTGGCATAAGCTGGAAACCGCTAGCTGAGCTGCTTTGGGACTCACCTGAAAGGAAAAAGGTTAGTGGGGAAATTGGCTGAAATCTCTTGGGCCTGATGCGCAGAGTGGACAAGAGGACTTGAATCATAACTTTTGTTGAAACTTTTAGTACTGGAACTGTGGGAACACAGCCATGGTGGAGACTCTGCAAAAACTGGAAGCCACTAGATGAGCTTCTAAGGGACCCATTTGAAAGGAGAAAACTTAGTGGGGAAATTAGCTTAATTCTCTTAAGCCCCACTAAGACACAGTGGGTCTGTTGCATGACGTGGCCAGTAGGAATTTGAATCAGAGCTTCTGCTGGAGTAGACTCAGAACAAGCACATAGCCTCAGTTGCAATCCGGGCCACATTTTGGTCCACACTGCAGATAGCAAAAGCCGGAAACTGCAAGCCAAGTTTCTGAGGGACCCATCTTAAAGGGATAACCTTGTTGGGGAAAGTGGCTGAATTCTCTAAAGCCCCACGAAGGCCCAGTGGGTTTGTTGCATGACAGGTACAGTAGGAATCTGAATAAGAACTTTTGATGGATTAGAGTCGGAACTGTACAAAAAGAGCCTGGGTTGTACTCCGGTCCACATTTCAGTGTGCACTTCAGATCAGCAAAAGCCAGAAGCTGCTGGACCCATTTGAAAGAAGAAAGCTTAGTGGGGAAATTGGCTGAATTCTCTTAAGCCCCACACAGACCCAGTGGGTCTGTTGATTGACATGGACAATAGGAATTCTAAGAAGAACTTTTATTGATACAAATAGTTTTAGGAACCACAGGATCTTAAACCCATACTGCTTTAAGGAAATTTGGCTGAGTCGTCACTGTTTCTCCTAGGCAGGGGCCACTGGGCGAGAGTAATGGGTAGTCCCGCTAGGTAGGGGCCACAGAGTGAGAACTGCTGACTGGGAGACGGACAGCTGGAATTTGATCAGGGACCTCAATCGTGAGCACACCTGGGAAGCTAAGATCTGAGTGAGGTCCCTCAAGTGGTTGACCCACCTGGTGACTATTTCACCTCCCTGCCTGCCCCACCCCATTTGGCACCACTCCTGTGCCTACACGACCAGTCAATCAACCTGCCTTTAATCCAGAGCACCTAGATCTGATTTACCTGCGAAAGACTACTCTCACAGGCTCTGACAGACCTTTTCCTTGAGTCAGAAATACAGAGAAGTTGTCTTCAGATCAAGAATAAATCAATGTCTCAAAGAAAACAAGCTACTCTACACACTACACAAACGCAAAACAAGATGTTACCACCAAAGGCTGAAACAGTAGCAATGGATTTTCTAAAACCAGAAAGTCTGATGGAACTTTCTGACACAGAATTTAGAAGAACAATGATTCAATATTTTCAATGGATGAAAGACAAACTTGAAGAACTACAGGATGCTACAAGCAAAAACCAGGAGGAGCTAAAAAAAAAAAAAAGCAATACATAACAATGCAGATAAAACAAACGAAGCACTAGAGGCACTGGAG
>NW_006399794.1:19349900-19351169 GCF_000299155.1 Elephantulus edwardii
GGAAAACCTCTATATTTGAAGCTGAGCAAACACCATATAGAATAGACCTCAAAAGAAAAACACCAAGGCATATCATAGTTAAATTTGCCAGAACCAAAGACAAGGAGAGAATCCTGAAAGCAGCAAGAGAGAAACAAAGAGTAACCTACAAAGGAGAACAGATAAGATTAAGTGCCAATTTCTCAGCAGAAACCATGCACGCAGGAAGAGAGTGGAAAGACATATATCAAACACTCAATGAACACAACGGTCAACCAAGAATACTGTACCCAGCAAAATTATCCACCAAATATGAAGGAGAGAACAAGATATTCCCAGAAAAACAACCTAACAGAGTTTGTAAAAACAAGACCAGTATTGCAGGAGACACTGAGAGATCTCCTTCTTACAGAGTTACCATAGACAGCAGCATGGACCAAAGTAACTAGCAACAACACCAAAATAATTCAACAAAATGATAGCAATAAACCCCTGCATCTCAATAATCACACAGAATGTGAATGGTTTGAATCCACCATTGAAGAGAAGAAGTATAGCAGATTGGATAAGAAACCAAAATCTATCAATATGCTGTCTACAAGAGACACACCTAAAAAATGAAGATAAAGAAAGACTAAAAATAAAAGGATGGGAAAAAATATACCAAGCAAACAGTTAACAAAAAAAAGCAGGAGTAGCAATATTAATCGCTGATAAAATAAATTTCAAAGCAAAAACCATCACAAAGGATGAGGAAGGTCACTACATAATGATCAAAGGGTTAATAGAACAAGAGGACATACCAATTATAAATATCTATGCACCAAATGTATATTATATTAAAATATATTAAACAAGCATTAACAAAACTGAAAAAGCAAATAAACAGCAATACGAGAGTAGTTGAAGACTTCAATACTCCACTCTCAAGAAAAGATACAACTACCAGGAAAAAACTCAACAAAGATGCTTAAGAATTAAACTACACAATAAATCAAATAGACCTCATAGATATTTATAGGCTAATGCACCCCCAAAAAGCACAGTATACCTTCTTCTCCAATGTGCATGGAGCATTCTCCAGAATAGATCACATTTTAGGTCACAAGGAAAGCATCAATAAATTAAAAAACACAGAAATCATTCAAAGCATTTTCTCAGACCGTATGCTGCAAAATTAGAAATTAATAACAAGAGGATAAAGGAGGAAAAAAACATTCATCTGGAAGGTGAACAACATCTTGCTTAAACATGACTGGGTACTACAAGAAATAAAAATGAAATTAAAAA
>NW_006399794.1:19352967-19375162 GCF_000299155.1 Elephantulus edwardii
TGCAGATGACACAACCCTGCTTGCTGAAACTGAGGAGGACCTCATGCACTTGCTGTGAAGGGTCAAGGAGTGCAGCCTTCAGTATGAACTGAGGCTCAATGTCAAGAAGACAAAGATTTTCACCACTGGACCAATTGGCAGCGTCAGGATGGATGGCGAAGAGATTGAGATTGTTCAGAGCTTCAGTTTTCTCAGCTCCACAGTCAACATTCTTGGCACCAGCAGCCAGAAAATAAAAAACCGTATTGCGATGGGAAAGTCTGCTCTTAGGGACCTCTCTAAGGTACTCTAGAGCAACGGTGTCTCTCTGGAGACTGAGGTGCACCTGATACAGGACATGGTCTTTGCAGTGACTTGTTATGCATCAGAGAATTGGACAATGACTAGGGAGGACAGAAGGAGAGTGGATGCTTTTGAGCTGTGGTGCTGGAGAAGAGTACTGAATGTACCATGGACTGCCGGGAAAACAAACAGATTCATCTTGGAGAGGATTAAACCAAGGTACTCCTTGGAGGCAAGGATTCTGGGGCTTCGTCTGACATAGTTTGGACATGTTGTCAGGAGGGATGGCTCCTTGGAGAGGGACATCATGCTTGGGAGGGTGGAGAAACAGCGCAGGACAGGAAGACCCTCTATGAGATGGACTGATTCAGTGACTGGGGTAATTGGGATGGGCATGTCAGAGGCAGTGCTGTTGGTGCAGGACAGAGCAGGGTTTAGGGCTGTTGTGCATAGGGTCGCTATGAGTTGCAAACGACTCGACGGCACATAACAACAACAATATTGGGTTATTATGAAACATTGTACCCCAAAAATATGAAAATCTAGGGGACATGGACAAATACTTAGAAATATACAACCTACCTAAACTGACACCAACCGAAATTGAACACCTGAACAGACCCATTACAAAAGAAGAAATTGAAAAGATAATAAAACAACTTCCAGCAGAAAAAAAGTCCTGGACCAGACAGTTTTACAAGTTAATTTTATTAAACATTCACAGAAGAACTGTTACCAGTCCTACATAAGCTTTTTCAAAAAATAGAAAAAGACGGGATTCTCCCAGACTCATTCTATGAAGCAAACATATGCTTGATACCAACACCAGGTAAAGATATTACTAAAATAGAAATCTGTAGGCCAATATATCTCATGAACATAGATGCAAAAACCCGGAATAAAATCCTGTCCAATAGAGTCCATAAAAAAATACATAAAAAAAAAATTCACCATGACCAAGTGGGATTCATAACAGGGATGCAAGGATTGTTCAACATAAGAAAAACAATCAATGTAATTAATCACACTAAGAAAGCAAAGAACCAGAACCACATGATCTTATCAATCGATGCAGAAAAGACCTTTGACAAAATCCAACACCCTTTCCTGATTAAAACACTTAACAAAATAGGATTAGAGGGGAATTTCTTCAATATAGTAAATAGTATATACACAAACCCGAGAGTGAACATTTTTCTCAATGAAGAGAGGCTAAAGGCATTCCCTTTAAGAACTGGAACTAGGCAAGGATGCCCATTATCACCTCTCCTATTCAATATTGTATTGGAAGTCTTGGCAGTAGTAATAAGACAAGAGAAGGAAATAAGAGGAATCCAAATTGGAAAAGACGAGGTAAAATTATCCCTCTATGCAGATTATATGATAGTATACTTAGAAAACCCTAAAGACTCAGCAAGAAAACTATTGGACATGGTTGACCAATTCAGCAAAGTAGCATGATACAATATCAACATACAAAAATCAGTTGGATTTCTCTACAGTGACAAAGAGCATACAGATCTGGAGATAAGAAAAACAATACCCTTCAAAATAGCTAATCACAGGATTAAATAGTTGGTAGTACACCTAACCAGAAGCACAAAGGATCTATTCAATGAAAATTACAAAACATTACTACAAGAAACAAAAATAGATGGGGAGAAGTGGAAGAATATCCCTTGCTCATGGATAGGAAGACACAATATTGTGAAAATGGCAATACTACCAAAGGCAATTTATACATTGAATGCAATCCCAATACAAATACCAATCCCATTCTTCAAAGAGATGGAAAAGATAATTTCCAGTTTTATTTGAAATGGAAAGAAGCCCCGAATAAGCAAAGTACTCCTTAAAAATAGAATAAAGGTAGGAGGCACCTCTCTCCCTGATTTCAAATTCTATTACACTGCCGTGGTATTTAAGACAGCATGGTACTGGTACAATGACAGACACATAGATCAATGGAATAGAATGGAGAACCCAGAAATCAGCACATCTACAAGGAGATGAAATCAGTTAGGTGGGCAAATGACAGCCTTTTTAACAAATGGTGCTGACAAAATTGGAAAGCTGTCTGCAGAAGACTCAAACAAGATCCACACCTCACTTCATATACAAAACCCAACTCAAGGTGGATCATGGACCTAGGACTAAAATCAAGGACTATAAACTTCATTAAAGAAAAGCTTGGAAGAACTTTAGTAGTCCTAATCCACAACATAAAAAGTCTTCCAAGTATCCTGAAAAATCTACAACCGGGAGAAGATAAAATAGATGAATGGGACCTTCTGAGAATCAAATCCTTATGTACATCCCAAAACTTCTCCAACACGGTTTAAAGGGAAGCCACACACTGCGAAAAAGTATTTGGTAATGACATGTCAGATAAGGGACTTATATCCGGAATTTATAAAATATTTGAACACCACAATAAGATAAAGATAAATAATCCAATTGAGAAATGGGCACAGGATATGAACAGACACTTCACCAAAGAAGATATTTGGATGGCCAACAAGCACAGGAAGAAATGTTCAAAATCCCTAGCTCTAAGATAAATACAAATAAAAAAAAAACCTATGAGATATAATCTCACCCCAGTAATAATAGCAAAATTTAACAGAACAGCAAGCAACACATGTTGACGAGGATGTGGAGAAACTGGAACTCTTATTCACGGTTGGTGGGAATTCAAGATGGTGCAACCATTGTGGAAAGCAGTGTGGTGCTTTCTCAAAAAATTGCAAATAGAGATACCATTTGACTCAGCAATCCCATTACTGGGAATATACCCCAGAGAGACCATAACTGCCATCCAAGCAGATATATGCACACCCATGTTTATTGCAGCTTTTTTTACAACAGCAAAGAGTTGGAAGTAACCTAAGTGTCCAGCAACAAACAAATGGATAGAGAAGCTGTGGTATATTCACACAATGGAATACTACACCACATTGAAAAACAAGGAACTCATGCAATATCATTCAAAATGGGTGACCCTGGAGGACATTATGCTGAGTGAAATATTTCAGTCACAAAGGGACAAATACCACATGGTGCCTCTGTTGTAGAATAGGTCTGACATCAGGGTTGGGGTAAAACAGAAACAAACTGGACAAATTATGTATATTATATTGAAACAGATGAGGGAAAGAACAGATTAGAGGTGATATATGATTGAATATTCTGGTTAGCACAGGAATCCAGAATTAAGGTTGCATAGAGAAGTGTACTCAGGGTGGGGGGTGAGGGGAAAGGTATGGGGGAATTGTATACCAATGAAGGAATTTTTTTTCTTTTTCTTTTTCTTTTCGGAGAGGGGTGTGAACTGGTGGGGAGGGATGTGCAGGGAGAAAAGTGCGGCAATGAATGAATGGATATACAAAACCTCTGTAAATGTTTAATAAAAAAATTACATATATTTTATATTGGTTTACATACAACCATTGATGTACATTATGTTTTATACAGTTCATTACTGTTGATCTTTGCCATTGGTCACTCATTTCATCAAATTCCCACTACATATTGCCTATTCTTTCTCCTCCTTCCCCCACCTTACATCACTCTTCTCCTTCTTCCCACCTTTTTGGAATAGCTATAGGCAGGTGACTTGATAGCACATAACAACAACATACTTTGCCTATTGTTACTCACTAATTGCTGATATTTGAAATTTGGAAGCTCAAGAAATTTGTAAGTCTTTGGCTAACTGACTGGGAAGAGATCCATATATGTTACCATTCCATCAAATGGTGACACAACAGAGGGTGAAAATTATCAAGCAATATTATTAATATCACATATAAACAAATATTTGCTGAAGATTATTTAAAAAATAGATGGAACTGTATATGGACAGGGAACTTTCAGAAGTCCAGGCTATGTTCGTAAGAGGCTATTGAACATAGGATGTCATTGTTGATGTCTGCTGGAACTTGACTGAAAGCAGATAATGAAAGGAATAGATTTAATTTTGTTTTATTGATAAAGCAAAGGCATTCAATTTTGAATCATAATAAATTATGAAATATTTGGAATATCTTCCACAAAATGGAGCACATGTGGCTTAGTGGCAAGAAGCTTCACTGCAATCCCAAAGGCACCACAGTTCCACCATCTACTTTGAGGGAGAAGGATGGTCAATCTCCTCCTGCTTGATTAAATATCTCTGAAAAACTGCCACAGGGTCAGCTATGGATTGGTTCTGACTGGATGGTACACAACAACAGCAACACTGAAAATAATATGAAAAATATTAAGAAGAATGAAAATTCCAAAACATGTATGTTTATGCAAAACTTATAATTATTCAAATACAACAAGAAGATGCTTCATGGTTTAAAATCAGGAAGGTTTGTGTTGGAGTTGGATCCCTTCTTGCTATCAATCTTTATGCTGAGAAAATAATTTGAGAAGCTGGACCATATGAAAAAAAAGTACCATTAGTAATTTAAGAAGATTCATTAAATCCTATATTATGCAGATAATGCAAAGTTACCTGTATAATTTAAAAAGACTTTATATACTTTTTGATAAAAAATGAAAAAGTTTAAGATTAATTATATCTCACTATCAAGAAGGCAAATTCCTTAAACTGGACCCCTAGGCAACATCCTGGCAAATGGAGAAAACATTGTAGCTGTCTATGGTATCATTTTACTTTGACCCACAAACAACATATATGGTGGCAAGAGTCAAGAATCCAGAAAGTATGTTGCATTCTGGAAATCCGTTGCCAAGGACCTCTTTAAAGTGTTAAGGAACAAGATGTCAGTGTAAAGATTAATGAAACTTGACCCATCAAAAAAGCCAACTTTAGCTGAGGAAAATACCCAAGAGATAGTAAGATATAGAAAAGAAAGACAAATCCAAATAGGAAACACAGTGAGGATAGGGGACTGAAATCAATGTTGTAAAATAAAATATGTCTAAATAGTTTAGTGAAAACCAAACTTAATATGCAAACTTTTGCATAAATGACAATTTTAAAAATAAAAGAACATAGTAGATTCTCAATGACTGAGAAAGTTGTTTAGTTTAATTAAATAATCAAAATATATCTCCCCAAAATACATTTCTTGATAATCTAATCATCTTTTATTTCATGACTTCTTATATGTTTTTCAATATATCCTGTTATAATGAATTCTTAAGAACATGAGCTCTCAATAAAGCCATCTTATATTACATCATAATTGACAAAGAGTGAAAGGAAGTTTCAGATTTTCTTTATGTAATCTGAGTGTTAGGGAACCAGACGAAGAGTAGATTGTGAGAATGAAATAGCACCAAAATAGAAAGCCGAGAAATAGTATATCAACACTAATCTGGATGTCAAAACATTAATTTAATCAGGAAACACTTTTTTTTAACATTTACTAGAGGTCTGCCTATAGGTTAGAACTCTGTTAGAAAACACTGTTGTTGTATACTGTAAAATTGGAATGGATCCATAGCTGACACTTAGGCAGGTTTTCGGAGAGGCAGTTATTCACATGGGAGGAGACTGTTCATCCTTCTTCTTTGGAGCAAATGGTTGCCTTGAACCATGTGCCTTTGGGTTTGCAGTGCACGTTCCTGCCACATGCTTCTATTAATTAGTAACCTATGGTAGATTCATGTTATAGGAGCAGTAGTCAAGAAATCTAACAAATTGTATTAGGATAATGTGCTGTCAGGAGGTATCTCTCCAGAATGTTAAAGAGCAACGATGTCCTTCTAGAGACTAAAGTGTACCTGATCCAGGCGATGGTCTTCATAATTACTTGCTATGCATCAGAGATAGACAATTGCCAAGGATGATAGAACAAGAATTGATGCCTTTGATTTGTCGTGCTCAAGAAAAATATTGAATATATATATATATATATATATATATATATATATATATATATGTTTGCCAAGAGAATTAACAGCTCTTTCCTAGAGAGGGTGAAACTAAGCTACTCCTTAGATGTGCGTGTGTGTGCGTGTGTGTGTGTGTGTGTGTGTGTGTGTGTGTATAATTGTTGTAAGGTTTCATCAAGTCGCTTGCAACTCATAGCAACCCTATGTACAACAGCCCACTCCGATTACCCCTGTCATTTGTAGAAGATCTCCTCCTGTGCTATCCCTCCACCATCCCAAGCATGACATAACTCCCCAAGGATGGTCCCTTCTTGTAACTTATCCAAAGTATGTCAAATGAAGCCTTAGAATCCTTACTTCCAAGGAGCAGCCTGGCTTAACCCCCTCCAGGATGAACATGTTTGTTTTCTTAGCAGTCCATGGTACATTCATTACTCTTCTCTAACATCACAACTCAAAGTCATCAATTCTCCTTCTATCCTCCCTAGTCAATGTCCCCTCTCTGACACATAACAACTGATTACAAAGACCATGGCTTGTATCAGGTGCACCTTAGTCTCAAGAGTGGCATCATTGCTCTTCAGCACTTTGGAGAAGTCCCAAACAGCTGACTTTCCCATCACAATACATCTTTTAATTTTCTGGTGCTGGTTCCAAGAATGTTGACTGTGGAGCCAAGCAAACTAAAAATGTGTGAACAATCTCAATATCTTCATCATCCATTCTGATGCTGTCAATTTGGTCCAGTAGTGAGAATCTTTGTTTTCTTGATATTGAACCTCAAGTCATATTGAAGGCTGCAGTTCTTGACCCTCTGCAGCAAGCGCTTCAGGTCCTCCTCAGTTTCAGCAAGCAGGGTTGTGTCATCTGCATAACACAGATTGTTAATGGATCTTCCACCAATCCTGATGCCACATTTCTCCTCATAGAGTCCAGCCTCCAGGATAATCTGTTCTGCATACAGGTTGCAAAGGTATGGAGATAGGACACATCCCTGGTGTATGCCTTTCCCAATTTTGAACCATGCAGTGTTTCCTTGCTCTGTTCTGACGACTGCCTCTTGGTCCATGTATAGGGTTGGCATTAGCATGATCAAGTGTTCTCGGATTCCCATTCTTCTCAGAGTCAGCCACAGTTTGTTATGATCCACACAATCAAATGTTTTTGCATAATCAATGAAATACAGATAAGCATTCCTCTGGTATTCCCTACTTTCATTTAAGGTCCATCTAACATTAGCTACAATATCCCTAGTACCACAACCCTTTCTAAACTCAGTCTGGACTTCTGGCAGTTGTCTGCTGATGTGCTGTTCTAGGGTTTTGGTTTGGTTTTTTTTGTTGTTGTTGTTTTGTTTGTTTGGTTTTTTTTGTGTGTGGGTGTGGGTTTTATAATCTTCATCATAATCTGGCTTGCATGTGAAACCAATGATATTGTTCTATAATTTCCACACTCTGTTGGGCCACCCTTCTTTGGAATGGGAACAAATATTGATCTTTTCAAGTCAGTTAGGCAAATGGTTGTTCTCCAGGTTTCTTGGCACAACTTGGTGAGCACATCCAGGGCAGCGTCTATTAGTTGAAATATGTCAATTGGTATGCCACCTAATATATACACATATACAAATATATAAGTTGTTGTTGACTGCCACCGAGTTGAGCACGACTCATAGAGATCTTATCAATAAAAGGCATGAAGCATTTTCACAGCCATTGCCATTTATCACAGTTCACAGAGTTTCCGGAGGCATGCTGTTTAGGAAGTGGATGCCACTCCTACTTCCAAATCTGTCTTAAACTGGGAGTTCCACCAAACACTGTCTACCATGGGTAACCGTTATGGCACTTGGCATCAAAATGGTACAAGGTTCAGTATCACAGTAACCCACAGGTTACCTCAGTACAGTATATTGACAAGAGTGTATTACTGCTTAGACAAATATTCCTCCAAACTATAACAACTGACTTTTAAGTACAAAGGCCTTCCCCAAAGTCTTGACTTTAAACATGAGTCTTAAATAAAAAACAACCAGTATATGTTTTTGTTGTTATATGCCATTGAGTTGCCTGTGATGTATAGTGACCCTACGTACAGCAGCTCAGAGCCCTTTCCTGTACTAAGCCAGTCTCACTAATACCAATACACCAACCCGCATTGCCCCAGCT
Source organism: Elephantulus edwardii (assembly GCF_000299155.1). Taxonomy (NCBI): domain Eukaryota; kingdom Metazoa; phylum Chordata; class Mammalia; order Macroscelidea; family Macroscelididae; genus Elephantulus; species Elephantulus edwardii. The sequence continues at coordinate 19,361,268 of NW_006399794.1, forward strand.
ACTGTATCAATGCATTTTTTCTGGGATCTTCCTCTCCTGAGCTGTCCTTCCACCCTTTCGAACATGACACCCTTCTTCAAGGACCAGTCTCTCCTGGCCACATGCCCATAGTATGTGAGATGGAGCTTCAAAATCCTAGCCTCCAAGGAGAGACTTGGTTTCACCCTCTCCAAGACAAACCAATTTGTTTTCTTTGCAGTCCACGGCATGTTCAAGACTCTTCTCCAGCACAACTCAAATGCATGTATTCTTCTGTCATCCTTAGTCATTGTTCAGCTCTTTGAAGCGTAACAAGTAAGTGAGAAGACCATGGCCTGGAATAGGCCCACCTTTGTCTATAGACTGACATTGCTTTTAAACACTCTGGAGAGGTCCTTGATAGCAGATTATCCCAATGCTATTCATCTTTTGGCTTCCTGACTACTGGTGTTAGGAGTGTTGATTAGGGAGCAAAGCAAGCTGTAATTGCTAAGAACTTCAATCTCTTCTCCATTTATAATGGTGCTGCCAAATGGCCTAGTGGTGAGAATATTTGTCTTCTTGATGTTGAGTTTCAATCCATATTGAAGACTATAGGCCTTGACCTTCTGAAGGAAGTTTCAGCAAGTAAGCTTGTGTAATCTGCATATCTTAGGTTGTAGATTAGTTATAAACATATATACACATACAAATATATGTGTTGTTGTTAAGTGCTGTCAAGTCATAGATGACTCATGGTGAACCTATGAATGAAAGACGTGACACTTGTATAACTTTCATCATTTCTCGAAGTTCATAGAGTTTCCAAAAGTAAGCTGTTTCCAAAGTGGATGCCACTCCTACTTCTAAGCTTGATTTAGTCAGGGAGCTCCATCAAACACTGTCCACCATAGCTAGTCATTATCATGTTTGACATATCAGTATCACAGTGTTTAGCCTCAAAGCAACCACGAGTTACCTCTGTATAAGCAATGGGCAGACCAGTCTATATCACTTAGAAGAATGTTCGATCAAAAACAATTAAACTTAGGCCTGAGGGCCACAGATTAAAATCACCCACTTTTGGTTTGAAAGCATGAATTTCGATCCACTAGACCAACTGAGCTCTCTCTATGTTGTTGTTAAGTGCTGTTGAGTCATAGAGGACTCATAGCGACCCTATGAAAAAAAGACCTGACCACTTGTATAACTTTCATCGTTTCTCCAAGTTCATAGAGTTTCCAGAGACAAGTTATTTTGAAAGTGGTTGCCATTCCTGCTTCTAAAATTGTTGTCTACCGTGGATAACCATTATCACATCTGACACATCAGTGTCACAGTGTTTATCATCACAGTAACTAAGAGCTACTTCTATATAACAAATTGACAGAACAGTGCTATACCACTTAGAAGAATGTTTGACCAAAAGCAATTAAAATCAGGCTTGGGGGCCATAGGCCTAAGTGTCCAATGCCTTTTTAAATAGGAGACGGAATAAAATCAGCTCACACTTAATGGCTAGTAAACATTGCACCTTTAATGTCACCAGAACCAGAAATCAAATCTCTGTAGAGTCAGGCTGTTCAAGACTACTTCCTCACCTAGATTCTAGCCCCCCAAATATATATACATGGACAAATATATATACATATACACATACACTTAGTGAAGGATATTGTTAGCAAGAAAAACAGATCTTCAATGAGATGAACTGTCACAGTGAACTGACTGAAGCAGAAATTATGAGGGTAGAGGGTAGGCAGTATTTTGTTCTTTTAGTTGGAACTCATTAAATGTCTAACAATAACACAGCAATGATATGTGAATTTGAGTTCTGGAAAGATAAAAACCAACTCTTAAAGTTTCTTTGAGCATGAAAAGAAGATTATCAGGGAATGGAGGAGGAACTTACCTTATATTTAATCTGACTTTTATGAACCTCTTGCTACAAAAGTCATAATATATTTATTGCATAACAATTATACAAAATTAAATGTTTTTACCTATAGTTCGGTTTCCTACACACACACACACACACACACACACACACACACACACACACACATTTCTTTTAAAATGTATCCTCTGAAGAACTCTTTCACAGTGAACTAGAATACAGATATCCTCAGACTTTGTGACATTGTTTTTTGTCATTTTTTTAGGTATATATGATCACTTAATGTTGCCAAGAGTGTCTTATTTCAGAATCTAGTTTTCTCAGTGTGTTTCCTAATATAACTCTCTATTTAGAAATATCAACTTTTATTCTACCAAATTTTTCATTCATTTTCTCCATATTAGTGGTGGGGAAGGAACACAAGCGAAAGGATTAGCATGTCTGAAAATGTTCACAGCTGAATTTACCTTCTATTTATATTTATTTTGAAATTGACTGAACTTTATTTCTTGTCCTATTCATGATTTCTTCACTTGGAGTTATTTACTGTAGTCTCTTTTATCTTCTACAAAGTGATATTTTGTGCATGATCTAAGAAGGATACTATAATTCTTGAGAAACAATTCAGTTCCAGTGTTGAGGAGCTCTATTGGCTCCTTCAGTAAAGCTGAGGCTTCTTGAAGACTTTCTCATCTTTTCAATTTTTCCAGAACACTGAGGATCAAAGTACCATGTCACAAAAGTATACATAAACCCTCAACAATCTTTTAAAATGTTTTTCCTTTATGGTCAAATTTACAGAAATAAAGTTAGATAGCAAAATCAACCTTTCTCTTCAATAATATGTTGCTTCAAAAATATTTTCACATGTTCTGTGACTACTTTCTAAGTCTATAATTTTCTTCATTAATTCTACATGTGCCTATTTACTACAAAATTCACATTTATTTTATCTTAGCTAGATTGGTTCCTCAAACAGTAAAATTTCTTCAACAGAGAGGCTTCTTTGTAAATATTTTATTAGGTGATAATTAGGGAGCAGGGTTTTAGAAACTAGGAAGAAAAAAGAGTACAAGGATATATCTGGTTGTTTGTTTCCACTCCAGACTACTGGTTGAGCATTGATGGTAAGATATAGTTTTATTTTTCAGAATCTCCTTTATAATTCCCAAAATGAAATAATATTTTTTCTAGATAGTTTCTGCATATATAACTGATTTGATTTCTGTGCATACCATCAGGTAAAATCCATGTGCTTTGCCTTTGTTTCTGTTTCTTATAAAAGGTATTTACAATGAATAAATAATTAAATGTACAAAATTTTATCATTCTGTCTTCATTTTTGTCTCCAAGTCCATGTTTTCCAACTGCTGATCCTTCTTCTTTGTTCCCAACTTTCATTCCAGTCACCCATTGTTATTAATGCATCTTGATTGCATGTTTGATGAATCTCTGTCTGTAAAAGTTGGTAGAAATCTTCTATTTCATCCTCTTTAGCTCTAGTTGTTGGTGAGTATGTTTGAATGATGGTGGTATTTACTGGACTTCCTTGCATGTGTATGGGTATTATCCTGTCACAATATTGTATTTTAAGATGGATCTAGAAATTGTGTTTTTTTTTAATTATGAAAGCAACCTCATTTTCCCCCTCATCTTTTCATCTCTGGAATCATACGATCATCTGACTCAAAGTGTCCCACACAGACATCTTTCTTCCCCAACTTCCCCAATACCTAGTATGTCAATATTTAGGCTTTTCATTTCTTTTTCACAATGTCAAACTTTCCTATATTGATGTTTCTCACATCCCATATTCCAATCACTAGTGTCTGCTTACAACTGTTCTTCCTTCTTTGTGTTTCCATATTTATAAAGTGGTGCAACCATTCTGGAAGGCAATTTGGCTCTTCCTCAGAAAAGCTGAACATGAAAATGCCATATGGCCCTGATATTCTACTACTTGGAATATACCCTGAGAATCTGAGAACTGAGGCACTAACTGAGATTTGTACTCCAATGTTCGTAGCAGCATTATTCATCATTGCAAGAACATTTGAAAAAGCCCAAATGTCCAACCACAAACGAATGGATTGAGAAATTATGGTACGTTCACAGAATGGAATACTATGCAGCACACAGGATTAATAACTTTATAAATTATTACCTAACTTGGGAGGTAATTGGCAGGTAATGGAGAGCATTATGCTGAGTGAACTAACTCAGGCCCACAAGGATAAATATTGTATAAACCATTATTATAGAATGAGTATAATGATTCAGGCGTTACGGGAGAGGCTGGAAGCAGAGGGATGTGGATGTGCAGGGGGACAGGAGATTAATCATTGGGTTGTACATTTTGATGGGTAGAAAGGTGAGGGAAGTTGAATTTCTTCAAATTTGTATTCGAGTTTTGTATATAAACCATTTGTGTTTGTTGTTAGGTGCCGTCGAGTAGTTGGTGACTCATAGCGACCCGACCCTATGAACGAAAGACCTGTACATTGATATAACATTCAACCTTTTTCCAGGTTCATAGTGTTTCTGGAGACAAGCTATTTTGAATGTCACTCCTGCTTCCAGGCTTGTTTTAATTGGGGATCTCTGCCTAACACTGTCCACCATGGATAACAATTCTAACATTTGACACATCAGTGTCACAGTGTTCAGCTTCATAACAACCATGAGTTACTTCTGTACAGCAAGTTGAAAGACCAGGGCTATATGACCTAGAAGAATGTTATACCAAAAACATTTAAAAACTGGCCCAAGGACCGCAAATTAGAGTCACCCACCTTTGAGTTGGTAGCATCACTTTCTGTCCACTAGGCCAGCTGATCTCTCTCTATGCTGATGTTGTTGTTAAGTGATGTTGAGTTGTAGATGACTCATAGTGACCCTATGAAAGAAAAGCCTGAACAATTGTATAACTTTATTGTTTCTCCAAGTTCATAGAGTTTCCATAAGCAAGCTATTTTGGAAGTGGATGCCACTCTTGCTTCCAAGCATGTTGAATTGGGGAGCTCCACCTAACACTGTCCACCATGGGTAACCATTATCACATTTGACACATAAATATCACAGTGTTCAGCATCACAGCAACCATGAGTTACATCTGTACAGCAAATCAAGAGATCCATGCTATGCCACATAGAAGGATATTTGACCAAAAACAATTAAAACCAGGCTTGATGGCCACAAAATAAAATCACTCACCTTTGACTTAGTAGCATAAATTTCTATTCACCAGGCCCACACGAATTTCCTGCCCATGCTTCGGGATCCCAGCAAGAGACATCCAGCCAGCCCAAGAGGACCCAGAGACTTTCCATACCAACAGAGAAATACATTTTTAAAAAATACCTTGAGTGTTAATCTAGATTCATTTAATTCTAATCGGTGCTACTTTGAGAAAATGATTTCATTTTCCTGATGTTTATTCCCCCCCCCCATTTGACAAATAGTTTTACTTGTTTGCAGAAACTGAGAAGGCTCTTCAACATTAATTGAAACTCAACATCAAGAAAACCAAGATTCTCACCACTGGGACAATTGTCTGCATTGTGTAAAAGAAAAATTTGAGATTTTTTTTTTTAAAAAAAATTATACTAGTTTCTTTATAAAATTCAAATACTTTTTGAGAACAGATTCTTTCCATTTCCCTCACATCCCTCCACTCATCAAATTGTGCAACCCAATGATTAACCTCCCTTCCCCCTGCACATCTCTCTGCTTCCACCCTGTCCTACCCCTCTTGGATTCATATGTTCATTCTACAGTAACGGTTTTACACAATATTTATCCTTGTGGGACTGAGTTAGTTTCCTCAACAAAATTGTCTCCAGTTCCTCCCAAGTTAGGTAATAATTTGCAAAATCATTGCTCTTGTGTGCTGAGTAGTATTCCACTATGTGAATGTACCATAATTTCTTAATCCATTTGTTTGTGGTTGGACCCTTGGGCCTTTTCCACAGTTTGCAATGGTGAATAATGCTCCTATGAACATTGGTTTACAAATTTCCATTTATGCCTCAGTTCTCATATTCTCAGCATGTATTATGAGCAGTGGAATAGCTAGGTCATATGAATTTCCATCTTCAACTTTTTGAGGAAGCACCAAACTAACTTCCAGAATGTTTGTACAATCTAGCCAACAATTTAGAAGTTTTTCTCTCTTGCCACATCCTCTCCAACATCTATTATTTCCTGCTTTATTAAACTTTTCCACTGTTACTCGAGTGAGATGGTATCTCATTGTGGTTTTAATTTGTGTCTTTCTTATTGCCAGTGATTTGGAGCATTTCTTAATGTGTCTGTATGCCATTCAAATATTTTCCTCTGTGAAAATTATTTCCATTTCTTTTATCCATTAGTTCGGTTCAGTTCCACAATTAACACTCAGCAGTCAAGAAACACAAAGATTAATTGTATTAGGAAAATCTTCTTTCAGGGATCTCTCCAGAGTGTTGAAGAGCAGGGAAGTAAGTTTAGACACTAAGTTGTGCCTGATTCAGGCTGTGATCTTGACAATTACTTGCTATGCATCTCAGAGCTGGACAATGACTAATGTTGACAGAAGAATCAATGTGGTGGTGCTGGAGTAGAGGACTGAACATATCATGGACTGTCAACAGAACAAACAAGTCTTTCCTGGAGAAGATTAAATCAAGCTGCTCCTTGAAGGCCAGGATTTTGAAGCTCCATCTCACATACTTTGAGCATGTTGCCATGATGGATCAGTCCTTAGAGAAGAACATCATGCTTGGAAGCGTGAAGGAACAGCACAGGAGAAGAACCTAAATGAGATAGATTGACACAGTACCTGGGTGTAAGTGTGTTGAAGACAGTGAAATTGGCTCAGTAAATGCAGGATTCAGTGCTATCGTGCATACAGTCGCTATGAGTCATAGTCAACTTGACATCACATAACAATAACAACAATAGTGCAAAAAAGTTTAATAGTGCAGGAGTGATTGGGAAGATGGAACACAATTAGATCAATTGTTAGAAACAAAAAACAAAATTAAATAAAAATAAATCCTACAATTAAAATGGTTGCTCTGAAACTTTATACCTTAACCTATTGGAGGAAACAGCTGTGCTTCATTTATTTTTTGAGTTTATAGAGTAGAAAAATTTGTGCAACATACAGGTTTAATAATAATGGTAACAAAAGCCCCTGCAAAGATTTCCCATGACCCTTATACAATATTAGCTTTGACATGTAATGAACATTCTGAATATTTAATAATAAAAAAAAGAAAGTCCAGTTGAAATAGCATTGAGGACTATAATATATATGCATGAAAGAGCTGCTTACTTCCTGATAAGAGGGAAAAGGATTAAAAAAATCAATAACAAAATAAGCCATTTTTATACCTGTATTCAAATGTCACAGTAGAACGCAAGTGACATAGCAAAGAAAACATTCCAATAGAATATAAAAAATATCAATCCTTCTCTCCCTATAAAAAATTCATATTGAAAGGTCATTACACTGCATATAAAATTCCACTGAAGTTGCTTAATTCATTTTCTATTTTACTCTAATATCAGGTTGTGAGTGTGGCCCTAGTATAATTTAAAACATGTGATTTGCATATTCAGAGACAAGAAAAAAAGCAGATGAGCAAGAATTTGCTTCAGGAAAAATTGTTTACCAACCAAGAATTAACACAAATATAATGGAATGAAAACGTCCATATCTATGTACTTGTTTAATAGAACTTTCTCCTCCCTAAATTAGTAATCCTCTTTTCTCTCTTAATACACTCTCCAAAAAGGTTCCAGGGCCTGTTTAGGAGAAAAGCATGTCCCTATAAAGCACATGAAGACTTTATGTGATAAAATTTTTCTAAAGAAAATAAAATTTTTTTCCATATTAATTTATCCTTGAAGTGTAGTTAGTTTACATTATTATATGAATTGTTACTTTTTTAAAAGAAATTCAGTATTTGGAATTTGACAAGAGAGAGTAGAAGAATAATTTGAGGATGAGAACAGATCCTAAAACTAATGATTTTTATTTCATAGTATAAAAGGTACTGAAGGAAAATTAAATGAAATGTACCAAATGTCAAATGAAAAATTTCATATATTTCTTTGTTGGATGAGATGTTACATTCTTTCTTTCCTTTTTTTTTTAAAGTGTCACATTCTCAAGAAAGTTTACATTGTTTTATTTCTATTGCTTTTGCTATCCTTGTAACTGCCTCTAGGAAAAATGAAATTTTGCTCACTGCTCATTAATATGTTAGAATGTTTCCATTGTTCCATGGAACATTTACTAAAGTATTGATGAACCCTCCAGTCTAAAGTTGGCAATTCTTCTAAAATATTTCACAAGCTTGAAATTACAAAATTTGTTTAATATCATATAACTTTTAGATAATGAGTAGGATTTTTTCTCTCATTGCAATGTAACAAACAGTTACATTAGGGTGGTAGAAATCTTACAAGTTATTCAGTCATTCCCTGATATAAAATAAAGATGCAACTAAATTAGTAAATAATATTTTTTAAAATGTTCAGAATTTTTAACATATATCAAGGATGCTTTAGGCAGAATATTAAATGATCCAGGAAGCATTAAAGGAAGATGGAAAGAATATGCTGAGTCATTGTATAGAAAGGAATTAGAAGACACAGAAGAATTTCATGAAACAACATATGAGCAAGAGCCTACGGTGATGAAGGAAGTTCAAGCTGTTTTGAAGGAAAAATAAAAAAATAAGTCCCCAGGAATAGATCGTATACCAATTGACATATTTCAGCTAACAGATGCTGCCCTGGACGTGCTCACCAAGTTGTGCCAAGAAATCTGGAGAACAACCACTTGGCCAACTGACTGGAAGAGATCTATATTTGTTCCCATGCCAAAGAACGTGACCCAAAAGAGTGTGGAAACTATAGAGATATATAATTGATTTCACATGCAAGCTAGATTCTACTGAAGATTATCCAAAAACAACTGGAACAGCACATCAGCAGAGAACTTCCAGAAGTCCAGGCTAGACTTAGAAGGGGTCGTGGTACCAGGGATATAGTAGCTAATGTTAGATGGATCTTGGCTGAAAGCAGGGAGTACCAGAGGAATGTCTATCTGTATTTCATTGATTATGCAAAGGCGTTTGACTGTTTGCATCATAACAAACTGTAGCTGACTCTGAGAAGAATGGGAATCCCAAAACACTTGACCACGCTAATGCAAAACCTGTACTTCGACCAAGAGGCAGTCATCAGAAGAGAACAAGAAAACACTGCATGGTTCAAAATTGGAAAAGGTGTATGCCAGGGATGTGTCCTGTCTCCATACATTTTCAACCTGTATGCAGATTATCCGGAAGGCTGGGCTCTATGAGGAGAAATGTGGCATCAGGATTGGTGGAAGCTCTATCAACAATCTATGTTAGGTAGATGACACAACCCTTCTTGCTGAAACTGAGGAGGACCTGAAGTACTTGCCGCTGAGAGTCAAGGACTGCAGCCTTCAATATGATTGAGGCTTAATGTGAAGAAGACAAAGATTTTCACCACTGGATCCAATTGGCAGCATCAGGATGGACGGTGAAGAGATTGAGATTGTTTACAGCTTTAGTCTGCTTGGCTCCACAGTCAACTCTCTTTGCACCAGCAGCTAGGAAATTAAAAGACATATTGCGATGGGAAAGTCTGCTGTTAGGGACCTCTCTAAAGTACTGAAAAACAATGGTGTCTCTCTGGAGACTAAGGTGCGTCTGATACAGGCCATGGTATTTGCAATCACTTGTTATGCATCTGAGAACTGGACAATGACTAGGGAGGCTAGAAGAAGAATGGATGTCTTTGAGCTTCGGTGTTGGAGAAGAGTATTGAGGGTACCATGGAATGCTAAGAAAGCAAACATTCATCACGGAGAGGGTTAAACCAGGCTGTTCCTTGGAGGCAAGGATTGTGAGATTTTTGTCTGACATAATATGGTCATGTTCTGAGGAGAGACAAGTCCTTGGAGAAGGTCATCAAGCTTTTGAGGGTAGAGGGCAGGCACAGGAAGCGAAGGCCTTCTAGGAGGTGGATTGATTCAGTAATTGAGGTAATTGGGATGGGTGTGTCGGAGACAGTGCAATTGGCACGAGACAGAGCAGAGTTTAGGGCTGTTGTACATAGGGTTGCTATGAGTCTCAAGTGACTCAACGGCACATAACAACAACACCAAATAGAAAGGGAAACCCTTTTCTAATGTAATTATTAAAAACTTCCTGGTCTACAAGATGGCAGAGGACCAGGAAACAATGTGAGGAGCTGCAGGAGCAGCAAGCTTCATAGAAATGGACTAACAGAGAGATCAATGTGGCACAACATGAACAGTAGTAATTTGAGTCAGAACACTTATTAAAATAATTCGTTTGGGAGCTTCGGGAGCAGCAAGCTGCAGGCCCTGGCAGAATCTGCCAGCAGAGCTGTTGTGGGACACATCCAGGAAGAGAATGCAGGTAAGCAGAAAATTGATTAAATTTTTTAAACCCACTAGGAGCAGGCAGACCTGTTGGAATTTGACTGAGTTTTCTTGGGTCCTGCCAAGAAAAAAAAAAGATTTAAAAAAATCACATACACGTTCCCATAAAATATCTGCCACTGTTGAGAGAATATTAAAGCTCCAGGGACTGATAGAATACCAACTGTATGTCAACAAACAGATATTACCTTGGGTGTGCTCATCAAGTTGTATCAAGAAATCTGGAGAACAACTACTAGGCTAATTGACCAGAAGAGACCCATCATTATTCCCATTCCATAAAAAGTGACCCAAGAGAGTATGGAAATTATCGAACAGTATCACTAATATCACACACTCACGCACAGTACATTGACAGAGAATTACCAGAAACACAAGCTGGGTTTAGAAGAGGTTGTGGCACTAGAAATATTATTGTCAATGTCAGAAGCATCTTGGTAGAAAGCAAAGAGTGCCAGAATAATGTCTGTTTCATTGCTACGCAAAAACATTTGACTGTATGGATCACAACAAATTGTGGCTAACCTTGAGGAAAATGGGAATCCCAGAACACTTGGTTGTGCTTATGCAAAACCTATACTTGGGCCAGGAAGCAGGCCTAAGAACAGAGCAAGGAAATACTGCTTGTTTAAAAATCAGGAAGGGAGTGGATCAGGGATGCATCCTGTCTCCATACCTTTTCAATCTATATGCAGAATAGATCATTCAGGAAGCAGGGCTTTATGAGGGGGAGTGTGGCATCAAGACTGGAGCCTACATTATGCATTAAGCAGCCTTGCTTGCTGAAACTGAAGAAGATCTGAAGCGCTTTCCGCAGAAGGTTAGGAACTGTAGTATTCAATATGGATTGAAGTTCAACATAAAGAAGACAAAGATTCTCACCACTGTACAATTTGACAGCACCATGATAGATGGAGAAGAGATTGAGGTTGTTAACAATTACAGCTTGCTCAGCTCCACAATCAACACTCTTAAAACCAGCTGTCAGAAAATCAAAAGACAAATTACATTGGGGAAATCTGCTGTCCTGGAACTCTCCAGAGTGCTGAAAAGCAACAATGTCAGTCTAGAGACTAAGGTGCACCTAATCCAGGCCATGGTCTTCTCAATTACTTGTTATGCTTCAGAGAGCTGGGCAATGATTAAGAATGAAAGAAGAAAAATTGATGTCTTCGAGTTGTGGTTCAGAGAAGAGGCTTGAACATACCATGAGCTGCCAAGAGAACAAGTAGGTCTGCCTTGGAGAGGGTGAAACCAAGTTTCTCCTTGGAGGCTAGGATATTGAAGCTTCGTATCACATGTTTTGAACATGTGGCCAGGAGAAACTGGTCCTTGGAAAAGGACATTGTGCTTTGAAAGGTGGAGGGACAGTGCAGGAGAGAAAGACCTGAGGTGAGATGGCAATATCTTAATAAATGAAAAAAATCAAGGAGGTAATTTTACTTATACAATCAAGAATCATATTTTACATAAGTTTAAAAAATTGAATAGCACTAACAGACTAACTTACTGTCAAAGACATCTGTAAAAATACTGGTTTTCATTCAGTCACTCATATCCATTTTATTTTAGAATTATAATTAAAATTAATGTCATTATGTAAAATATTTTACCAAGGGCTTAATGTATCCTCATTTCCCTTCATCCTATTTATCCATCAATGAATCTCTGTTCCTTTTTCCTTCTCTCCCACCTCTATCAACCTTCCACAATTATTCTGAGTATAAACCTTTCTTAAGCATTTGCCCCAGCCCATGAGGTCCACATACTGTCACATATTGTGAAAATATAAAAAATCTTAATCAGATTGACTTTCCCATCACTTATTCCTACTCTGCACACCTGTCACTTGTAACCATTCTATTTTTATATCAGTAATCATATGTAGTATTTGCCCTTTTAACTGAGTTACTCCTCTCAGCATAAAGTGCTCAACCCTTTATCATGATCAATTATGCATCAAGCAAAACCTTTAACTCTGACCTTTGTCTCTAGGATTCCCTTGGTTACACCTTGCCACAGACTCTTTACAGCAGTACCACCATCTCTTCACTCTCTCTCCACCACCAGTTCTCAAAATATCTTCACAGTGTTAAAAGGAGTTATTCCTTAGGAAGGGATATATTGTTTGGAAAGGTAAAGGATCAGTGAAAGAAAGTAAAACTATCAGTGAGATGAATTGACACAGTTAAAGCAGTAATGTCCTGAAATGTCAGAGATGAATAGGATGACACAGGAAAGGGTAAAATTCACAATCTTATTTCAGTGTGCTGCAGATATATGTCTAGTTATTACAGGACCATTTGATAAAAAAGTTATTGTCTTTCCACCACCAAGGACTTCTTTAAAGTCCTTGGTAAAGAGCAAGTCACCTGAACCAAACCATAATATTTTCTGTTGTTACATATGCATCTGAAAGTTGTAGAATAAGTGTTGTTAAGTGCCATAACATCATAGATGATTCATAGGGACCCTATGAACAAAAGATCTAAACACTTGTATAACTTTCATCATTTCTCTATGTTCATAGAGTTTCCGGAGGCAAGCTATTTCGGAAGTGGGCACCACTCCTGCTTCCAAGCTTGTTTAAATCGAGGAACTCCACCAAACACTGTTCACCATGGGTAATGATTATCACATTGACACATCAGTGTCACAATATTACAATCATAGCAACCACAAGTTACCTTTGTACAGCAAATGGACAGACCAGTGCTATACAACTTAGAAGAATGTTTGACCAAAAACAATTAAAACCAAGCCTGAGGGCCACAGATTAATATCACCCACCTTTGGTTTGGTAGTATAACTTTCTATCCACTAAGCCAACAGAGGTCTCTCTTCCTGCTGTTGTCGTTGTTGTTGTTAAGTGTTGACAAGTCATAGATGACTCATAGTGATCCTACGAACAAAAGACCTGAATACTTGGAGAATAAATAAAGAAGACAAAAAAAGCGCTGTGATTTTGTGATCTTTCAATTGTGGTGCTGGGTAAGTATTGAACATGCTATGAATTTCCAGAAGAACAGACAAATATTTCCTCAAACATGATATCAGAATATTCCTTAGAATTAAGGATGGTGAGACATAGTCTTGAATACTATTAGGAAAGATTCTGAGTATGATGTGTAACCAATCAGAGTTTTGTTCGATTGTACATAAGGTAGCTATGAATTGGGGCTGAATATGTGATAGAATTTGTGTTAAGTGAGACCCTGTCAGAGATGACAAATCCAAAATGTTTCCAATAACAGTGATAGTCAGTGGTATGATTACACAATCTCAAAGGCAGGCCCAAGGGAACTGGACAATTCTGTTGAATTTTATTTCTTAATGGTTTCATGTAAATGTTTTAAATACATTATACAATGCTATCACAACACTGCTTTTTGTTGTCTCAGTGATATTCTTTTAAATAGAAGAGCACATTAGTTATTTATGAAGTATTTTCAGCTCTTTTCCCCCAACCTATTAAATTTTGTAAAATTGGACATGTAAGGAATGGACACTGGAGAGAGGATGAAAGTCACCCAAGCATCAAGGACTCTT